>NC_047104.1:26851063-27225815 GCF_902500255.1 Thalassophryne amazonica | reverse complement strand
TGTGGTGTGTGTGTGTGTGTGTGTGTGTGAGCAGACAGTACTCAATGCTTGCGTGTTAGCTGGCTGCTAACAGCGGAAGAGACCTCTTGAATGGAGGTGTCTTACATTACAGTACTCTGCATCTTAAGCTCCTTTCACACCGGGGGTGCTCCCGGTTGCGCTGTGCGTCATTATGAAGTCACCACGTGGAAGTAACTCAGTGCCAAGACGATGCAGCTCGGCGCCACAACAGCGCGAGGGCGCAAAGGAGGAAGCAAGTCGGGCGCCGAAAAATTAAACCTGTTTCATTTTTTTGGTGTCCTGTGCTCGGCGCAGAAAGGAAGTGGTTCCAGCGCAAGTCGGGGCAAAGAGGCGTCATTCGGGGCAAAGAGGCGTTACCCGACGTGACTCGAAGCCAGTTTGATTCCTGCTGTGTTCCGTTGTTCCCGCAGTATAAATCACACAGGATTGTTGTTATTCCGTGTACTTAATGCAGGCTCCTTAATGCACAAAAAAAAAAGCCAGATTGCCAGAAATATCCAGTAAAAAGTCCAGACATCTCTAGTCCATTCATGGACGTTCGTTCACCCGCGCACATGTGAACAATTAAAAGAAAAAAAAGTGTGGCTCCAGGCATTAGTTCCTTGTTCTCTGCTCAAACTCTCACATCACAGTTAAAAAAGGGACAAAAAGGACATAAGTCCTGAGACAGGACATGTTAACATCAAACAGAAATCCAGACATCTCCACATTCGCTTGAAGGTTTGTTCGCGCGCGTGCATCTCGCAGACAAAGAAGGAAAGAAGAAAAAAATTGTCTGCAGGCAGTTATTTACTTTCTCTCCTCAAATTCTTTTATCACAGTTAAAAAAGGACATAAGTCCAGGACATGTCAACATCAAGTTGAACTCCAGACATCTCCACATTTGCTTTAAAGGACGGTTCTTGCACACACGCATGCGCGCGCATCTCGCGGTCAAAGAAGGAAAGAACAGACAGCAAAAACATCTCACTACTTCCAAGGGCAGCGACGTGTGTACTGTGTTCAGAAAACAGACTGGATGAGAGACAGAAAATGAGGCTATTTAAAGTTTAGAGTGAGGGGGAGCAACTGGCAGCACCTGGCAGCCAAACTCGCAGCGCAACGAGACGTCATCAGGCGCAAGCCGACACAGTAATTAACCGGCAATTACCTCCAAACCGCGCGTTTTTTCGGCGGCGTCATGGCACAGTAGGGAGCAACTGGGAGCAGCCCCGGTGTGAAAGGGGCTTTAGTGAGAGACACGCCTCAGTTCAGGCCCCCCCTGTACTCCACAGCCAGCAGAGCAGCAAACGGTACTTGTGGAGACGTTTCACAGGTGGCTTGTGGATTGAAAAACTCAGCAGGTTGTATTGGAAATTTCCGATCTGTGAATTTACGTTGATATCGGAAGCCGATACCAATATTAAATCAAATCAATTTCATTTATATAGCGCCAAATCACAACAAACAGTTGCCCCAAGGCGCTTTATATTGTAAGGCAAAGCCATACAATAATTACAGAAAAACCCCAATGGTCAAAACGACCCCCTGTGAGCAAGCACTTGGCGACAGTGGGAAGGAAAAACTCCCTTTTAACAGGAAGAAACCTCCAGCAGAACCAGGCTCAGGGAGGGGCAGTCTTGTGCTGGGACTGGTCGGGGCTGAGGGAGAGAACCAGGAAAAAGACATGCTGTGGAGGAGAGCAGAGATCAATCACTAATGATTAAATGCAGAGTGGTGCATACAGAGCAAAAAGAGAAAGAAACACTCAGTGCATCATGGGAACCCCCCAGCAGTCTAAGTCTATAGCAGCATAACTAAGGGATGGTTCAGGGTCACCTGATCCAGCCCTAACTATAAGCTTTAGCAAAAAGGAAAGTTTTAAGCCTAATCTTAAAAGTAGAGAGGGTGTCTGTCTCCCTGATCCAAATTGGGAGCTGGTTCCAGAGGAGAGGAGCCTGAAAGCTGAAGGCTCTGCCTCCCATTCTACTCTTACAAACCCTAGGAACTACAAGTAAGCCTGCAATCTGAGAGCGAAGCGCTCTATTGGGGTGATATGGTAATATGAGGTCCCTAAGATAAGATGGAACCTGATTATTCAAAACCTTTTAAGTAAGAAGAAGAATTTTAAATTCTATTCTAGAATTAACAGGAAGCCAATGAAGAGAAGCCAATATGGGTGAAATATGCTCTCTCCTTCTAGTCCCCGTCAGTACTCTAGCTGCAGCATTTTGAATTAACTGAAGGCTTTTCAGGGAACTTTTAGGACAACCTGATAATAATGAATTACAATAGTCCAGCCTAGAGGAAATAAATGCATGAATTAGTTTTTCAGCATCACTCTGAGACAAGACCTTTCTAATTTTAGAGATATTGCGCAAATGCAAAAAAGCAGTCCTACATATTTGTTTAATATGCGCAATATGCGCATTGAGTGACATATCCTGATCAAAAATGACTCCAAGATTTCTCACAGTATTACTAGAGGTCAGGTAATGCCATCCACAGTAAGGATCTGGTTAGACACCATGTTTCTAAGATTTGTGGGGCCAAGTACAATAACTTCAGTTTTATCTGAGTTTAAAAGCAGGAAATTAGAGGTCATCCATGTCGTCTCTAAGACAATCCTGCAGTTTAGCTAATTGGTGTGTCCTCTGGCTTCATGGATAGATAAAGCTGGGTATCGTCTGCGTAACAATGAAAATTTAAGCAATGCTTTCTAATAATACTGCCTAAGGGAAGCATGTATAAAGTGAATAAAATTGGTCCTAGCACAGAACCTTGTGGAACTCCATAATTAACTTTAGTCTGTGAAGAAGATTCCCCATTTACATGAACAAATTGTAATCTATTAGATAAATATGATTCAAACCAACGCAGCGCAGTGCCTTTAATACCTACGGCATGCTCTAATCTCTGTAATAAAATTTTATGGTCAACATTATCAAAAGCAGCACTGAGGTCTAACAGAACAAGCACAGAGATGAGTCCACGGTCTGAGGCCATAAGAAGATCATTTGTAACCTTCACTAATGCTGTTTCTGTACTATGATGAATTCTAAACCCTGACTGAAACTCTTCAAATAGACCATTCCTCTGCAGATGATCAGTTAGCTGTTTTACAACTACCCTTTCAAGAATTTTTGAGAGAAAAGGAAGGTTGGAGATTGGCCTATAATTAGCTAAGATAGCTGGGTCAAGTGATGGCTTTTTAAGTAATGGTTTAATTACTGCCACCTTAAAAGCCTGTGGTACATAGCCAACTAATAAAGATAGATTGATCATATTTAAGATCGAAGCATTAATTAATGGTAGGGCTTCCTTGAGCAGCCTGGTAGGAATCGGGTCTAATAGACATGTTGATGGTTTGGAGGAAGTAACTAATGAAAATAACTCAGAACAATCGGAGAGAAAGAGTCTAACCAAATACCGGCATCACTGAAAGCAGCCAAAGAGAACGATATGACTTCGGGATGGTTATCAGTAATTTTTTCTCTAATAGTTAAAATTTTATTAGCAAAGAAAGTCATGAAGTCATTACTAGTTAAAGTTAAAGGAATACTCGGCTCAATAGAGCTCTGACACTTTGTCAGCCTGGCTACAGTGCTGAAAAGAAACCTGGGGTTGTTCTTATTTTCTTCAATTAGTGATGAGTAGTAAGATGTCCTAGCTTTAAGGAGGGCTTTTTTATAGAGCAACAGACTCTTTTTCCAGGCTAAGTGAAGATCTTCTAAATTAGGGACATCCATTTCCTCTCCAACTTACGGGTTATCTGCTTTAAGCTGCAAGTTTGTGAGTTATACCACAGAGTCAGGCACTTCTGATTTAAGGCTCTCTTTTTCAGAGGAGCTACAGCATCCAAAGTTGTCCTCAATGAGGATATAAAACTATTGACGAGATAATCTATCTCACTCAGAGTTTAGGTAGCTACTCTGCCCTGTGTTGGTATATGGCATTGGAGAACACAAAGAAGGAATCATATCCTTAAACCTAGTTACAGCGCTTTCTGAAAGACTTCTACTGTAATGAAACTTATTCCCCACTGCTGGGTAGTCCATCAGAGTAAATGTAAATGTTATTAAGAAATGATCAGACAGAAGGGGGTTTTCAGGGAATACCGTTAAGTCTTCAGTTTATTAGATCGGATCGTCCCCATCCCTGTATCCTCCACACCCATACCTGCTCGATAGGCAAATGGATCCAATTTGTCTAAAGTTACTGACAAAATTTCATTTCAATTTCCAAGCTTTTCAGTGCCAGATAAATAATTAAGACTTAATTAATATTATTATTAACAACAAACATGCTTTTTCATTGTATAAATCGCACCAGCATATAAGTTGCAGTTAAAATCCACAGCTTGTACTCTGGAAAATACAGTAATTTATTACTCGTTTGGTCATTTTATTTTAATTTTTAAATAGTTACTCAGTGTTGATGAGCTCTGCTTGCTATAAATGGCTCTGTACTCCCAGATGAAAAACCAGCATGTGTTCATCAATACTTTGAATGAGAAACCTTTAACCCATGGGCTCCACCTCTCCACTCTGTCATCACAGCTTTGATCTGCCTACTGTGTGTGTTAGCACAAAGCCATATTTAGCCGGCTGTAATCTGTGTGCTGAGGATACCTGCAGAGTATAAACACACGTTGTCTGCTGTAGACTTGAAATGAATTCTGTGTGCACCTGATTGATTCTGCTCATCCAAGAGTCTGCAGGTGAGGCTTAAATGTTTTTTTCTTTTTATTTGTTTTATTGTTGAAATTACATTCTTCAAAGTTCCTTGTGAGTTTGAGGTTGCAGCAGACAAGAACGTGAAACCATTTACTGAGCGGCACATCCACTCTCATGCTGCACTTTCTGTTCTTGTTCGAATTATTTTCTCCACAGTAAAGTTTGTATTGTGGTTGTTGTTGTGTAAAAGTAATATAATTGAATGCTTTTCATAACTGATCATCTAGCCAACAAAACAAATGAAAAACAACAAACAGAAAGATTGTTTAAAGTTTTATGTAAAATGGGATGTAACTGCACTTTTGTTTTCATATTTTAACTGTGTGGATACAATAAGTCTGAAGTCAGGTGTTTGTATTTGAGTGATCAATTACTCGTTGCAACACTAGAGATGGAAATTGATTTTTTTTTTTTATTTTTTTTTTTTCCCCTCATCAATGACATTTCTGATTCTACTTATCAGCTTGTTTCTTTATTGGTTCCTGATCTGTTTTTGGTGTAGGCCCAAACAGGTTTCAGTTTCATTTGTTCTCCTTTTCGCGAAATGTAGAATTTGACTTTGACAGACATGAATTTTTTTGCAATATGGAACTGTCAGAAAAACATTAGAGGAACTGAGTCTGAAAAAGATTCAATTCAATTAAATTTCAATTCAATTTTTTTTTTATACAGCGCCAAATCACAACAAACAGTTGCCCCAAGGCGCCTTATATTGTAAGGCAAGGCCATACAATAATGATGTAAAACCCCAACGGTCAAAACGACCCCCTGTGAGCAAGCACTTGGCCACAGTGGGAAGGAAAAACTCCCTTTTAACAGGAAGAAACCTCCAGCAGAACCAGGCTCAGGAAGGGGCAGTCTTCTGCTGGGACTGGTTGGGGCTGAGGGAGAGAACCAGGAAAAAGACATGCTGTGGAGGGGAGCAGAGATCGATCACTAATGATTAAATGCAGAGTGGTGCATACAGAGCAAAAAGAGAAAGAAACAGTGCATCATGGGAACCCCCCAGCAGTCTACGTCTATAGCAGCATAACTAAGGGATGGTTCAGGGTCACCTGATCCAGCCCTAACTATAAGCTTTAGCAAAAAGGAAAGTTTTAAGCCTAATCTTAAAAGTAGAGAGGGTGTCTGTCTCCCTGATCTGAATTGGGAGCTGGTTCCACAGGAGAGGAGCCTGAAAGCTGAAGGCTCTGCCTCCCATTCTACTCTTACAAACCCTAGGAACTACAAGTAAGCCTGCAGTCTGAGAGCGAAGCGCTCTATTGGGGTGATATGGTACTACGAGGTCCCTAAGATAAGATGGGACCTGATTATTCAAAACCTTATAAGTAAGAAGAAGAATTTTAAATTCTATTCTAGAATTAACAGGAAGCCAATGAAGAGAGGCCAATATGGGTGAGATATGCTCTCTCCTTCTAGTCCCCGTCAGCACTCTAGCTGCAGCATTTTGAATTAACTGAAGGCTTTTTAGGGAACTTTTAGGACAACCTGATAATAATGAATTACAATAGTCCAGCCTAGAGGAAATAAATGCATGAATTAGTTTTTCAGCATCACTCTGAGACAAGACCTTTCTGATTTTAGAGATATTGCGTAAATGCAAAAAAGCAGTCCTACATATTTGTTTAATATGCGCTTTGAATGACATATCCTGATCAAAAATGACTCCAAGATTTCTCACAGTATTACTAGAGGTCAGGGTAATGCCATCCAGAGTAAGGATCTGGTTAGACACCATGTTTCTAAGATTTGTGGGGCCAAGTACAATAACTTCAGTTTTATCTGAGTTTAAAAGCAGGAAATTAGAGGTCATCCATGTCTTTATGTCTGTAAGACAATCCTGCAGTTTAGCTAATTGGTGTGTGTCCTCTGGCTTCATGGATAGATAAAGCTGGGTATCATCTGCGTAACAATGAAAATTTAAGCAATACCGTCTAATAATACTGCCTAAGGGAAGCATATATAAAGTGAATAAAATTGGTCCTAGCACAGAACCTTGTGGAACTCCATAATTAACTTTAGTCTGTGAAGAAGATTCCCCATTTACATGAACAAATTGTAATCTATTAGACAAATATGATTCAAACCACCGCAGCGCAGTGCCTTTAATACCTATGGCATGCTCTAATCTCTGTAATAAAATTTTATGGTCAACAGTATCAAAAGCAGCACTGAGGTCTAACAGAACAAGCACAGAGATGAGTCCACTGTCCGAGGCCATAAGAAGATCATTTGTAACCTTCACTAATGCTGTTTCTGTACTATGATGAATTCTAAAACCTGACTGAAACTCTTCAAATAGACCATTCCTCTGCAGATGATCAGTTAGCTGTTTTACAACTACCCTTTCAAGAATTTTTGAGAGAAAAGGAAGGTTGGAGATTGGCCTATAATTAGCTAAGATAGCTGGGTCAAGTGATGGCTTTTTAAGTAATGGTTTAATTACTGCCACCTTAAAAGCCTGTGGTACATAGCCAACTAACAAAGATAGATTGATCATATTTAAGATCGAAGCATTAAATAATGGTAGGGCTTCCTTGAGCAGCCTGGTAGGAATGGGGTCTAATAAACATGTTGATGGTTTGGATGAAGTAACTAATGAAAATAACTCAGACAGAACAATCGGAGAGAAAGAGTCTAACCAAATACCGGCATCACTGAAAGCAGCCAAAGATAACGATACGTCTTTGGGATGGTTATGAGTAATTTTTTCTCTAATAGTTAAAATTTTGTTAGCAAAGAAAGTCATGAAGTCATTACTAGTTAAAGTTAATGGAATACTCAGCTCAATAGAGCTCTGACTCTTTGTCAGCCTGGCTACAGTGCTGAAAAGAAACCTGGGGTTGTTCTTATTTTCTTCAATTAGTGATGAGTAGAAAGATGTCCTAGCTTTACGGAGGGCTTTTTTATAGAGCAACAGACTCTTTTTCCAGGCTAAGTGAAGATCTTCTAAATTAGTGAGACGCCATTTCCTCTCCAACTTACGGGTTATCTGCTTTAAGCTACGAGTTTGAGAGTTATACCATGGAGTCAGACACTTCTGATTTAAAGCTCTCTTTTTCAGAGGAGCTACAGCATCCAAAGTTGTCTTCAATGAGGATGTAAAACTATTGACGAGATACTCTATCTCCCTTACAGAGTTTAGGTAGCTACTCTGCACTGTGTTGTTATATGGCATTAGAGAACATAAAGAAGGAATCATATCCTTAAACCTAGTTACAGCGCTTTCTGAAAGACTTCTAGTGTAATGAAACTTATTCCCTACTGCTGGGTAGTCCATCAGAGTAAATGTAAATGTTATTAAAAAATGATCAGACAGAAGGGAGTTTTCAGGGAATACTGTTAAGTCTTCTATTTCCATACCATAAGTCAGAACAAGATCTAAGATATGATTAAAGTGGTGGGTGGACTCATTTACTTTTTTTAGAGTCTAATAATAGATTAAATGCAGTGTTGAGGCTGTCATTCTCAGCATCTGTGTGGATGTTAAAATCGCCCACTATAATTATCTTATCTGAGCTAAGCACTAAGTCAGACAAAAGGTCTGAAAATTCACAGAGAAACTCACAGTAACGACCAGGTGGACGATAGATAATAACAAATAAAACTGGTTTTTGGGACTTCCAATTTGGATGGACAAGACTAAGAGACAAGCTTTCAAATGAATTAAAGCTCTGTCTGGGTTTTATTAATTAATAAGCTGGAATGGAAGATTGCTGCTAATCCACCACCCCGGCCCGTGCTACGAGCGTTCTGACAGTTAGTGTGACTCGGGGGTGTTGACTCATTTAAACTAACATATTCATCCTGCTGTAACCAGGTTTCTGTTAGGCAGAATAAATCAATATGTTGATCAATTATTATATCATTTACCAACAGGGACTTAGAAGAGAGAGACCTAATGTTTAATATCCACATTTAACTGTTTTAGTCTGTGGTGCAGTTGAAGGTGCTATATTATTTTTTCTTTTTGAATTTTTATGCTTAAGTAGATTTTTGCTGGTTATTGGTAGTCTGGGAGCAGGCACCGTCTCTACGGGGATGGGGTAATGAGGGGATGGCAGGGGGAGAGAAGCTGCAGAGAGGTGTGTAAGACTACAACTCTGCTTCCTGGTCCCAACCCTGGATAGTCACGGTTTGGAGGATTTAAGAAAATTAGCCAGATTTCTAGAAATGAGAGCTGCTCCATCCAAAGTGGGATGGATGCCGTCTCTCCTAACAAGACCAGGTTTTCCCCAGAAGCTTTGCCAATTATCTATGAAGCCCACCTCATTTTTTGGACACCACTCAGACAGCCAGCAATTCAAGGAGAACATGCGGCTAAACATGTCACTCCCGGTCTGATTGGGGAGGGGCCCAGAGAAAACTACAGAGTCCGACATTGTTTTTGCAAAGTTACACACCGATTTAATGTTAATTTTAGTGACCTCCGATTGGCGTAACCGGGTGTCATTACTGCCGACGTGAATTACAATCTTACCAAATTTACGCTTAGCCTTAGCCAGCAGTTTCCAATTTCCTTCAATGTCGCCTGCTCTGGCCCCCGGAAGACAATTGACTATGGTTGCTGGTGTCGCTAACTTCACATTTCTCAAAACAGAGTCGCCAATAACCAGAGTTTGATCCTCGGCGGGTGTGTCGTCGAGTGGGGAAAAACGGTTCGAAATGTGAACGGGTTGGCGGTGTACACGGGGCTTCTGTTTAGGGCTACGCTTCCTCCTCAGTCACCCAGTCAGCCTGCTTTCCCGGCTGCTCGGGATCTGCCAGGGGGGAACTAACGGCGGCTAAGCTACCTTGGTCCGCACCGACTACAGGGGCCTGGCTAGCTGTAGAAAGATCATGATGGATTCACAAATGTGGAACTGGTACTTTATTTCTGCCCCTATACAAAAAAACAAGTTTCAGAAAACATGTTATCTGTGTTATAGAGTGAATGATAATATTCCTTGTTTGCGGAAAAATAGAAAAGTAGCACACTGTTCTCATGGTCAGAAATAATGATGCCCTTATTGAAGGTCAAACGTCTGATGTGAATACATTACACTATGTAACACAATTTTTGTTCCTGGTTTCCATGTGTTATTTTTCAACTGCTTATGTCTAAAGTCTATGGAAAAATGACTACATTCAGCACAAACTTTGATTTTATTTTTTTTTAACGTTCTAGGAAGTTCTAAAAGTTTCTTGAAATTTCTAGATAATTCTGGAAACTTCTAGAAAATTCTGGACAGTTCTAGCAGTTAAAGAATATTCTAGAAGACTACTCAGTAGTAGTGAAGGCGAATCGAGAATATTCTTGAAAACAGACAAATTTCAAAATATCATTGTCCTGATCACAGAAGCAACGTTCCTGTGGAATAACAGCTATTTTCTATTTATTTAAGGCATAACAGGTTAGGAAAACACACTGTGTACCCAGGAACAAAACAAAAATAAAAATTTGTTACATAGTGTTATTAAGGTAGACTTTTTTTTCTCTTTGCCAGGTTAAATTGTGATCACATTGTAAACTGATGTACATTTGAAAAGTGATTGTCACCTGCAAATAAAGTAATTGATTGGAGATTGAAAATTTGGCATTTGTATTGAAATACAACGCAATATATCATTATGCAAAAGTGAGTGAACTGTCCAAAAAATGCCCTCGGACCCCACAGGGTTAAGATGCAACAGCGGGTATTGCTGTAGCATATACGAGATCTGTTAGAAAACTATCCAACCTTTTTATTTTTTTAAAAAACTATATGTATTTGAATTATGTGCACTTGCATCAGCCAAGCTTCAGCCTTCGTGCTTTTTGTTGTGTGCCATTGCGGCTCCGTCCCGACGTGCGAATTCCTCCGCATGTCTCATTACAAAATCTCCTGTAACAGTGGAATGTGCCGCAAAAGTGCTGATGTCCACCTCTTCTGCAATTTCTCTGGTAGTCAGACTACGTCCCGGATCAACACAGCGTTCACTTTGGAAATGATCTGATCGTTTCAGCCTGTCGATGGCCGCTCGGAGCGCGGCGCGCCCTCCGCTGCTGTGGGCCGTCTTTAATCTGTGTGACGCCCTGAGTATCCTCACCGAAAGCCGTCTGAATCTTCTGAATGGTTTCCACCTGGCTGTCTCTCACAGTTTCTGGAAAAATTTGATTCAGCGCAGCTCCAATCGCTCAGCCATTTCCCTGACAATGAAAATCCGACAAGGGGGGTGGACCAGTGCTCACTCAAAGCCTGCCCACAGGCGAATGACGCAACCGACAGGTGTGAAAAAACTCACGCATGCGCACGAAGGTTCAAGCTTGGCTGATGCAAGCGCACATGATTCAAATCCATATAGTTTTTAAAAAAAATAAAGGTCGGATAGTTTTCTAACAGACCTCGTATGTAGAAAGTTAAAAGTGCACATCACTAGTAAATAAAATGTCAAATGAGTTGACTATTCTTAATAAATAAAGAATTATGAAAATATTTTTCATGCTATATGCCCAGAGAAATTAATTCATAAACAAGGGGAAATTAGCTTGATTTCACCTGCCTCTGATAAACACTCAGAAACCTGAAGTTGTGAGGAATATGAATTTTGGTGACATAATCAGTGTATTTTGTGGACTTCGAGGGTGAATACATGAAAATGGTTAAAATGTGTATTTTTCAAGGATGTAGTCACATGACTAGTGTTGCTTATTAGGTGGACAGATTTTCCAAAGATAATATTTTAAGGTGGCTAGTGAGAGAGGTTTTTTTTATTGTTCGCCAACCGTTGGGCAGATAAATATGTCTTAACTTATTCGCCCAACCGTGATCGTGTATTTGACACGTTTTGTGCATCTCAACTACGTTTTGTACACCACTTTTTAAGACTCTATTGCGGGGTATGTTTGACACATTTAATGGCACCGTCTTTAATTACTGCGAAAAAAACATTGCAATGGATGAAAGCAGACAAACTTCATAAGTATTTTGAACGGAAGCCTGTTAACGACGTTGAAACAGTTTTTATGAACAAAATGCTGCTTATTGTCTGTAAGTTGGTGTTAGTTTGACACAGTTCCCTGGATGTGATGAGCCAAACAGAACCATTTTAAATCACAACCCCTCCGCGGGCTGCGAATCCTCCCACAGCCGGCGAGAAAATATCCGCCTTTTATCCCTCTCGCGTTGAAACTGGAAGTGAACTTACAAGCGCGCTCATTGGTCGGTTGTGGTTGGGCGTATGTTGGGCGTATATGCTCGTGTATTTACTTTATTGAACCAACGGTTGAGCGAATAGTAGGGCTGCTGCTGCTCTCTGCTTTGTTTGCTGTTGAGCCTGAAGAGATGGGGAGGGGGGAAGTTTCTGAAGCAGAGCTGCTGTCTTCTGCAGTGTTCAAAGCTGAGGGTAGCAGCAAATTTCCACTTGGCTCTCGGGTTCAAATTGTCTGTCCGTCAAGCACGGATTTTACGAAAAATGAACTGAATTGTTACCGAAAATGTGTGCTGAAAAGTTAGCCGGTTCAGCGCCCCAGGGCTGTGAAATGCTATGAAACGCAGAGCACAGCTGAGGACAGCCGAACAGAGATTCTGTCTGCTGAAAGGGAAAAAAAAAAAATCTCCATTAAAGTCCTTCACTATTAATCCAGTGTTTGTCACGTGAGCCTTGCTGGTGATGCTCTTAGAAATTCACGGTTTAATTTGCAGTTGAAAAGCTTCGTGTTTTCAAAAAGGTCAAAGTTTGCTCTTAGCAGGAAAACAGCGAGAGACAGATAAAGTGAGAGGGAGAGAGAGAGAACAAGAGAGATGGAAAGGGAGAGAAAGGACTTAATTTTACTGTTAACACTTGCGTTGACAATGTAAACATACGTTTCCCATGTCAATAAAGCTCCATTCTTTTTTTTTTTCTTTTTAATATTTATTTCATTCATTTAAAAGAAAAACAGAAAAGCAAAAAACAAAAGCACCACAATACCAGAATGAAAAGGAGCAGAAAGAAGAACAAGTCTTATGATTTCTGCCCCTTTTAACAATACAATCTTTCAATATACAGCATCATAGTCAACATTATTTAACAGATTGCATTTCTTTAACTTGTCACATACCACTGACCCATTTCATAATTATGACCATTAATTGATTACATCACTGACAGGTTATATTTAAACTTAAGACACTCCAAACATTATTAACAGTTTACTTTTTTTTTTTTTTTTACTTTCTTGCAGCCCACTGACTTACTTCATAATTTCATACTTACTTAATACATCTAATTTAATATGTTTTTTAAATAATTTAAGTGACCTTAATTCTTTAATTTCTTTATTAAGATTGTTCCATAATTTGACACCATTTACTGCAATACTCCTTTCCTTTACTTTGGTTCTAAATCTTGGTTTTTTAAAGACTTCTATTCCTTTCAATTTATAACTACTTACTCTTTTTTCAAACATATTTTGAATGTTTGTTGGTAAAGTATTTTTATTAACTTGGTACATCGTTTGTAATATTTTCAAATCAACTAAATCATGAAATTTAAGTACCCTATACTTAATAAACAATGGATTAGATGGATCTCTAAAACCACTGTTACTAATCACTTTTAAAGCTCTTTTCTTCAAAATAAATAAAGGTATATAGGTTGTATATGTTGATCCCCAGATTTCTACACAGTAAGTTAAATATGGGACAATCAATGAATTGTACAATGTTAATAAACCATAACTATTTAATGAATATTTTACTTTATGCAAAACAGCAATGGCTTTCGCTATTTTTCCTTTTATGTAATTTATGTGTGACTTCCATGTAAGATCTTCATCAATCATGACTCCTAAAAATTTCATTTCTTTTACCCTTTGTATATCCATTCCATCTATTTGTAATGACACATTATTTTCTTTCGCTCTATCATTAAACAATATGAAATTTGTCTTATTAATATTTAGTGACAATCTGTTTATATCAAACCAATGTTTAACTTTTTCCAACTCTGTATTTATCACTTGTGCTACTTCCTGTATATCTGATCCAGAGTAAAACAGCGTTGTATCATCAGCAAATAAAATGCTGCCAAGCACATTGGATACATTCACAAAATCATTGATATACAAAATAAACAGTTTGGGTCCAAGTACCGATCCTTGTGGTACTCCATAAATAATGTTACACAATTCTGATTTGGTATTATTTATCTGAACAAACTGTTTTCTATTTTCTAAGTAGCTTTTTACCCACTGATGTGCAACACCTCTTATTCCATATTGTTGTAACTTGTGGAGCAATCTTGAGTGGTCTATAACATCAAAAGCCTTTTTCAGGTCAATAAAAATACTTACAAAATAATCCTTATTATCTATTGTTGTTGATATTTTCTCTATTAGTTCCATAATTGCCATAGCTGTTGAATGTTTTGTTCTGAATCCATACTGAGCATTATTTAAAATATGATGTTTCTCAGTAAATTTATCCAATCTTGTTACAAAAACTTTTTCCATAATTTTAGAAAACTGTGGAAGCAATGATACTGGCCTGTAATTAGAAAAATTATGTTTGTCTCCATTTTTATATAATGGGACTACCTTAGCAATTTTCATTTCATCTGGAAAAACCCCAGTTGACAGAGACAGATTACAAATATAAGTAAATGGTTCAATAACAATTTCTATTATACTTTTTACAGTCATCATGTCTAAATCTTCATGGTCAGTTGATCTTTTGCTTACACAGTTTTTTACAATATTTCTTATTTCATCTTTTTCCACATTGTCCAGGAAAATACTATTGACCGTATTTACCAATGTACATAATTTATCTTCTATTATTGGTTTATTTCCCACCAGACTTGACCCTACATTTGAAAATAATCATTAAACCCATTTGCAACTTCTTTTATATCATATATCTCTTTATTTTCCTTAACAAAGTAATTTGGAATAGTTTCTTTCGTTCCATCACTATCAATCACACTTTTTATAATTCCCCATGTTACCCTCATATTATCTTTACTCTTATTTAGTTTTTCACTGTAATAATCTTTTTTTTGTTTCCTAATTATTGTTAATAGTTTATTTTTATATTTTTTGTATTTATGTTCTGATTCCTTTGTTTGCAATTTTAAAAAGCACCTGTATAAATAGTTTTTCTTTGCACAAGCATTTTTTATTCCCTTTGTCAGCCATGGTTTATTTACTCTTTTCTTACTAATTTCAATTAATTTACAATTTTTATTGTATGATTTCATCAATATTTTCATAAATGAGTTATATGCTACATTAACATCACTGACATAAACTTCTTCCCAGTTTTGATTTTTAAGGTCATATTTTAATGCCTCTAAGGCTTTTACTGACTTATCTCTTTTAAAGTTTATATCAGTTTTTTTGTTGTACCTATTTTTATATTTAAATATTGAAAAAATTGGTAAATGGTCGCTAATATCTGTCATGAAGATCCCATTCTTGATAATTTCATCTGTTCTGTTTGTAAATATATTATCAATTACCGTTGCACTTTGCGATGTAATTCTGGTTGGTTTTGTTATCAAGGGGAATAACCCCAAACTATACATTGTATTCACAAAATCACTTAATCTTTGGCAGCTGGAGCTTTCTATGTTAATATTAAAGTCCCCACACATAAAAAGCGTTTTTAATTTGATGGAATAATTCAATTATTTTATCTGTAAATTTCACAACACAAGAATCTGGTGCTCTGTATACACAACTAATTAAAATATTCTTAGATGTTTCATGTACAAGTTCCACTGTTACAATTTCTATGACATCATTCATAATTGTCATTTCTTCAACAATTGTACACATCAGATCTGTTTTTGTATACAGAGCAATACCACCGCCTTTTTTATATCTTCTGTTTACAAAATACAGCTCATATCCCTCCATTTGAACTTCATCCATGAGATCATCTTTAAGCCAAGATTCAGTGATTGCAACAATACTAAATCTATTTTTAAACTGATTTAAATAATCTTTTATTTGTGACATTTTACAATACAAGCTTCAACTGTTTATATGTATGAGTGACCTTCTGCAATTTTTTCACTATTCAGCTGTTCTACCGTATAATACTCACAACCAATCGTTTTTAAGTCAAATATACTTTCATCAATATTAGTGTCTATGTCATATATTTTATCCTCTGTTTCCATGTTTGATCTGATTTTTTGTTGGTCCAATTACCAACAGATGTTATATTTGATTGTCTATTCAGGTCTGTATTTCGTAAGGTCCTCCATGTTTTTGATTTGTATACTGTTTGTTCCTTCTTTCACTCTAATCCACACCCTACAATTCCAGACCCATGTAGCAACAATATGTTTCTGTTTTCTTAGTAGTCTTGCTTCCCTAGCAATATCTGCATTTTTTTTTTGTTAGATGCTCATTTATATAGACACTCGTTCCTTTCAAATTCTTTGCCTGTCTTAATAACTCATATTTATATTTTCTGCTTGTAAATCGTATAACAATGTTAGATAGTTTATTTTTTCTATCTTTAGTTGGAATAGTATAACAGTCTGATATTGTGTCTTGATGGATGACAACACCTTTTTGATATAAAAAGTTTGTAACTTGTTGTTCCAATAATTGTCTTTCTTCAGGTGGTGCATCCTCCCCACTGGCTCCACCAGAATCCACCACCCTTGCATATGTCCGATGCCTTGTTTCTAGTCCAGATATTATAACGTCATCTTTTCTAGTAAATTGTTCAAGTTCATCTACACGTTGCTCAAGTTTCTTAATGATCTTGTCCTTCTCTTTAACCAGATTTTGGAGTTCTTTAATTTCCACCATCAGTTTGTCTAGATTAGACATGTCTTTTGATATATGGTTTAATGAGGTCTTTATCTCCTCTATATCTTCCTCGAGTTTATCTGTTTTCCTGGGTGGTGCCATGCCGACTGTCGTGGCTCAGTATGGCCACTATTGATTACAAAAACAATTCTCACCAGTAGCCTCCACCACCACAGGTCCGGTAGCCGCACCCCAACCCTCCCCGTTGCTAACCTTGTTCACAGCCGCCCCAGCCACGGTCGTAGCCGCCGCCAGCCCTGGATGTAGCCGCTGCTAGCCGCGGATGTAGCCGACGCCTCGGGCCTGGATGTATCGCCGCCACCGATGCCTCGGGCCTGAATGAACCGCCTCCACCGATGCCTCCGCTGCTAGCCTCGGACGTAGCCGCTGTTAACCTCGGATGTAGCCGACGCCTCGGGCCTGGATGTATCGCCGCCACCGATGCCTCGGCCTGGATGAACCGCCTCCACCGATGCCTCCGCCGCCAGCCTCGGATGTAGCCGCTGCTAGCCTCGGATGTAGCCGCTGCTAGCCTCGGATGTAGCCGCTGCTAGCCTCGAACGTAGCCGCTGCTAGCCTCAGATCTAGCTGACGCCTCGGGCCTGGATGAACCGCCTCCACCGATGCCTCCGCTCTGACTGCCTCACGGTCGCAGGAAGACTGTTCCTCTGGATGGGTGCACAATGAGAAAAGGCTCTTTGACCTGCTGACTTCTTCACCCTGGGAACACAGAGAAGTCCCGCATCCTTGAAATTGGATGCATTGAAATTGAGAAGGTGAGGGGGGAGAGAGACGGACTGACGGAGAAAGAGGACATAATTTTTTTTAATTCTTTACCTTTAACACTTGCTTTGACAATGTAAGCATTTGACTCCCATGTCAATAAATCTTCATTGAAATTGAAAATTGAGGAAAGACAGACAGACAGGCAGATAGTACTGTCTTTCTCTTTAAGTCTATAAAAATGAGGCTATAAAAGTCTATAAAAAATAAAAGTACTCAAGTCTTTCACCAAAACATCAAAATCTAGGCTTTCATTTTACACCTGGCAAATTGTAGCTGAACTTTCAGGTCTTCTTTTTAAGAAAATGCTCATAAAAAAATCAACAATAATGATAATAATATTAAAGCAAACAGAGCTCTGGTATCGGATCGGAAAAATATCTGTATCGGCAGATATCCAACTTCAGGTATCAGGATCGGATCGGAAGTGAAAAATTGTGGATTGGTGCATCGGTGAGATGTGCCCTTTAAGTTCATTTACAGTCACCAAACAGCCTCTGTTTTCTATGTGAGTGATGCCACAATTTTTGTTGCCTGTTAAATAGGGATTCAAAGAGGAAGTAAGTAACTCGTGCATAGTTCCCAAAATCACTGGTTTCATTTTCACCCTTGCACGGCTAATTTGAACAACTTGTACAGTCATGGAGGCTGGATTAAGAGCTATGTGCTCTACTATGAGTGTAATTCTGTCATCACTTGAAAACCTCGGTGAATGATCAATGGTTTTCAGAAATACATTTCTGAGTGATTAGCAGTGAACATAACACAAGGAACCAAAACTTTCTTGCACTGTATGGCAAGTATAAAATATGCTTTGAGTTTTTCCACTTCTGTTACATGTGGCATTAACAATTGTGATAACAGCTGAATATTGCTTCTGATCTCCGGATTGATTAAAAATTAATAGAGGCATATCAAATTTAATTTGACACCTATAAGAATGTCCTTGGTCCAAAACCCACTTGTGTTTTCATCTGGAATCAGTTATATCAAACTTTGGCATATTCACACTGTTTCAAAACAGCCATTCCCACTGTTTTAAGGCACATATCTGCATGTAAATTGACACAAGGCGGAGCCGTAGCATTGTTCCACTGAAGCCACACTGTCAAGTCCACTTGTCAGGTTTGTTTAGTTTTTAATTTGTCATGAACAAAGACATTGGCCAAGGCCAGTGATCAACAAATACATCTAATTGATCTAATCGGCCTGATTAATGGGCTGCCCAATTAATTGGTAACAGCAACAACTTTGCCTAAACTAGAAAAATGTTCAGAGTGACAGAAAATGGCTAAATGTTCATTGAAACACTTTGTTTTTGTCATGAAGAAATAAAGCCCACGAAAAGAAAAAAACGAACAGTATTTGTTAATTTGTTAATCCTTAATTTTAGGCCTGCTGCACATTCCAAAAATTTGAATGGGGGTACACAGGGAGTATCAGGTAAAAATAAAATAATGTTATTTCAAACAAGCAGTTGTAATCATGATTTTGTACAAAAACAATCACAAAAGGCTGAGTCTTTGAGGAGCAAAGATGGGCAGTGGATCTCCAAGTTGTCAACAAATGTGTGAGAAAATTATTGGAATTTTGTAAAAACTCTCAAAGAAAATGGATTTGTATATTTCTCTCACTACATAATATTATTAAACCATTCAAGGAATCCAGAGGAGTTGAAACTCCTCCATGGCGTCAGATCAGTGCCAAAACCACACTTGCGTAAAAAATGCTTTTGTGTGTTCTATATTACTTTACACGCATCAATATTAACTGCGCATACGCAAATTATCTCTGCGTGTGTGCAGATCATCTCATTAAGTGATGACTATATTTTTGAAGAGATTCAGATATTTTGGGCAGAGCAGAACCTTCTTTGCAACAAATTCAGATGTGAAAAGTAGCAATTCTGGAGGTTTTTCATATGTATGTCTGTAAAGACTGTCAAATATAATGTCCAACTGTAGGTGTCCAGATAACCAGCTGCAGACACATCGCTGTCAAATGGACCTGGAGGAATGTAAAATAAAATGTAAAAATATGGCTTAGAATTTATTTTAATGAAGGGTCACATGTATTCTGTCACATTAGTTCATACATTATAATTTACCAAAGTAGGGGGTCACCCTCTGCTTGGGCCATGCCATATATACCTATATACGTACATATATACATTAACATACACATATATATACATTTATACACACACATATACACACTCACATATATACCTATATACATACCCACTAACACAAATAAATATATATCCATATACCTACATATCTACACATACATAAATACCTATATATATATATATATATATATATATATATATATATATATGTACCCATTTCTAATTTAAACAGTCCCTATAAATCAATCATATTGTTATCTTTGTGATACCTAGACATAATGCTCTTTTTGAGTAGTTTCTTGATTCGTACTAAGGTACCACACATTCTAATCTCTGTTGAGCATTCATTCCATTTCTTCACCCCAACCACAGACACACAAAATAGACAATAATCACACAAAACAAAACACACAAAAGTTACCAATAATCAGAATGATCTCTGCACTTGTTGACAAGTTAGAGATAAACTCACCCAATTCAGAGTATGGGCCAGGGCACCTACATACACTGACACAGTAATCAGGCTGATGTTTATCCTTGTTACCTTGGCTATATGTAGTATCGTGGGCAGAGCGGGGTCATAAATGTAGTTCAAATGAACTATATTTATGACCCGAACAGCTAATAAACTAAACCTGTATTTATAAATAAGAGCAAAACCCTGCCTTGCTTCGTATCACGAGGGACATAACTACATGTTTATGCCGGTAGACAGGCCTCATTTAAAGGGAGGGCAGCAGTAGGTTTAAGCCAGGTTTCACATAACTCAATCATACCTAAGTGATCCATAATTAGATCATTAATCAACAGTGATTTTGAGGACAGTGACCATATGTTAATGAGACCCAGACTAAGGACATCAGTAGGGTTGACAATTGGACTGTTTGGATTTAGGAGTGGTTCCAGAGTAGCATATATAAGCAGGCATGCACATAACTGGTACTCATGGTGCTTGTGCATGCTAAAATTAAATCATGTGCAGCAGAAAACACAAGAGAAGTCCTCATAAGAGGAAAGCAATAACAGATTGTAGGATAAGTGTTTCACTCTGCTGTGTATCAATGATGTTTAGCACACACGAGCACCATGAGTACCAGTTATGTGCACCCCTGTATATAAGATGCCTAGAAGTAGGTTTAGGTTTGAGACATTGTACGCGGGTTGTAGGTAGCAGTCACAAAATATTTGATATTGCTGGAACAGCCAGCAGGCCATCCTCAATTACGTCATCCAATGTAGCAATGGGTATTAAGTTTGCGAGGCATATCCCTCTATGGTTTCTATGGATACGTTTGTGGAAACGGGCCACAGCCTCAACTGGATGAATTTTGCTTCCTGCCACATAAATTGCACTTTCAACATAGTGGATTTTCTACACTAATTTCCTTGCTAAGCTAGTGTATTTTGCATCCACATTTGTCATAAGCCTTGCAGAGTCTCTAATCACCTGCTCTGTGACTTGCTGTGAAGTCCTAATGTTACCCTCCCTGTAGAGCTCTATCTATGTTTACAGGCAAGATGACGGCACCTTCTCCAGTAGGCCCCGAAACAAAGGCCAGTTATCAATAAAACTAAAGCCTTGCTCTGTACAAAATTGCGCCAGCCAGCTATTTAACGATGTCAGCCTGCTAAATGCCTCATCATTACCCCAGAAGGGGAGGGGACCAGAGAGCAGTGGCGAGTGTGATCCAGGTACCACAACCGGGCACTGAGCCACACCTGACCTCCTCTAAATAACAACCGTCTGAAAACTGTTGCCCGCAGCCGGCGTTGCTAAGCTAATGCTGATGGCACGCTAGCTGGCCCAGCACTAACTTCATCTGTTGTGCTCGTAACAGTTAACTCCACTGAACTAAGACACTGTTCTAGTTTATGGACACGGCTCTCTAATAGAGCCACCCTATCTGCCAGCATCACGCAGGATTAATGTAAAGTGTAGTGTATTTTGTGCACCAGAAAATCAAAGAGTGCAGCCAAGCTAGCGCAAGCTAACCACTAACAAAAATGCTAACTACTCCCAAGATTCACACAGGAGTAAAATAGTTAGTGAAAATTCACAGCAGTGACACTGAAAAACTAACAGAAGTATTAGACTGGTAACAGTAATAAATGTTTACAACAAAAAAAGGACATATAGCCAAGCTAGTGCAAGCTAGTCGCCAACGAAAATGCTAACCACTCCTAAGATTCACAGGAGAAATTTCGTTAAATATGATTCACAATAGATGCACTTAAAAAGAAGTGTTAAACAGAAATAGAAGAAATAAACACAACCTTGTAGTGATTAGAAGAGCGTAATTCAGCACGCAGTCAGTCAGAAGCAAATTGCCAGATCTGTGAACCCTTTCCAAAACACTTGATTGGTGCACCCTGACTTTAAATGTGCCAAATTTTTTGTTACCTTCCACTCTGGCAGATGGCTGAGGTCCATCAGGACTAAAACCTCAAGACACAAAAACAGCTTCTTTCCATCTGCAGCTAGATTTCTAATTAATGCCAGAGACCTCCATTTACCCTGCCCACCCCCCACTCCCACAAAGGACAGACTGATCATCCCTGTACTGTTAATCTGCATGCCTGCACAGCCCCATTCCACTGTATCTGTTTAACAGTAAACTTAGTGTTGCCCATTTTTTTTAGTTGACTCCTTTCATTCTTAAAGAAGTATTTTTTGCTTTTCTTTTTATTGTTCTTAATGTGCCTGTGACACCAGATCAAATTCCTTGTATGTGAGAACAAAATGGCAATAAATTTATTTTTGATTCTGTCAATAAGCTATTCTTATTCTTAACTGCATTTATTTGTTGGTTACTCTTCTTGTTTTAGTGTATTTTTCTAAGTTTATTTTATTGCTTCTTTTTTTATTTCTTAGTATTTCATGTGTCATGTACCACAGTTTGTGACAGGTTTAGTTGTTTTAAAGCACAATATAAATAAAGTTGAGTTGAACAGATATCTGAATTGAATGTATTGCCCAGTAAGGTCTCATATACAAGGAATTTGATCTGGTGTTACTGGTGCATAAACAACAACAATAAAAAGAAAAGAAAAAAACACTTCTGTAAGAAGTAAGAGTCAAATAGTCAAATATGCAAGACTGTGGTTACTATCAAATATAACATAATGGACTGGGACTGTGCAAAAGCATGTGATTGGTGTGTAGATGTGCAGTACCTGTCAGTGCAGGGATGACCAATCTATACTTTGTAAAAGTGTGTGTGTGTGGGGGGGGTTAAAAGGGGTCTCTGGCATTATTTATTGGTTTAGCTGCGGATCGAAAGAAGCTGCTTTTGTGTCGTGAGGTTTTATTCCTGATGGACCTCAGCTGCCTGCCAGAGGGGAGGGTGACAAATAGTGTGTGTCCTGGGTGAGAGGGATCAGCCACTATCTTCCTTGCTCACCTCAGGGCCCTGGAGCTGTACAGGTCCTGTAGGGATGGCAAATTGCAGTCCATCACCTTCTCTGCTGCGTGGATGATACACTGCACTCTGCTCCTGTCCTTGGCAGTGGCAGCAGCATGCCAGATGGTGTTGGAAGAGGAGATGATGGACTCAATGATGGCAGTGTAGAAGTTCACCATCATTGTTTTTGGCAGGTTGAACTTCCTCAGCTGCCGCTGAAAGTACATCTTCTGTTGTGATCTCTTGATGATCAAGCTTATGTTCAGCTCCCACTTGAGGTCCTAGGTGATGGTGATCCCCAGGTAATGCAAAGACTCCACAATCGCAACTGGGGAGTCATACAGGGTGATGGGTTTGGCCAGGACTGGGTTCGTTCTAAAGTCAATAACCATCTTCACTGTCTTGGGGACACTGAGTTACAGGTTCTCTGTGCACCAGGACACCAAGTGATCTATCCCCCTTCTGTAGGCCGAGTCGTGCACATCAGCGATGAGTCCGATAAGGGTTGTATCGTACGCGTACTTCAGGAGCTTTACAGACTGGTAGCTGGAGGTGCAGCTGTTGGTGTACAGGGAGAAGAGTAGAGGGGAAAGAACATAGGCTTGGGGGAATCCAGTACTGATGGACCGTGAGAAGTCATTCATCCACCTGCAGGTGGAGTTGGGCACACCAAGCTGAGAGAGCTTGTCCTGTAGCAGGGCCGGTATGATTGTATTGGAAGCAGCGATGAAGTCCACAAATAGAATACTGGTCTAGGTTAGTGGGGAGTCCAGATGCTGGAGGATGATGTGGAGGGCCGTGTTGACAGTGTCATCTACTGACCTGTTGGCTCTGTAGGCGAACTGCAGGGGATCCAAGTGATGGTCAGAGATGGCCAGGACAAGACGTTCAAAGATCTTCATCGCCGCAGAGGTCAGGGTGATGGGTCTGTAGTCATGAAGTCCTGAAGTTCTTTGTTTTTTGGGGATGGGGATGATGGTGGACGTCTTGAAGCATGCCTGCAACTGGCATGTCTCCAGTGAGGTGTTGAAAATGTCTCTGAACAACTGGGGACAGTTGGTCTGCACAGTTCTTCAACATGGATGTGGAGACAGAGTCAGGTCCAGCTGCTTTGCGTGGGTCCTGTTTCTTGAAGAGTCTGTCATGAATGGAGAAAAGTGTGGTTGTCATGGGGAATTGTAGTAGGACTGTCCCATTGTCTTTTAAATCTGCAGTCAAGGTCGTTCAGTTGGTTAGCTAAATGATGGTTCTTGGCAGAGTGGGGGAGGTTTGGTTTGTTGATGGTGATTTGTTGGGCACCTTTCCAGACAGAAGTGGAGTTATTGGCTGAGAACTGATGTTGGAGTTTCTCAGTGTACAGATGCTGGTCATATAATTAGAATATCATGAAAAAGTTGATTTATTTCAGTAATTCCATTCAAAAAGTGAAACTTGCCATTATCTTCAACTGCTTTTCTGGGTTCAGGTCACGGGAGCAAAAGCTCCAGCAGGGGACCCCAGACTTCCTTTTCCTGTGCCACATTGATCACCTCTGACTCTGCGGGATCCCGAAGCGTTCCCAGGCCAGTATGGAGATATAATCTCTCCACCTAGTCCTGGGTCTTCCCTGAGGTCTCCTCCTAGATGGATGTGCCTGGAACGCCTCCCTAGGGAGGCGCCCAGGAGGCAACCTTACCAGATGTCCAAACCACCTCAGCTGGCTCCTTTGAATGCAGTGGAGCAGCGACTCTACTCCGAGGGAGCCCATTTCGGCTGCTTGTACCCGCGATCTAGTTCTTTCGGTCATGACCCAGCCCTCATGACCATAGGTGAGAGTAGGAATGAAGATTCACCAGTAGATCAAGAGCTTCATCACAACAGTATAGTAGAGCGAATACAATACCGCCCCTGCTGCACCAATTCTCCGGGCAGTCTCATACTCCATTATCCCCTCACTCGTGAACAAGACCCTGAGGTACTTGAACTTCTTCACTTGGGGCATGGCCGTATTACCTACCTGTAGTAGGCAATCCATTGTTTTCCTGCTGAGGACCATGGCCTCAGATTTAGAGGTGCTGATCCTCATCCCGGCCACTAAACACTTGGCTGCGAACTGATCCAGTGAGTGTTGGAAGTCACCAGCCGATGAAACCAGCAGGACCACATCATCTGCAAAAAGCAGTGATGAGACCCTGAGCCCACCAAACCGGAACACCCCCCCCCCCCCCCGACTACGCCTCAATATCCTGTCCATGAATATCACAAACAGGATTGGGTGACGAGGTGCAGCTCTGGTTGGAGGCCAAACTCCACCGGAAACAAGTCAGACTTATTGCCGAGCACCTGAACACAGCTCTCGCTTTGTGAGTACAGAGATTGGATGGTAAGTCATGTTTCCCACAGAGCAGATGCTACATGTCTAAAAGAGAGATGATCATTTTGGTATTTTCTCTAAATTTGTGTGGTATAGTGCTCGTGGCGGTAGAATCACACACGCTCCATATGCAAATAGCCATAATGTTGTTAAAGCACATTTTAAAGCTCTAAATAATACCGTGAAACTGCGGTATTTTTGCCCACGGATATCATACCATCCAAATCTCATACCGGCCCATGTCTAGTTGGCACACACTCTCTGTTCCCCCTTTTTTAAATATGGGGACCACCACCCCAGTTTGCCACTCCTTTGGCACTGTCCCAGACCACAACACAATGTTGAAGAGACATCTCATCCAAGATAGTCCCTCCACACCCAGAGTGTTTAGCATTTCTGGACTGTGCTCATCAACCCCCTGGGCCTTGCTACTGCGGAGTTGTTTCACTACCTCAGTGACTTCCACTAGGGAAGTTGATGAAAATCCTCCAGCTGCCATCTGCCCCTACCATAAAAAAGTGAAACTTTTATATTATATTAATTCATTATACACAGACTGATATACAGTGGGGAAAATAAGTATTTGACCCCCTCTCAGTTTTGTAGGTTTTCCCACCTACAAAGAATGGAGAGGTCTGTAATTTTTATCGTAGGTACACTTCAACTGTGAGAGACAGAATCTAAAAAAAAAAAATCCAGAAAATCACATTGTATTCAGCCTCACTGCTCCATAGTTTAGATGCCCTCACTACAGGTTTGCAGAGCTTTAGTTTCTGCCTGCAGATAGGAATCAGGTGGACCATGGGTGTGATCAGAGTGTCCCAGAGCAGGGCAGGGGACGGCTTGATAAGCATTGTTTATAGTTGTGTAACAGTGATACAAAATTCTCTCCTCTCTGGTCGGACTGCTAATAAGCTGCCTGAATTTGAGAAGTTTGTGGGAGAGATTACCTTTGTAAAAGTTGTCACTAACCCCGTTAACTACGTGGTAGTGTGTGTATCAGAACCAGTATAGTGTACTGTGTTGGGCTTGCCGTGAGTGTTTTCCACTCCTTGAAGTACTTCGTCTACACTGCCGCCATTTTGCTAAGTTTAACAGCTCCGCTAGCAGCTAGTGGTGTCGTCGTTGCTCTAAGTGACTTAGCACTTGGGCTGTGAGTTTTTCGGCTGTGTGCATCATGTTATTACTGTGGCTGTGAGTGTTTCACGTTCCGGGCCTTGTATTAGCTTTTACACTGTGAGTGTTTCACGCTCCGTGCCTCGTGCCGAGTCTGCGGCTGGAGTGCTTCACGCTCCGTGCCTCGTGTCAAGTTGACGGCTGGGAGTGCTTCACGCTCCGTGCCTCGTGTCAAGTTGACGGCTGTGAGTGCTTCACGCTCCGTGCCTCGTGTCAAGTTGATGGCTGTGAGTGCTTCACGCTCCGTGCCTCGTGTCAAGTTGATGGCTGTGAGTGCTTCACGCTCTGTGCTTTGTGTCAGGTCGACGGCTGTGAGTGCTTCACGCTCCGTGCCTTGTGTTACTATTTACACTGAGTGTGATTCACGCTTTGTCTTTCCATCTGTAACCGTCAGGGCTTGCGTTAGCCATCTGCACGCAGTCGACAATGTTGACAGGGCCTTTGTTGCATGGCTGTAGTACCTGTTTGGCTCCCTTGAGCACATATGATGGACATATGTTTTGCCCCTCGTGTCTTGGGATCGAACACCTGAGGGAAGCCCTGACTGGCGATGCCTGCCTTAATTGTGCCAGCATGCCACTGGCAGAGAGATCTGCTAGACTTGCGGCATTGGAAAGTGGAATATCTAGTGCGACTTTGGCCTCCAGCCCCAGGAAGGAACCAAAGCGCCGTAAACGCCCACATGCAGGAGCCCCTTCTGCTAAGAAGGTTACTCATGACCATGCTTTGGCTGAAAAGGTCGAAACGTTGACTTCTGAGTTTGCTTCTGTCCTTGCTTCTGAATCTACAGCCTAGGGATGCAGTGACAGTTCCTGTTGTCCCTAATGAGGCTGATCAGGCCAATGTAGTTACTCAGCAGGAGGAAGATGTCGTGTCTATTGCTGCGACTGATTCCTTGTACATGACAAGTGATATAAACTGTGTGGAGGATGAGGATGAGAGGGGTCTTTCTCCAAGCCATTCATAAGTGGGCTCTCACACCTCTGAGGCAGAGTCCCTGCCGCAAACCGGACCTGGTCTATCCTTTGTCAAGCAAGCTGTTCAGTTGGCTTTATCCAGGCTTGGGGTTGACAATCCCCCTGTGGAAACCACCGCTTCAAGTGCCTTTTTCAAAGTCACTCAGAAGCCTGAGTTCAACATTCCAGTTTCACAACCGAGGAGCTCCACCAATGTTAGGCGGACCCCAAATCATTGACCCATCTATCGCAGGACTGCAGAGCCCTTAGCTCTATGTGTGATTCAGCGCAGTATGGTCTGAACCGTATGCCCGTCGTTGACAGCATTATTGCGAACCTGGTTGTGGCTCCAGCTGATGCTGCTCGGCCGGATGCCCGCTGCCCATGACCTTAGTGTAGGGTCACTGATGACCTCTTCACCAAAAGCTATGACATAGCTGCTTGCATCGGTCGCCTAGGCAACTCACTGTCCCATTTAGCCCTTGCCCTCTCAAAGTCTTTGAGGGAGGCAGAGGTTGATGATGCTACGCAAAGTCTTAGTGATGCCTCACTCCAAACCTTTGCTTATATGTCCAGAGAGCTTGGCAGACTGATGTCAACCCTTACCATCACTAGACGTCAGGGGTGGCTTGCGCAGTCCCCTCTGTCTGAATCCTGCAGAGGCACACTCCGTTCGCTGCCGGTTCTTCCAGGCCAAGTATTTGGACCTGCGGCCCAACAAACTTTGGAGTGTGCTGTTGAGGCTAGTAAATCTCGGCAACAGTTTGTTGACCTACACCGGTCTTCCAGACCTCAGCCAGTCAGACGTGCTACAGCTTTTCACTCTACATCCAGGCTTCCGCCGACTCCCAGAGCTGCACGTGCTTTCGCAGTTGAGGGCCAGCTCTCCCAGTGGCCTGGCTTTCAGGAGTCTACGGGCAGACCCCCGAGAACTGAACGGTTTCACAGAGCTTCCAGTAATCGCGCCTAGAGGTCCTCAGGGATGCGAGGCAGAGGTGGTCAAGTCTGACTGCCAACGTTTGGCCCCCAGATGTTTTTCATGAAATCAACTTAGCCATTGGGAGGCTTAAGTTCAAGACCCATGGGTCATTTCAACCTTCTTCGAAGGTTACAGAATTCAGTTCAGATGTCGTCCTCCAAAGTTCAGTGGGGTGAGGATGACTGTTGTTTCCGACTCGGTGCAGTCTGCCACCCTACAACGGGAGATTTTGGAACTCCTGGAGAAGGGGGCCATAGAGCCAGTTCACAGTTCAGACCAGCTCAGGGGGTTCTGTTCAATTTACTTCCTTGTTCCAAAGAAGGATGGCGGATTTTGTCATATCCTCGATCTCCGACATCTGAATCGTTATATCAAAGTGCTGCAGTTTCACATGCTCCGCACAGTAGACGTCCTTCAAACTATCACACCAGGAGACTGGTTCACAAGTGTCGACTTAAAGACGCCTATTTCCATGTGCCAGTTTCTTCGCTTTGCTTTCGAAGGTCAGGCATACCAGTTCAGGATGCTTCCTTTCGGCCTCTCTCTCGCCTCTCGTACATTTACCAGATGTATGGCTGCAGCACCAGCCCCACTGCAAGCTCTTGGATTAAGAATCCTACCCTACTTAGACGATTGGCTTGTCTGCGCTCCGACTCAGGAGCAGGCGCACAACGACACAGCTCATCTACTGAACCATGTCTCTCATTTAGGACTCACAGTGAACTTTGCAAAGAGTTCTCTTGTTCCCAGTCAACAAACGACCTTCATCGGCATTGCCATCAACTCCCTGACTATGACTGCATTGCCATCCCCGCAGAGAGTGGACGATGTAATTTGTCTCGTCTCACACATTCAACTGGCTGTGACGCTGTCTTTTGGTTTGCTGCTGCGGTTGATGGGCAAATTGACTGCAGTGTTGCTAGTGGTACCTTTGGGACTTCTGTTCTTACGTCCCCTACAGATTTGGATAAACAACCAAGGCCTCAACTTAAAGTTGCATCAGCACAGGCTTGTACGACTCCAACCAGTCCCTTCTGCACCTCAGACCGGTCGGACAACACGTCAGCAGTCTATCATATAAACCATCAGGGGGGCACCAGGTCCAATCACTCATTGGCAGAAACTCGGAGGCTTCTCTTATGGGCGTTGCCTCGCCTTCAAAGTGTCAGAGCAGTTCATCTGCCCGGTGTACAGAACAGTGCTGTGGATTTACTCTCCAGACAGAAACCACCACCGGGAGAGTGGAGACTGAACCCAATTGTGGTCCAAATGATCTGGCAGAAGTATGGTGTAGTGGAAGTGGACCTTTTCGCTTCAAGCACCTCGACACATTGCCCATGGTGGTACTCCCTCTCGGAACCAGACAGCCCGCTGGGGCAGGATGCATTGGCTCACCCGTGGCCGGATTGCCTCCTTTATGCCTTCCCTCCTCTCCCACTGCTGATGTTGACACTGCACAGGATAGATCAGAGCAGCCACAGGGTGCTGCTGGTTGCTCCATTCTGGCCGGGGAGGATTTGGTTTCCCATGACTTACATACTCCTCGAGGGGGAACCTTGGGCTTTCCCGGAGAGGAAGGATTTGTTGTCACAGCTACAGGGGAGGATTTGGCAACCTCACCCAGAACGCCTTCAACTGTATGTGTGGCTGTTGAGGGGCTGGACTCCTTGTTAAGTTCTTGTGACCAGGCTGTTCACACTGTCCTTAATTCACGTGCTGCTTCTACCAGGGCTTTGTATGACAACAGATGGAAGCTGTTTGCGCGGTGGTGTGAGAACCAAAAGTTAGACCTGGAGCGTTGCCCTGTGTCTATTCTCCTGAAATATTTACAAGAACTGCTGGAGAAAGGACTTTCTGTAGCTACCTTGAAGGTTTATGTTGCTGCAATCTCTGCCTGGCACGTCTACGTTGATGGCTGGTCAGTGGGTTCACACCACTTAGTGTGTTGTTTTTTGAAAGGTGCTCTATGTTTGCGGCTTCCAAGGCTTGCACGCGTACCTTCAGGGGACATTCCTCTAGTCCTGGATGGTTTAAGCTTATCCCCTTTCAAACCAGTTGAAAGTGCTGATCTTAAATGGGTGTCAGTGAAGACTGCCTTTCTACTTGCACTGTCTTCGGCTAAGCATTTGGGAGAGCTCCATGCCCTATCAGTCGCTGGGGACTGTTTGTGATGGAATTCTTATGAATCTGGGGTTATGCTGTGGCCTAATCTGTCCTTTTTACCCAAGAGAATTTCAACCTTTCATGTTAACCAGCCAGTTTCCTTGGCTGTGTATCCCCTAGAGGAGATCTGCATGGAGGAATGAGCCAAAATACCAGCTACAGTGTGTGCAAACCTGGTGAAGACTTACAGGAAACGTTTGACCTCTGTCATTGCCAATAAAGATTATGTTACAAAGTATTGAGTTGAACTTTTGTTATTAACCAAATACTTATTTTCCACCATAAATTACAAATAAATTCTTTAAAAATCCTACAATGTGATAATCCTGGAATTTTGTTTTTCTCATTTTGTCTCTCATAGTTGAAGTGTACTTGATGAAAATTACAGACCTCTGTCATCTTTCTAAGTAGGAGAACTTGCACAATCAGGGCTGGCTAAATACTGGACTGACTAAATACTTTTTTACCCCACTGTAGTGAGTAAATGGAAGACCGCAGGCACAGTACTAGTTAAGGCCTGAAGTAGCAGGCCAAGAAAAATCTCAGATAAGCTGAAGAGAAGGATGGTGAGAACAGTCACAGTCAACCCACAGACCTGTTCCAAAGACCTGGGTGTGGTATGCATGGCCCAAAAAGAACACAGTATTCCAACAAACAAACAACCAAACAAACAAAAAAACACTTGCTACCTACAGTAAAATTTGGAGGTGGTTCCATCATGCTGTGGGGATGTGTGGCCAGTGCAGGTACTGGGAATCTTGTTAAAATTGAAGATCACATGGATTCCAGTCAGTATCAGCTGATTCTTGAGAGCAATGTTCATGAATCAGTGACAAAGTTGAAGTTACGTCGGGGCTGGATCTTTCAACAAGACAACGACCCTAAACACTGCTCAAAATCTACTAAGGTATTCATGCAGAGGAACAAGTATAATGTTGGAATTGAATGGTCATCTCAGTCCCCAGACCTGAATATTATTGAAAATCTGTGGTGTGATTTTAAGCGGGCTTTCCATGCTCAGAAACCAACAAACCTGAGATGTTTCTGAAAGAAGAATAGTCCAAAATACCATCAACCAGAGTACAGACTCTCATTGAAAGCTATAGGAAGCATTTAGAGGCTGTTATTCCTGCAAAAGGAGGTTCTACTAAATATTGATGTATTTTTTTCTGTTGGGGTGCACAAATTTATGCACCTGCCTAATTTTGTTTAAAGAATTATTGCACACTTTCTGTAAATCCTATAAACTTCATTTCACTTCTCAAATATAACTGTATTTGTCTGCTATATGATATATGTAACTGAAATCCAAACAACCAATGAGTTATGAAGGAAAATCATGGAAATCATCAGGGGTGCCCAAACCTATGCATACAACTGTACCTTTGCTTGCAGACACTGTCACTCGACACATCTTGCAAATCACATTTTTTTTCTGTTCATGATCCGACTTTTTAAATCCTAATCAAGTCCACATCAATGACCTAGCAGCACCGGTTTTTTAAACCAGCTTCTCCTGCTCTGTGGTCTCTGTGTATGCAGCCATTGTCACACTGAAGAAAATATGACATCATGAACAAGCGTTATCGCAATTGGTCTGTAGAGTCCAAATCTTTACCATTGGCCAACTTTATACCGTGAATTGATTAAACCGTATATATCATGCACCCCTAGTGGTCGCAGTGGCTGTGATTAAGTCCTCTTAACAACAATGTTGGCATGACTGTGCTATTGCACATGTGGCTCTGTGGTTCAGGCCTACATCGTGCAGCTGCATCGTTACGCAAGTCACATTGTCCTCATGGGGCTCGGGAGTTGGCCCGTATATGGAGCTTAGGCCCTGTGTATACCTGCTGACAGGTGTAGTTTTTTGTTTGTTTTTCTTCCCACTAAATGCAGTACTGCAGCCTAGACCATAAAAGCTGTAGAGGTGACGTTTTCAGAACTAATGGAAAACCCTGTGTGTAACTCAGTCACAAAAACCTAATCTGCCTGTAGGAGACGCTACAGTAGCACATTTGCATTTTGGCCTCTAAGTCACAAATTGTACATTCAAGTGCCTTATATGGATGCATTCATGTGCTCGAGCTGAATCTTGAGGTAGGCCAAGCCCATTTGTGCCAAGATGGTTTTGTCACAAATTAGCAAAATATGCAAAACTGACTTTTTGAGATGCAACCCAGACTCTTGATTTGATCAACAGCAAACTTTGCACGCAGAGTCTACCAGACCTCAAAAGCTTAACTTATTAAAATGAGCTTGATGGGCTTCACCCTGTGTGAGAAATGGATGATGGACTTCCTGTTCCTAGCAGCTAACACAGGAAGGTTGGGCTATCTTCACAATTGTTAATCCAATCAAGATGAAGCTCAGGATCCTTAATAGGAATGACACAGACAGGAAGCCAGATTAATTTCTTCGATTGGATTCTAAGGGAGTGCCATAAACCTTTAAAGTTCAAAATTGGTTAATCGGAATTGCACCAAATTTCACAAGGATAATCTTAGGGCAGCTCTTACTTGAAATACATAAGTACATCATGATTGTTGAAAGGGGGTGTGACCTATTGACTTTTTAATTACAAAAGTGGGTGGGGTAAACAGCATTCAAGTTACATTTGAAATTTTGAGGAATGACGTAGACCCCCCTCACATTAATGGCATATTAAAGGTTGCATTTTTTGCCTTCAGGTGGCGCTATAATCAAGGAAAATGCACTTTTGAACAAAACTCCAAGACCGTAAATCGCACTATCAATATTCATATATCCCTGCATTCTTTGGAGTGTGACATATCTTTTAATGTAGGCTACAGTCATTTCTGTTTTTCCAATGTTATCCAGTATTGCAAAATATGTAAAACCCTAAAAATCTCTCACCCCAGGCCATTACTTCGATCGATGCCACTCTTTGCAAGTGCTATCTAGGGATGAATTAGAGCTTAAGTTCATACAAGGAGCATGATAGCTCAAAAGATGCCAACTTTATAAAGGAAAACAGACTGCTGGGAGCAGTCAAAACGGACAGTGTTACATATCTTTGCAACAGTACCTCATATAAACATGGGACATGGCGGTAGTAAATGCTGTGATTCAGTGTACATACTCGAAAGTATGGCTGTCTTAGTTAAATTTAATCCTTTTTACAGCAAAGTTGGCATGACAGCGTTGTTGCCCACGTGGCTGTGCAGGTCAGGCTCACATCTTGCAGCTGCATTGTTACGAGTCGCGGGGGTTTGGGAGGCGGCCGCGTGTGGGCCTTGGACCCCGTGTCTGCCTGCTGTCAGGTCTGGGTTTTGCATTTTTTCCATAATGTCATAAATTTTTCTGATTTGATATTGTACTTAAACCAAAAGAAAGCAAATTAGAAGATGAAGATTGGTTTAAAGGTGTCACAGGGCAATTGAGATGGTTTGGTCGTGTGCAGTGGCGGATATATAAGGAGAAGGACAATGAGAATGGAGCCACCAGGCTGAACAAGAAGAAAGATGCCAAAGAAGAGGTTTATGGATGAGGACATGCATGTGGTTGATGACAGAGGAAGATGCAGGGGACAGGGTGAGATGACGATTGATGATCTGTTGCGCCCCCTAATGGGAGCAGCCGAAAAAAGAGTCGCACAAAGTTTACAGTCTCTTAATTTAATCTAATTTATCGGGTCTTAGAAGAGCAGTGAAAAGGTGCATATGAAGCCATCTGTTGGCTGCAGGAGGTACTGCTTCACCTATCAGCCTTGCCAAACAGCACATATTTAATAATCTCTAATTAGATTTGAAGAACTGATTTTTTTTTTTTTTTTTTTTTTTTTTACTTTGCATACAAGGTCTATTAGAAAAGTATCTGACCTTATTATTTTTTTCAAAAACCATATGGATTTGAATCACGTGTGATTGCGTCAGACAAGCTTGAACCCTCGTGCGCATGCGTGAGTTTTTCCACGCCCGTCGGTTGCGTCATTCGCCTGTGAGCAGGCTTTGAGTGAGGAGTGGTCCACCCCCTCGGCGGATTTTCATTGTCAGGAAATGGCGGAATGATTTGGGCTTTTTTTCTATCAGAATTTTTTTTCAGAAACTGTTAGAGACTGGCAGCTGGAAACCATTTGAAAAATTTATCTGGCTTTCGGTGAAAATTTTACGGGCTTCACAGAGAATGACTGTTACTACAGCTTTAAGGACAGCTTGAAGGACACTCGGCGCGCCGCGCTCCGTGCCGCCATCGAGAGCCACAAACCACCGGATCATTTCTAAACGGATGGCTGTGTGGAGCCGGGACCGTCGTGTGCACTTTCTGTGGTTATCACAAGAGCTGGACATCAACGATTTTCCGGCAGATTTCACTTTTAACAAGAGATTTTGTCATGGAAAGCCGAACGGAGGCTTCGCACGTCACGATGGATTCGCTACTGGAGTGAGACAAAACCACCTCCGTTTTGGTCTCACAGGATGGCTTTGAGATGGCGTTCAGACAGGTGTCGGTGGTTTTTCCATCGAGTGATTATCCAAGAAATTGTGGATGTGCCTGGACATGCCAGAACATGTCCCGTGAGGCTTCATCATGGCGTTGCTGTGCGCCATGCGGCACCGCCGCGACGCGCGAAGCCTCTGCTCCTCTTTCCATGACAAAAACTCCTGTAACAGTGGAATGTGCCGTTCATTTCCAAACTGGACGCTGTGTTTTATCTGGGACGTCGTCTGACTAGCACAGGAATTATGAAAAGACGTGGACATCAGCACTTTTTCGGCACATTGAGACAGACGTGCGGAGGAATTCCGCGTGTCGCGGTGGTGCCGCATGGCGCAAAGCAACGCCGTGATGAAGCCTCACAGGACATGTTCTGGCATGTCCAGGCACATCCACAATTTCTCGGATAATCACTCGATGGAAAAACCACCGACACCTGTCTGAACGCCATCTCAAAGCCATCCTGTGAGACCAAAACGGAGGTGGTTTTGTCTCACTCCAGTAGTACAGTAGTATCATCAGCAAATTTTATGATTGTATTTGAAGAATGGGTGGGAATACAGTCATATGTATAGATGGAATAAATCAACGGACTTAGCACGCAGCCTTGTGGTGCGCCGGTGCTAAGAGATAGACTGGAGGATAGATGTGTGCCCAGTCTGACTGCCTGTGGGCCGTCATACAGAAAATCCTTAATCCATGCACATAAAATATTGCTAAGTCCTAGGTTGAGGAGCTTTGTGACCAACTTACTGGGTACAGTCGTGTTGAATGCAGAGCTGTAATCTATAAAAAGCATTCTCACACTTGCCACTTTATTATTGAGGTGCATTAAAGCTGTGTGGAGAGCTGTGATGTTAGCATCTTCTGTGGATCTATTTGCCCTATAGGCATATTGATGCTGGTCCAGATTGGGGGGAAGGACAGATTTTAAATGTTTCATCATCAGCCTCTCAAAGCACTTAGCCACAATAGGAGTAAGCGCCACAGGTCTGTAGTCATTCAAGGTTCTGATGTTACTTTGCTTGGGCACTGGAATGATGGTGGCTGTTTTGAAGCAAGTCGGTACTGTAGCTTTGGACAGAGATCTGTTAAAAATATCTGCAAAGACATCTGCTAACTGGTGGGCGCAGTCTTTGACCACCCTCCCTGGAATTCCATCAGGCCTCTCTGCCTTTCTGGTGTTCAGACTTAAAGATGTGCCTCACCTCCTCTACCGAAATAGTGAGTGGATAGTCTGTGTCAGCAGAGGGGTGGGGAATAGCTCCGTTGTTAAGCCCTTTTGTTTCAAAACGGGCATAAAAGTGATTGAGCTCCTCAGCCAAGGAGACATTGATGTTTACAGGTAGTTGATGGCTGCCTCTGTGGTTTGTGATCTGCTGGATGCCCTGCCACACGCGTGTCGGGTCTCTATTGATAAAGTGGTCTTCAATCTTTGCCTTATATATAGCTTTAGCCTTCGTAATGCCTTTTTTCAAATTGTGCCTGGCTGAGCTGTACAATGCTGTGTCACCTGATTAAAAGCTGCATCACCGTCTCGCAGTAGAGCCTGGACCTCCATACTCATCCAGGGTTTCCTGTTAGGGAATGTCCGGATGCGTCTATTGATGGCAATATTTTCAGCACAGGTTCTGATATAACAGAGCACAGTGAAGGCATATTCATTTATGTCGTCATTAAAAAACGGAGACCAGTTAGTCCGTTCAAAACAGTCCTGTAGCTGCATATATGCGTCTACAGGCCACCTCTTAACATTTCTGATGGCAGGCTTCTGCCTTTTAACAACAGGTCGATATGTGGGAATCAGAATTGGTGACAAATGATCAGACTGGCCCAGATGTGCGAGAGCAGAGGCTCTGTAACCCTTTGTGATGTTCGAGTAGATGCAGTCCAGTGGATTCTTCCCTCGAGTTGCACATTCAACATGCTGATTAAAGTCACTAACTGGGACTCTTGTCTTGTTGCATTCAAGAAACGAGAATCATCCGCCGTTCTGTTCGCACAGCTCCAAATGCTGCGCTGCTCTTTGCTGAGTCAAGTTGGAGTCCTGCCGGAATTAATAACTTCAAAGCGAATCACTGTTTAAATCAAATGACACCTCTTTCCAATTGTTGTAACACAGACAACAAACTACAACAGACTAAAACTTTTTTCCTCCCAAATGAGACGTCCTGCGTTCTTTATGAATTACACTGATGTTGACTTGCAGCACAGCCAGCTGAGCTAAGCTCATAGGTTTGGAGTTAGATTCAAGCCATTAATGTCTGAAAGTCCATGCTTTTGAGAAAAACTACAGATTTTGTTTATTTTATCTATGTCCAGAGATCAAGGATCCAGTGACCAATTTCATATTTATTTACTTTAAGACTCAATAAAATGTTATTGACATAGAAAACCTGTAAAGTCTACTTTTAGTACACAGAAAATTCACAGGAGGTATTGATAAGAGAATTGATCAGGAATCGGCTTGATAAGTGGAATTGATATCGATTAAAATCTTATCATTATCCAATTTTGTATATAATATGGTAAAATGTTAGTTACGCTGAAGACATTTAAAAACACAGATGTTTAAATGTTTAAAAAAAAACAATGTTTAAAATATGACAAAAGGTAAAAATAGAATAGAAAGTTATTTAAAAGTACATACTTTACGTACTTTAAAAATGCACAAATACTTTAAAAATGTGTTTATGTGTAAAAGAAAAAAAAGAAACACGCAAAGCTGTTGAAATTGTCAGTGGGATCGGGGTGGCGTGTCACAGGTATTCATTTGTTCCCTGGGGGGGGCTCACTCTTCCACACTTTAAAAACCCCTGGCTTAAAGGACATGTTGCACCGAAATCATAACTTAGATTTAAGATGTTAATGACCATCTGACGATGCACGGGGATTACTTTGTGCACTTCCATGACCAGTCTCAAAGTTACGACATTCGCCACAAACAGCTACGGAGTTTTTCTGTTTCTGACAGCATTTACATAGCTTTTGAAGAAAATGTCAGCACACGCTTGAAAGGAATGTAGCTGCTAACGTTCAGAATGGAGCCACAGATTAATTGCAAAGTTTAAGCAAGTGTGATGTTGTATTATGATGACTCATTTTTAAGTAATAACTGTTAAATTGATGCTGTCACTGTAAATTTAATTTTACCTCCATTTAATGAGGCTAGCCCCATTGAGATCAAGATCTTTTTTGCAAGGGAAACCTGAGCAATTATAGTTTCCAGTTCACCTAACTTGCATGTCTTTAAATAAAAGCAGCAGCTGCGCTCCTTTGTGAGAAGACTTAATGCGTGTGAATGTCCATCAAGGATGCAGCCTGTTAAAAACCGTCTCTGCTAGAGGCTCACCTTTGTGCATGCTTAAGTGTTGTCATCGATATAACTGTGAAAATTCTAAGAAATACACCGATGTGATCAGGCACCCTGACAAACAGCTGACAGTTCCACGTGCATGTTCACGGTGGGAACAAAAATGGGTTAAAACAGTGTGCTGCTCTGGTACAGAGAACAGACACCTCAAACATTTGAGATCCAAAATCTGACAGACTCTCTCAAAGTTAAAAAAAGAAAAAAAAAAAAAAAGAAAAAAGGCCTACCAGAATGAACAAAATGTAAAGGGAAAAAAAAAATCTGAATAGGGCACTCACTCACTTCTAGAATGATTTCCAAGATTAAATATGTAAAGTCCAGACCATCAAAGAATTCGTCACGCACAGATACCGCACGATTGCAAGCCAGAGAATAATGTCCAGGTCCACCCCATAAAAGAAGTCGTCACGCACAGATTACGTGCGATCACCAGTTGGAGAATAATATCCAGGTCCACTCCACCACAGAAGTCCTCATGTAAGGATGGCGCGTGTTCACCACCTGGAGAACAATGTTCCACGGCAGCTCCTTACAAAGTTCTCTCATGATTCTGGGACACTAGATGGAAAGTCTGGTGTCTTCTGAAAGTAACATATTCTGACTGTTTCTAGTGTAACAAATACATCTGCATGTTCAGGCAGCCTGTAAAAACAGCGTTGTGCAGACATTCCACGTGCGTGTTCACGGTGGGAGTAAAATAGCTTCCCTGCAACACAGACAGCAGAGTCAGCACACGTTAGGATCCAAACTCTGACAAACTGAAAATAATTGAGTTTCAGGGTGAAGTCTGTTGTCTCCTCTCTGTACATCTTCTGTAAATCTGAGCCATCACTTTCGAATTAAAGATCAGAAGCTTAATTATTGGATATTGTTCATTTTACTCTGTCTGTTGGCCATCAGGATGTTTCTGCTTTTCCTAAAATGTACGTCACATGCCGAGAAATACCAACTAAGGCCGGGTTCACACGGTAGGATAATTAGGCCGATATCGGACCCGATCTTCCCCTTCCGACAATCTTAAGGACGCCCCGACAATCGTGATGACGCTAAAGATAATCTTATCAGATATTCTTGCCGTGTGTGGTGTGTTAAGAGCGCTCTGATCTGCTCGGAAGGGCATCAGGAGCGCTCCGATCGCAAATCGGGGATATTCAACATGTTGGATTTTTTTGGGCCCGATATTGCAGCGTGTGTGGTGTCCTCCGACCACAAATGAGCAGGCTGCCTGCTGAATGTGACGTGCAGCCAATCAGAAAGGGAAGTGACGAACGTACGGAGTGGAAAATGAAATCAAAACAGCTGTTCTGACTTACAAGAAAGTCCGGTGGTCACGCTGTCTCCTTTAAAGAACGCCTTTTTCTTTTTTGTATAATTTTTCCCCTCTGTTGTAAATAGTCCACAAAGTACCTCCATTTGTTTACTCTGAAGTCACATTTAATCTTAAGAGATTTTGCGAGATTTCCTGTCTGAACTGTAAATGTTTGTGTGTGGTGTTGTTGTTTTTACCGTGTGGCTGAACACCACACACTGTACGACCAAACCTGTTAGATCCATGATTTTTTATCTTCACATGTGTGGTCTCTCAGGTTTTGGAAACCTACAGATAATTTTAAAATCCTGTCGTGTGAACCAGGCTTTAGATGTTTTCTGGAAATGCACCTGCTGACTTACCAAGCAAGAAGAATAATTAACAGAAAAAATGCAACACCAACCACTAATTATTACCACATGTGCACAGATAGATTAACTAACAGAGAGGTTAAATAACGTGCAACATGTCCTCTTTTTTTTTTTTTTTTTTTTTTTAAATACACAAAGATACTGCTTCACTTTAAATGTGCAGTCAGTCTATTTCAGATGATCAGATTGGACCCGCTTTCTCTTAAAAGGCTTTATTTTACTCTGTGTTATTCTGGTGCTATATTGATTAGCTCTTATACGGGTTATATGCATGCTCTGTTGTCTTCTCAGTTTTTTCTGGGGGTGTTACAGCAGCACATACAGATCTGGCATATATGCTACAGCGTTAAATGAAGCTTTGAAGCAAAGAATTTGCCTTGAACATTTGTGTAATTGAATTATTCAAATTACGTGATTAATTGTTTCAGCCCTTATATATGGTGTGTGTGTGTGTGTGTGTGTATATGTGTATGTATATATATATATATATATATATATATATATTCAACAAAAATATAAACGCAACACTTTCGGTTTTGCTCCCATTTTGTATGAGATGAACTCAAAGATCTCAAACTTTTTCCACCTACACAATATCACCATTTCCCTCAAATATTATTCACAAACCAGTCTAAATCTGTGATAGTGAGCACTTCTCCTTTGCTGAGATAATCCATCCCACCTCACAGGTGTGCCATATCAAGATGCTGATTAGACACCATGATTAGTGCACAGGTGTGCCTTAGACTGCCCACAATAAAAGGCCACTCTGAAAGGTGCAGTTTTATCACACAGCACAATGCCACAGATGTCGCAAGATTTGAGGGAGCTTGCAATTGGCATGTTGGAATGTCAACCAGAGCTGTTGCTCGTGTATTGAATGTTCATTTCTCTACCATAAGCCGTCTCCAAAGGCGTTTCAGAGAATTTGGCAGTACATCCAACCAGCCTCACAACCGCAGACCACGTGTAACCACACCAGCCCTGGACCTCCACATCCAGCATGTTCACCTCCAAGATTGTCTGAGACCAGCCACTCAGACAGCTGCTGAAACAATCGGTTTGCATAACCAAAGAATTTCTACACAAACTGTCAGAAACCGTCTCAGGGAAGCTCATCTGCATGTTCGTCGTCCTCATCGGGGTCTCGACCTGACTCCAGTTCGTCGTCGTAACCGACTTAAGTGGGCAAATGCTCACATTCACTGGCGTTTGGCACGTTGGAGAGGTGTTCTCTTCACGGATGAATTCTGGTTCACACTGTTCAGGGCAGATGGCAGACAGCGTGTGTGGCGTCGTGTGGGTGAGCGGTTTTCTGATGTCAATGTTGTGGATCGAGTGGCCCATGGTGGCGGTGGGGTTATGGTATGGGCAGGCGTCTGTTATGGACGAAGAACACGGGTGCATTTTATTGATGGCATTTTGAATGCACAGAGATACCGTGACGAGTTCCTGAGGCCCATTGTTGTGCCATACATCCAAGAACATCACCTCGTGTTGCAGCAGGATAATGCACGGCCCCATGTTGCAAGGATCTGTACACAATTCTTGGAAGCTGAAAATGTCCCAGTTCTTGCATGGCCGGCATACTCACCAGACATGTCACCCATTGAGCATGTTTGGGATGCTCTGGACCGGCGTATACGACAGCGTGTACCAGTTCCTGCCAATATCCATCAATTTCGCACAGCCATTGAAGAGGAGTGGACCAACATTCCACAGGCCACAATTGACAACCTGATCAACTCTATGCGAAGGAGATGTGTTGCACTGCATGAGGCAAATGGTGGTCACACCAGATACTGACTAATCATGGTGTCTAATCAGCATCTTGATATGGCACACCTGTGAGGTGGGATGGATTATCTCAGCAAAGGAGAAGTGCTCACTATCACAGATTTAGACTGGTTTGTGAACAATATATGAGGGAAATGGTGATATTGTGTATGTGGAAAAAGTTTTAGATCTTTGAGTTCATCTCATACAAAATGGGAGCAAAACCAAAAGTGTTGCGTTTATATTTTTGTTGAGTGTATATATTATATACAGTCAAACTTGCATGTAATGGATTCAGGTGGACCAGTGAATTTTGTCAGTTATAATTAAAATCTGTTGTATGTATGTAACGGATTACTTACAGCCAGGAGGTGCCAAACGATCTGCGGGGAATCCCCAGCACCAATTATGGTTGCGTATTTCCTTGGTTTATAGCCTGACGCAGAATTCGGACCTGCCTCATTTAATAACAAAACTTTGTCTGAAAAAATAAATGCCTGCTTTAAATAATAAATAATAAACACCAGGCATTATGTGCATTAAAAAGATTACATTTGGTTGAGTCACTCTTTTCTTTGAAGTCAGTTGCAGAGTGGTACCTTAAACTCTTTATGCTGCGTTTACATATAGGCAAGATGTGTTACGAATGTCATATTCTTGGCATATTCCTGATATTCTTAATGTGACTTAACACATCTGAATAGGTTTCTTAATAGTGCGTGATATTCGTGGAGCATCTTTTTGGCTGTCAGAAAATCTTCTGTGAATGTCACGCACACTCTCATTTCGCCTCATGTTGTGGAGTTCGCAGCTGAGCGTATTGATCCGTCTTGATTAGTGGTGATCCTTAATAGAGCGTGACAGCGTTCTTCTCTGATGTGCGCACAATTAAACTCTGCTGCACCGCATTCAATTTCATTGTTGCAGTATACTGAAGGACAGTGACGCCAATTCGGCTAAAAGTCTTGTTCCAATTCTCATCAGCGCGCTCCTGCAGGTTTTCCATCTGCTGCTGCTTTACCTGATATTTGGGAAAACGAGCGAGACGAGAGCCGTGTGGAGCCACACATCTGGCTCTCTGTCTCCTCCTTTCTGCACCACTCCATGGCACATAGCCCAACTAAGCAAGGTCTTCTGCTGTGGATTAATCTGGATTTTGAGGAGCAAACTGGAGTGATCTGAATTGTTCAGCAACTGATGGTTTGATGAATATGGGGGTGTGTGTGTGTGGAGACAATTCACCTCATTCATAATGTGACTGAATTTAATGCGTTGTTACGTGCAACAACGCAGAACATTATTCTTGACCATGCGTAATGGTTCCTCATAATTCTTCAGCAACACGTGTCATTAATCATAACGCGTGGTAACAGGTTGCAGCAGTTCCTGAGGACACCGACGCCTCTGCCTCAAATCATCACATTCGTCATCAGCGGCCAAGAATGTATACTTTGTGGCATTTGTGACTTGTCGTCGTTATGTGTAAATTCAGCATAAAGTCTAATTTATGCTTCTCCAACTCTGGTCAGACCAAATAATTAAGCCATAAATAATGAGCCACGTATGGATTTGTCAGAAATTTCAGTGATTATTCAAATAATGAGTCGCGTATAAATCTGTCACGCATCTGCTATGAAGAAGCCTCTGTGTGCCTCTGCATACCTCTCATGTGCTAAGTATCGGCCTCTAATGAGCCACGACTGACCTGACATTTGAGCCTCGAATGGCTCGTACAGGCATGTATGATCCACGCAGAGCCACGTATGAGCCCCGTAGTGCCATGTAACACCGCGTTATGCCACCTAATGTCACGTTGCGGCATGTAGGGCCATGTTTAGGCATGGGTTTGGCCCAACCTTCCATCCCTCCCAGACCTTGTCCGTATATAAAGTGGGGGTTATCAATTTACAGCATCCATTCAAGATGTTGTCACATCAGAGGAAGTTCAAGATTGCCTTGCAGAACATCACTTACAGTTTGGCTGCTGCTGCTGGTCTTTTCCTGTAGAAGGAGATGAAGAAGCAAGAAGAACAAAAAAGGAAAAGAAAAAAGAAGAGGAGGTGCTGGGTCAGGCAATGAATCCTGCATAGTCCACTGCATGGACATTATGATGTTCTTCTGAAGGAATTGCAGGAAACGGATGTCAAAGGCTACAAGGGCTTTCTCAGAGGGGAACCAGTAGTTAGTAGCAAAATGGTGGCAGAGCAAGGCCAAAAGAGCTTATGTAGAGGCGGGCCACGTGTTTGCATTAACGAGGCCAAACATGTCCCCTACGTGACACCATGTGGCCTGTCTGTGGCACATACGAGGATACCCTGAAATATGATTGTCAGCTGTAATATGGGGCTCATTCCTGGCCCATACAAGGCTTGAACGTGGCACAACAAGGCAGACTAGTCCTTGTAGCCGGTAGATAACTCGGATAATGGGCCTCTAACAGCCTCTCACCACTAACATGTCGCTAACATCCTGGTTTGTCCTGGTGGTACCTTGTGCACAAATTGCCCCACACCATTTTTGCAAAATTTTGAACTTCATGAAATTAGCGTCATGCTCAGAGATGAACTGTCCAATGTGAGCAAAAATCCATGATACAAAATCTGTTATATATGGTGTTTATTACATGGGAAACCATACAAAAGCGTTGGGACTTTTGCTTTTGTCCAGTGAGTGCATATATCCGGTTTGTACAATGACAGTTTAAGCGAGTTTTATTGTATTACTATTTGCGCGACGCGAGCACACACACACACACACACACACACACACACACACACACACACACACACACACACACACACACACACACACACACACACACATACATATATACAGTAGTGTTCAGAATAATAGTAGTGCTGTGTGACTAAAAAGATTAATCCAGGTTTTGAGTATATTTCTTATTGTTACATGGGAAACAAGGTACCAGTAGATTCAGTAGATTCTCACAAATTCAGCAAGACCAAGCATTCATGATGTGCACACTCTTAAGGCTATGAAATTGGGCTATTAGTAAAAAAAAAAAAGTAGAAAAGGGGGTGTTCACAATAATAGTAGTGTGACATTCAGTCACTGAGTTCATCAATTTTGTGGAACAAACAGGTGTGAATCCAGCACCTGTTGAACATGCTTTTCTCTTTGAAAGCCTGAGGAAAATGGGACATTCAAGACATTGTTCAGAAGAACAGCGTAGTTTGATTAAAAAGTTGATTGGAGAGGGGAAAACTTATAAGCAGGTGCAAAAAATTATAGGCTGTTCATCTACAATGATCTCCAATGCTTTAAAATGGACAAAAAACCAGAGACGCGTGGAAGAAAACGGAAAACAACCATCAAAATGGATAGAAGAATAACCAGAATGCCAAAGGCTCACCCACTGATCAGCTCCAGGAAGATCAAAGACAGTCTGGAGTTACCTATAAGTGCTGTGACAATTAGAAGACGCCTGTGTGAAGCTAATTTATTTGCAAGAATCACCTGCAAAGTCCCTCTTTTAAATAAAAGACGTGCAGAAGAGGTTACAATTTGCCAAAGAACACATCAACTGGCCTAAAGAGAAATGGAGGAATATTTTGTGGACTGATGAGAGTAAAATTGTTCTTTTTGGGTGCAAGGGCCACAGACAGTTTGTGAGACAACCCCCAAACTCTGAATTCAAGCCACAGTTCACAGTGAAGACAGTGAAGCATGGTGGTGCAAGCACTATGATATGGGCATGTTTCTCCTACTATGATGTTGGGCCTATGTATCGCATACCAGGTATCATCGATCAGTTTGGATATGTCAAAATATTGAAGAGGTCATGTTGCCTTATGCTGAAGAGGACATGCCCTTGAAATGGGTGTTTCAACAAGACAGTGACCCCAAGCACACGAGTAAACCAGCAAAATCTTGGTTCCAAACCAACAAAATTAATGCCTCGCAGATGTGAAGAAATCATGAAAAACTGTGGTTATACAACTAAATACTAGTTTAGTGATTCATAGGATTGCTAAAAAAGCTGTTTGAACATAATAGTTTTGAGTTTGTAGCGTCAACAGCAGATGCTACTATTATTGTGAACACCCCCTTTTCTACTTTTTTTTTTACTAATACCCAATTTCATAGCCTTAAGACTGTGCATATCATGAATGCTCGGTCTTGTTGGATTTGTGAGAATCTACTGAATCTACTGGTACCTTATTTCCCATGTAACAATAAGAAATATACTCAAAACCTGGATTAATCTTTTTAGTCACATAGCACTACTATTATTCTGAACACTACTGTGTGTGTGTGTGTGTGTGTGTGTGTGTGTGTGTGTGTGTGTGTGTGTGTGTGTGTGTGTGTGTGTGTGTGTGTGTGTGTGTGTGTGTGTATATATATAACATATTAAACTCCCTGTGATTTATACTCTAGAAAATGTGGCATTTTTATTCATTTTCATTTATGTCTGTTTTCAATGAGGGTGGTCTTTAGTTGAAATGAATGCAGTCATTTTTGCAGCCATGATGAATTGGTGTGGTCCCCAGCACTCATTTGACTTGAGCTGATATTTATTTGATTAGGTTGCTGTTTATCCTGAGGCTTCTCCGGGATAAACCTTTTACCCTCCAAATGGTGCAAACAAACACCATTCCTTTTTGAAAATTCAGATTTTCCTTCTTTCTCTGTGCATTTATTTCCTTATTGTTGAGTCATTGCTGCACGTTGATGTTTGTTCATTTTGTCAGTTCAGTAAGACTGCTGTCTCCAAATGCTGACTGTTTTTCAGTCGTCACTGCATTATTTAAAGTGAAAGTCAGTGTTTCCTGTTGACTGCATGTTTGTGGCAGCCATCATATTTTGATAATGAGCTGAAATGAGCTGACACTTTTAAACATCTCATAATATAAAAAGATCTTGAACACTATGCTTGTTTTCTGGTGGAGGAGCGCATACTGACACAGCTGAGATGGACATTTTCAGAAAAGAATGCTTTCAGAACTGGGCAATTAGTCGAATCCCATTTTCACTTACAATTTGGTGTTTCAGCCATTGTGAAAGTAAGATAATTGAGGTCAAACACTTACTGTGCAACATTCAATTTTGTCCTGTTATAAATCAAACACAGCCCTCAACAAAAGCCCAAACCTACCTGACCAGCCGTAGGCATGTTCAGTGCATCGGAACAAAACGATGAGAAGAGATTGTTTAGTCAACAACAAAGGTCAGTTTGATTCAGCTGTTAGAAACCTTTTGAATTTAATGTCCTATGAGGAGTAAATAGTACAAGTGTTGTGCCAGACATAAATGTCTGCAAAACAATAAAATAAAACCAATTTATTTAATTATTTGAATTTCAATTAAAGTGGTGTTTGTCCATACAATAAAGGAAAGGGGAAAAAATGGCAAAAATGAACCCAGAAAATTAATAAGAAACCAGAAAATGATGGTCTCTTGACTTTTTCCACTGTGTGTGTGGGGGGGGGTGCATTTGGGCTGAGATCTGGGGAATGCCAAGCGGGAAGCAATCCCAGGACATTTCTTGATTCATGAAATGTCCTGGGATTGCTTCCCGCCTGGTCCTTTCTGTGTGGAGTTTGCATGTTCTCCCCATGTTCGTGTGGGTTCCCTCTGGCTGCTTTGGCTTCCCCCCACTTTTAAAGACATGCAGGTGTGGTGACTCTAAATTGATTGTAGGTGTGAATGTGTTTGTCTGCCTATATGTGTCAACCCTGTGACAGACTGGAGGCCTGTCCAGGGTCAACTACGCCTTTCACTCACTGACCGCAGGGATAGGATCCAGCTCTCCCCCTCAAAAATATGTTTGAAGTTGAATAAGTGTTTCACAAAGTTGGTGACTAATTGCATTTTTTGGTCTTAATATGAGTAATTGTTTTTTTTTTTTTTTTTTGCTGTGATCAAATGGCCCTAATTGAGGCATGGCTAGCGTATGCTACTGTCCGCACGTCCAAACTAAATTTTACTAATATGCAATAATTAGCTAACTGAGGAATTAAATGTCAGAAGTTTTTGCAGCTGGAATGTAGGAAGAATTGATTAATATCAATGTATGAATTTTAAATAGTTTCAAAGTGGTTGTCAGTTCACATCCCGAGTGAAACATTCTTTTGTTTCCATTTAAAGAAATGCTGGAATGGTCACTGCAGGAGCTCATTCTTTCTGGTGATTCAGTGTGCTTATAAAGTCACACTCATGTTTACAGCTGTAATATTTTCCTGATGAGGTAACAGAGGGCTGGTGGGGCCTGAGACCCGAGAGGAGCACTGATCACGGCCCAGGCACTGATTACAGAGTGGCCCCCTGTCCGCCTCTCGGTACGATAATGCTATCTGGGCCCACAGGTATTTGGTTTCAGTAAAGAGGGTAATAACTGTCACCGAACACTGAGGAGACCTTTCATCCTCTGGCCTTGTGTTGTCAGCCAGCGTTTGTGTGCAGTCTGCACACACAGGCTGCTTTTGTGTGACAGGGTGAGGTCGCCTCACCGCCATGGCCTCATATCTGTCTGTGCACACAATAGCTTGGTTTGATTAAATCAAACAGCCGTGACTACCTAAATGGTCGTCAGCACAGAGTGCTGGAGTTACTATGGTGTTGTTGACGTAGTTCCAACTAATTTAGCTGCCCAAGAAGAGCAGTGCTGATAGTGAAGAGGAGAAAGACTCACAAATGCACTTTGCTCTCTCTGGGGGAGCTTTAAGTGACATTATTGTTCACTAACTAGTGGTTTAACCATGGTGGAAAGCATGAGAGGTTAAACAAAGCCGTGAGTTAAACATCAAACGCCAGTGAGCCACACACAGCCGGAATCCTCCTCCCAAGCTGTGTTCACCGTCGCCTCAAAAACCAACAGAAAAACTGTTGCAGATCCTTTGTTATCCAAATTTCACTTTCGATTGATTTATTCATTTTACTGCACCACGTCTGAACAACATTCCCACATACACGATTTTTGCCACCGCTGTCACAGTTGATTTAGACTACCACCTCTAAACATACAAGACTTCTCCAGGACAACACAGTGACCTTGTTACCACGTAGAAGATGTTTGAACCAAGATCTAGCACAACACCATCAAGCCTGGAGTGAGTTGGAGCTACAAGGAACCATGAATGTTCACAATGCCACAACATTAAAAGCAACAATAACTGGTCTATCACCTTGATGCAATTACACAATGCCAAGGATCATCTTCAGGGTGACAGCAAGTGTTGTTAATTTCATCAGACAAGACAAGATGAAATATATTTGTCAAACACCATTTTTTTTTTGACAAAAACAAGACAATGACAACATTATGTCAGTGTTCTAAAATGCTAATAAGACAAAATTAACATGCATTAATGAAGTTCACAAAAAGATGTCTCCAGTTTGAATGGTTTTTAATATGATACTTCCATCTTGTTGTTTCTGGGGGGAGGGTTATCCTGCTGGGTGTTTGAGCATAGAGCTGCAACTAGAATGGACATCAGCCTCCAGAAAGTTAGCTTACATTTTTCCTTACAAACTATGAACTGAAAAGCCAAAGTGTTTGTGTTTAATAACTGCACATTTAAGAAGACAACTACACTAATTACATTGCACATCACGAACTGCATCAAAACTGACTAAATAAATAAACTAATGGTCCACAGTTTCTTCATTAGCTCCTCTCAAAGCCATTTCAAATCCTGAGTCACAAACATGAGTCATCTCTGTGCGGCTTAAAGTCTCTAACTGGGACTCTTGTCTTTTTGCGGGCAAGAAATGAGAATCGTCCTCCGTTCCGTTCGCACAGCTCCACACACTTTGCTGCTCTCTGCCAAGTAAAGTTAGAAAAATAGAGTCTGGTCAGAATGAATAACAATAAAGCCAATCGCCGTTTTAAAACAAATGACACCTCTTTCCAAACATTGTAATACAAACTACAACAGACCGAAACTGTTTTTCTCCCAAAATCAGAAGTTCTGCATTCTTTATGAATTAAATTGATGTTGATATGCAGCGCAGCCGAGTTCATCTCAGGGCTATGGGGTTACATTTGTCTATTTAATATCTGAAAGGAAATGCTTTTGACAAAAATTACAGATCGTACAACCCCTGGCAAAAATTATGGAATCACCGGCCTCGGAGGATGTTCATTCAGTTGTTTAATTTTGTAGAAAAAAAGCAGATCACAGACATGACACAAAACTAAAGTCATTTCAAATGGCAACTTTCTGGCTTTAAGAAACACTATAAGAAATCAAGAAAAAAAGATTGTGGCAGTCAGTAACGGTTACTTTTTTAGACCAACCAGAGGAAAAAAATATGGAATCACTCAATTCTGAGGAAAAAATTATGGAATCACCCTGTAAATTTTCGTCCCCCAAATTAACACCTGCATCAAATCAGATCTGCTCATTGACATTGACCCTATGCCATGACATTGACCCTATGTCTCTTTTTGCAAGGAATGTTTTTGCAGTTTTTGCTCTATGGCAAGATGCATTATCATCTTGAAAAATGATTTCATCATCCCCAAACATCCTTTCAATTGTCCAAAATATCAATGTAAACTTGTGCATTTATTGATGATGTAATGACAGCCATCTCCCCAGTGCCTTTACCTGACATGCAGCCCCATATCATCAATGACTGTGGAAATTTACATGTTCTCTTCAGGCAGTCATCTTCATAAATCTCATTGGAACGGCACCAAACAAAAGTTCCAGCATCATCACCTTGCCCAATGCAGATTCGAGATTCATCACTGAATATGACTTTCATCCAGTCATCCACAGTCCACGATTGCTTTTCCTTAGCCCATTGTAACCTTGTTTTTTTCTGTTTAGGTGTTAATGATGGCTTTCGTTTAGCTTTTCTGTATGTAAATCCCATTTGTTTTAGGCGGTTTCTTACAGTTCGGTCACAGACGTTGACTCCAGTTTCCTCCCATTCATTCCTCATTTGTTTTGTTGTACATTTTTCGATTTTTGAGACATATTGCTTTAAGTTTTCTGTCTTGACGCTTTGACGTCTTCCTTGGTCTGACCAGTATGTTGCCTTTAACAAACCTTCCCATGTTGTTTGTATTGGTCCAGAGTTTAGACACAGCTGACTGTGACAACCAACATCTTTGCAACATTGCGTGATGATTACTCTCTTTTAAGAGTTTGATAATCCTCTCCTTTGTTTCAATTGACATCTCTCGTGTTGGAGCCATGATTCATGTCAGTCCACTTGGTGCAACAGCTCTCCAAGGTGTGATCACTTCTTTTTAGATGCAGACTATCGAGCATGTTTTAATATGATGCAGGTGTTAATTTTGGGGATGAAATTTACAGGTGATTCCATAATTTTTTCCTCAGAATTGAGTGATTCCATATTTTTTTCCTCTGCTTGGTCTAAAAAAGTAACCGTTACTGACGGCCGCAATCTTTTTTTTCTTGATTTCTTATAGTGTTTCTTAAGCCAGAAAGTTGCCATTTGAAAATGACTTCAGTTTTTGTGTCATGTCTGTGATCTGCTTTTTTTCTACAAAATTAAACAACTGAATGAACATCCTCCAAGGCCGGTGATTCCATAATTTTTGCCAGGGGTTGTAGTAGCTGTGGCGCTCTGATTGCTTCCTCCATCTTTTTATGATGAAATAATGCTGAATTTATGTGGAAATAATTGTTGTGCAAAAACGTCAGATATCTGTCGCTGTGGTAGATAATGACAGGAGTGCAGTTTTAAGCAGAAACGAAGTGATAATCCATGAACTGCAGCTAATGACGCATGCGCAGTCAAGGCAGGACAGACCGATTTTTAGGGGGAACTGTTCGCTCTGTGACACTGGATCGAGAAAGCAGCAGACCAAGCAGGGTTATATTTTAAACCACCAGTTCATTGCTTCAGGTGTGTTTTATGATTTTAATCACATCTGCAGTAAATGATCATTTCTCCTGAGTTGCGCGCACACACACACACACACACACACACACACACACACACACACATACACACACACCTTCAACCGCTTAGTCCAATCAAGGGTCGCGGGGGGCTGGAACCTATCCACTGTCAGCTGTGGAGTGCCAAAAGGGTCCGTCCTTGGTCCAACTCTTTTTACCATCTACATGCTCCCCCTTGGTCAAATCATCCGTAAACACAAGATTTCATTTCATTGCTACGCAGACGACACACAGTTATACATCAAAATGGACTCCACACTCCCCTCAGCTCTGCCATCTGCCTTTCAGGCTTGCCTGGAGGAGATGGAAGCATGGATGGCTGATAACTTTCTTAAACTAAACACTCACAAAACTCAAGCCATCCTCATCGGTACCCTACATCAAACCCAGTCCTCCTCCCTCACCAGTGTTCCCATTCTCTGCCACAACATTCCCCTGTCCACCTCCGTCACCAACCTTGGAGTCAGATTTGACCCACATCTCACCTTTGACACCCACATCCGCCACCTATGCAAAGTCTCCTTCCATCACCTCAAAAACATAGCCAAGCTTCGCCCCTCCCTTTCCTAACCAGATGCTGAGAGGTTGGTCCATGCTTTTGTCTCCTCCAGGTTGGACTATTGCAATGCCCTCCTCATCGGGACCCCTGGTAAAAACCTGCAAAAGCTGCAGCACATCCAGAACTGTGCTGCCCGGGTCCTGACAAGGAGGCGCAAGTTTGACCACATCACCCCTGTCCTCAGATCCGTCCAGTGGCTGCCCACCAAATACAGAATAGAGTACAAACTCTGCCTCCTGACTTATCAGTGCATGCATGGAACCGCCCCTGCCTACCTCAGTGAACTCCTCACCCCACACACCACCTCAAGATCTCTCCGCTCCACCACCTCCTCACACTGCCTTCACCAACCCAGGACCAGACTCTCCACCATGGGAGACAGGGCCTTCCAGGCAGTGGCCCCTCGGCTCTGGAACTCCCTCCCAGAGACCCTGAGGGCCCCACAAAGTGTGGAGGCCTTTAAAAAAGGCCTAAAGACATTGTTATTTCAAAAGGCCTTTTAGATATCTTATCGTTTGAAATGGTTTTTGAAATCTGTTTTAATTCTGTTTTTAAATCCTTGCTGTAGCACTTTGAGATTTCTTTGAAATGTAAGGTGCAATACAAATAAAATGTATTATTATTATTATCCCAGCAGTCATAGAGCGCGAGGCGGGGTACACCTTGGACACAACGCCAGTCTGTCACAGGGCCACAAACAGACAAACAAACGCATTCACACCCACTCACACACCTATGGACAATTTAAATATTCCAGTCCACCTAACCCGCATGCCTTTAGATTTGGGAGGAAACCGGAGCACCCGGAGGAAACCCACGCAAACACAGGGAGAACATGCAAACTCCACACAGAAAGGCCACAGGCAAGAATTGAACCCTTGACCTTTTCGCTGTGAGGCAACAGTGCTAACCACAAAGCCACCGTGCAGCCCTCATGTACAGAAAATACAAACTCATTATTCACCCTGACTTCAAGTTCTTCAGAGTTCATGAGGAGAATTGCATAATTTTCTGCTGTATTTCTTCCTCTTCTCTGCTTTGGAAATGCTGACAAAGGTTAATATTTTACAGATAAAATGTTTGCTTTGTGGATATCACATAGTTTTTACTCTTGTATGTTTGCAGGCTTCAGGATTCACGTACTCCATGGTTAGTTTTCCTGGTTAGTCTCAGAAACAGCAATGACAAAATTAAATCCACGGGAATCCCCCCCAAAGAAAACATTTAAATGGTGATTTGGTTTAACATTAATCTGTCGTGTAGTAATGAGTAGGCCTAGGTGTTTGAGATGATGTAATGCCTGTTCATCCTTTCATTCACGCTGTGGTCTTGTTGCTGTTATAGCGGACTGTGCTAACCATGGGACTTGTTGAAACGGTAATGTCCATTCAGAACCTTCTCTGCTTGTTGCCGCTTCTGTCTTGGCTTTCCCGATTTATTGGCCCACTGCTGAAGTCACCTCTGCGCTACAGAGGTAGTCTGTGTTCACGGGACTTCAAAGGCCACAGTGGAGACTTTAAGGAGCTGGTTGAAAGGTGGTTCTTGGACCTGGTACTTCAGGTGGAGTTAATGTAATCTCTGTAAGCAGGTGTCAGGTGGCCACAGAGGGAGTTTCGAGTATGAATTTTAACTCTTCTTATCACCGAAGAAAAGCGTGTTTTTTTTTTTGTTTTTTTTTTAGTTCCCCCCCTCCCAGAGAGGCAGCATTTATAAAAAATAAAAAAATAGAAAAATGGTGATAAACAAAGTCAGTTTAGTTCTGTTACCTATGACTATGCTGCTCTGACCCTGGAACTGGAGAACAGATGGATTTGGTGCCACAGTTACTGTCAATAATACATATATGTGGCTATGAGATCTGTTCGAAATTGGTTATCCGCCTGATTGGTCACCATGCAGGACGGGCATGTGGTGTGGTGTGGTGGCTATAGTGACGCGCAGTGCCAGCACATGCTCCCAGACTTGGCTTATGTTGGAAACTGCCAGCTTGGAGTCCAGATGTGCCATCTTTGAAGGATCAGGCTCCAGGTCAGAGTTGGCGGTGCTGGTGGTGGGGCCGTTGACCGTCCAGTAGACTGATCTGATGCTTGAGAAGATGATGAAAGAGGGTGAGGGAAGGGGAAAATGGGAATGGGTGTGGGTGTAAAGGCAAGGTTGGCTTGATATACGAAGACAACCTCATATTTGTGCAGAGTTCATAGGATGACATTTTTCACTCTTAATCTCTTACCACAGAAGAAAAGTTATTTTTACTTGAGGCCAACATATGGCCATCGGGTATTGCAAAGACCTAGCATCCATTTGTCTGTGCGTCCTCCCGTCTGTCTGTGTTCAGCATAAGTCCAGTTCTATTACTGCCACAGTCTTCAAATTCACAGGGAACATTCTTGGGAAACAGCCCTTGTACATGTTCAAAGGTGGCTAACCTTGACATATTTTGAGAGGTTAAAAACTCACATTCTGTTTGAACTTGTTCCGTTTTGGAGTGGCGGGCGTAACAACCAATCAGAGTAGAGCTGTACAGTGACGTCAGTGGCTGGTCTCTCCAAATCCAGTTTGTTTTGTGTGTTTATATTCATGTTTCTTATATATTATGGAAAAGCTAGCAGGAAATAAATACGTCTAAAACCAAAAACACTGTTTTTTGAACCTAGTAACACTTCTGAACTTATTTCGTGGATGTTGGCATTGTGATGTCACAGGTTGGTAGCTAGCTGCAAAACCCTGTTTTGTTTGTGTGTAAATATCCTCTTTGTCATATATTATGTAAAAGCTAGCAAGAAATAAACACTTCTAAAACTGAAAATGCTGTTTTTGTAATCTAATAATACCTCTGAACATCTTATTTCACGTACATTAGCATGGTGACATCACAGGCTGGTAGGTAACTTCATGGACTTAAATTTATCTCATTAATCCTAAGAAATGCACAGGGTGATCCACAAATATTCCTTGATTTGCATAACTTCCGCTTTCGTCAAAAGCTCATGTACACACACACACACACACACACACACACACACACACACACACACACACACACACACACACACACACACTCAAAGACTCCTACAGACGCTGTTGAAATGTAAATATTGTTTTTTATCGACTGATTAATAGAGGGGCTTTATTGAACATGTACAAATTGTATGTGAGACAATAGGATCTTAATAATTAGATAAACAACTGCAAATTATAAAGAACACAAGGCTCATATGGCTGAGGGTATTTTAGCACTTTTTTGTTTTTTAATTCCCCCAATTTGACATTTTGTGTTTCAAATAATCAGTTAATCAGTCAGTTGTAGTTATTATTATTTTCTCAATTAATTGAGTACATCAATAATTGTTGGTTGCAATCTTGCCGTATGGTGTAGTCAGAAACATTTGGAGTAAATGGCTTCTTGTTGCCCCTGAAGAGGTGAAAACCATGGGATGTGTCCAGTTGCACCAACAGTTAACCTGTTGGCGTTAACATGCATGCACATGTTTACTTCACTAAATGTCAATATTTTTTTAGATGAACAATTACAGTGAGGAAAATAAGTACTTGAACACCCTGCGATTTTGCAAGTTCTCCCACTTAGAAATCATGGAGAGGTCTGAAATTTTCACCTTAGGTGCATGTCCACTGTAAGAGACATAATCTAAAAAAATCCGGCAATCACAATGTATGATTTTTTTTTTTTAATAATTTATTTGTATGTTACTACTGCTAATAAGTATTTGAACACCTACCAACCAGCAAGAATTCTGGCTCACACAGACCTGTTAATTTTTCTTTAAGAAGCCCTCTTATTCTGCACTCTTTACCTGTATGAACTGCACCTGTTTGAACTTGTTACCTGTATAAAAGACACCTGTTCACACACTCAATCAATCACACGCCAACCTGTCCACCATAGCCAAGACCAAAGAGCTGTCTAAGGACACCAGCGACAAAACTGTAGACCTGCACAAGGCTGGGATGGACTACAGGACAACAGGCAAGCAGCTTGGTAGAAGACAACAACTGTTATGATTATTTATTAGAAAGTGGAAGAAACACAAGATGACTGTCAATCTCCCTTGGTCTGGGATTCCATGCAAGATCTCACTTTGTGGGGTAAGGATGATTCTGAGAAAGCTCAGAACTACACAGGAGGACCTGGTTAATGACCCGAAGAGAGCTGGGACGACAGTCACAAAGATTACATTAGTAACACATGATGCTGTCATGGTTTAAAATCCTGCAGGGCAACAAGGTCTCCCTGCTCAAGCCAGCACATGTCCAGGCCCGTTTGAAGTTCACCAGTGACCATCCAGATGATCCAGAGGAGGCATGGGAAAAGGTCATGTGGTCAGATGAGACCAGAATAGAGCTTTTGGAATCAACTCCACTTACCATGTTTAGAGGATAAGAACAACCCCAAGACAACCATCCCAACAGTGAAGCATGGGGGTGGAAACATCATACTCTTGGGGTGCTCTTCTGGAAAGGGGACAGGACGACTGCACCGTATTGAAGGGAGGATGAATGGGGTCATGTATTGCGAGATTTTGGCAAACAACCTCCTTCCCTCAGTAAGAGCATTGAAGATGGGTCATGGCTGGGTCTTCCACCATGACAATGACCCCAAACACACAGCCAGGGCAACTAAGGAGGGGCTCTGTAAGAAGCATTTCAAGGTCCTGGAGTGGCCTGGCCAGTCTCCAGACCTGAACTCAATAGAAAATCTTTGGAGGGAGCTGAAACTCCAAACCTGAAAGATCGAGAGAAGATCTGTATGGAGGAGTGGACCAAAATCCCTGCTGCAGTGTGTGCAAACCTGGTGAACAACTACAGGAAACATTTGCCCTCTGTAATTGCAAACAAAGGCTACTGTACCAAATATTAACTTTGATTTTCACAGGTGTTCAAATACTTATTTGCAGCAGTAACATACAAATAAATGATTAAAAAATCATACATTGTGATTTCCGGATTTTTTTTGTTTAGATTATGTCTCTCTCAGTGGACATGCACCTAAGATGAAAATTTCAGACCTCTCCATGATTTCTAAGTGGGAGAACTTGCAAAATTGCACGGTGTTCAAATACTTATTTTCCTCACTGTATATAGTTAGCCATTTAACTTTGCATCTTAGCTGCTTGCTGACATTATTGTCTGCTGAGGGAAACTGTCTGCACAGACAGACACTTTTAAAGAGTTTTACATCTGTTCAGTGCTGAAGAGAAATGTTTTACCGCCACTATCCAGTAACGTTAACTATCCCATTAGCCCTTGGTTTTGTTTGTTTTAAATTGGTAATGTGCTGATTTAAATACATTTTTGTCTATGGTGAAAACATGACCCCAAGTCGTCTTAAAAAAAAAAAAAAAAAAAAAATAAATAAATAAAAAAAAAAAAGCCTCGGAGGAACAACCTCTCCTTTAAGCAAACTTTATAACATGGATTTCATGTTTCGTTCAGATATTTGGCCCAATGGTTCAATTAGCATTCCCACCATAACTAAACTGTACCATTGTCCACTTGGAGCCAGACCATATGTTTGCGTGTTATAAAAGCTGTGCTTAAAAATATTTTTAATGCCCTGTGCTGTGGATTAATTTAATTATCTCATTTTGTTTTTGTAATTTTTCCATAGTATTTGTCCACATCATCTTTAATTTTGTCATTATAAAGCTTCCTGTAAAGTCATATCATGAGGTCCAGGTGAGTTGGGTTTATGTTGGTTTCTCCTGAGGTGGAACTTTGCAGTCTTTTTTATAGCCAAAATAAAGTTTGTAAAGGATATTTTGACATTAACGTCTCTGTGTAGTAATGTCATCCTGTAATGATGCAATATAACTTATTCCTCTTCCGATTCTCTGTGTGGACATTGTGTAGCACACAGAAGGTGTAGACAGATGTCTGTCATGAACAGTTGTCTGAGTGCTGTGTTCATATGATGATGGTGTGCAGACACAAAACTGGAGGACAGAACACACACTCTGATCAGATGTAAAACTTTACGTCATCTGTTGTGGATGTATGTATGTATGCATACCAGCTGAGTTACCTGTTCTACGCACGGGTAATGGAAAAGAATTTTATCCATGTCATTGTATATTTCATGTCACTTTAGTTAAGGTGTAGTAAGTTGCATTGCATGTATGTTGTTGTCGTCATAAATTTTCATAGAGCAATTTGTGACATTCATGAGACCAACTGTGCTGAACTACTGAATGAACCTTTGTTTTCAACATTTTTTTTTAATCATTTAACCACATACAGCAACACATCCAGTTACAGAAGCTATCAAAATAAATATAAAATGGTTAAGCTATCAAATTTACATAAATTTACAATTTATGATTAATTCAAAGACTGATTTATGCAGCTGCAGCTCTGTAACTCTGTGTCATGCAGTGACGTGCGTGATGGTTTTAAAGTTCTCTGCTGGATTATGCTTTATTCTGGACTAATTTGACCCCCAACAAGCTTTTCTTTCTACAGTCATCACCTCCAATTCAAAGGTAAACTGTACAGTTTCCTCTTTTACACTTTTCTGATCCATTTTTAATCAGTGTGTGGACTGCAAAAACTCTTATAATGTGATATCAGACGAAGGGTTGAAAGCAGAAAAGTGTCAAATCACAGCCTTTTGCTGTGTCTGATTTAACAGGTGCACGTCCAGGCTGCTGTCATGCTTTGGTCCTGGACCGGCCCAGAACCTGCTTTTGTTCCCCAGTCTCTGTCCATTTCCCTGTCTTGGTTCTTCTGTTTAGCTCTGAGTGTTTATTTTCTGTTTCTTACACTTTAGTCTTGGTTTTATGATTTGTTACACTTCACCCACGTTAAGTTTGGTTCTGGTTCTAGTCTCTGTTTCTTATTTAGTCATTATGTGTTATCACATTAGGTTTTGAGGATTATCTGTTACACTTCAGCCACTTATTGAGTTCTGTTCTAGTTTAGTCTTCATCCTTTACTTTCTGGTTATTCAGTCACTCTGTGTTGAGCACATTAGTCCTTCAGGTTTTTCTGTACACTCCTGCCACACATTGAGTTCTCATCTAGTTTAGATCCAGCCTTTAATTTTCTGTTCTGTTTCTTCCTTTTCATTTGGTTATTCTGTTTTTCACATTTGGATTCTAGGTATCATTATTTCCTAATTGTTTAACATTTGTTCTGTCACTGTCACATTCCTCTTTTTACTGCTTTTGTCTGACACGCCCACCTGTCACTCCACTCTTGTCTCACTCAGCCACGCCTTCTTTCCTGCACCTGTATCTCATCACGCCCTGATTATCCTCTGCTTTTAAACCCCTTGTCTTCCACAGCTCACTGCTAGTTCGTTGTGCATTCAGCCTCGTTCCAAGCCATCTGTATCCTGTCTTAGTCCGTGTTTTTGCCATTCTCAACTTCTGCTTGTCCTTGACTACGTTTTTGCCTGAGCCTGTTAACCTGCTTCTCCGTGTCTGAACCCAGCCTGTTTTTGACTCTGTTTTTTGCCACCTCTTATGTACCTGTTTGCCCGTGCTGGAACTCTGCTTGTTTACTGACCACGCCTCCACCTGACGACCGTTCGTACCACCGCCTGTCTGATTGTCTTCCTGTGCACCGACCAAGCCTGTTTCTGATTAAACCTTTGCTAATCCTCCATTTGAGTAATGAGTCTGCATTGGTGTCCACCTGCCTGCCGTGCCACTTCGCTGCAGCTCCAAGTCTGAGCACGGTGTGAAAAAAATAAACGGTCAGGCTTTTAATCACAGAAATGACTCCGGTCCCACATGTGAGAGGTTTAATGGAAATACATTGTGATCGGACAGGACATTTTATGTGAGCGAAAATCCGTTGTACAAAATCTGTTATATACAGTGTTTATTACATGGAAAATAATACAAAACTTTTTGTCCGGTGACTGCGAATATCTGGTTTATACAATGAAGGTTTAGGTGAGTTTACTGTACATGGGACTGAACAATAAATTTACCTCTTAAAGCTTTGATGATGATGTTGCTTCCATCCCACACGGCTGACTTTATTTTCCCAAAATTTTCTTCTGTTCGGATCTGAAGAGAATCTGTACATCTTGAAGCCCTTGCTGTGACCATTGTGCATCCAAATGCACAGCAATCTGTCATATTCAGCGAATTAAAAAAAGAAGAAGCTGCATTTCCATGCAGACAGATTAGCAGCGAACACTATTTTGAACCCAAGATGCCACCATGAGTCGCATGACCGATTTAATTTGTCATGTCACCACTCTCTATCAAGGCACACTAATGAGACTAAAGTGAATCATGATTAAAAAGGTGATAGCATGTCCTATCACTGCAATGCTCTGCGGCATATGATGTTCTTAGTAGAACCCTGAGGTGCACAAATGAAAAATCCATTTTGGTGACCAACTTGGGTGCATCCTACATATAGCTGACCATGTGACCTCGTGGAAGGCACAAAAATGCATGCTTTAACTCGTAAGCGGTGTGTGCAGGCCAGTTGGGATTCTAAGTGCACCCTAGCCAGCCGCTACTACATATTAAGTAAAGTCTGATATTTGTTATCTGACCTGAGTACCACGTGACCTCTGAAAATAAGGGCTCCAGTGCCTGTGTCATGATTAGGGATGGGTATTGATAAGACTTTATCGATATCGATGCCATTATCGATTCTACTTATCGATCCGATTCCCTTATTCATACCTCTTGTGAATTTACTGTGTCCTAAAAGTAGGCTTTACAGGTTTTCTATGTCAACATTTTATTGATTAACATTTTATTAATAAATATGAAATTGGTCACTGTATCCTTGATCTCAGGACATAAGTAAAAATAAACAAAATCTGTAGTTTTTGTCAAAAGCATTTCCTTTCAGACATTTTAGCATGAATGTCTCTCCATACCTCTGAGCTGAGCTCAGCCTGCTGCTGCACGTCAGCGCAGGACGTCTCATTCTTTGATCGTTGCAGTTTGTTTGTATTACAACATTTGGAAAGAGGTGTCAATTGATTTAAACAGCGTTTCGCTTTGAATTGATTAATTCCAACTGGACTCTATCATTGTAACTTGACTCGGCAGAGAGCCTCGCAGCATTTGGAGAGGTGTGAACAGAATGGAGGATGAGTCTCGCAAAAAGACAGGAGTCCCAGTTAGTGACTTTAATTCACACAAAAAGTGGACTCACAATCCAGTAGTGTTTCACTAAGTTCGCAGACTCTTGCTTGCCTCTACTGGTGGTTGGCTCTCACTGCGGTATTGTATCACTTCCTGTTCCGGAGCACAGCGGTGTTTTTCTGTATCTGTTAGCTGTTTAATCTGCGCAGTTAGATTGATCTAGTTATCTAGATTACGATTTGTTTCCCAGTGTAATCTTTACGTGCCTTAACTAAAGCACTCCTTCTGCTGAATCACCTCTAAATTATTACACATTATTCACTTTGCGTGTTTTAGGAATCCGCTAGCTTAGCGTAGCTACTAGCTCTTAGGCCGATTAGCATGGCGGCTTCTCCTGTCTCTCCCGCACTTTTCTGCTCTGGGGTGAAATGTTTAGTTATTCCTCGGCCTCCTTTAGCAGTAACGGTACTTGTAATAAGTTAGCTTATTCGTAGCTTTGGAGGCCAGGCTGGGCGAATTGGAGACTCGGCTCCGCACCGTGGAAAATTCTACAGTTAGCCAGGCCCCTGTAGTCGGTGCGGACCAAGGTAGCTAGCCGCCGTTAGGTCCCCCCTGGCAGATCCCGAGCAGCCGGGAAAGCAGGCTGACTGGGTGACTGTGAGGAGGAAGCGTAGCCCTAAACAGAAGCCCGTGTACACCGCCAACCCGTTCACATCTCTACCGTTTTTCCCACTCGACGACACACCCGCCGAGGATCAAACTCTGGTTATTGGCGACTCTGTTTTGAGAAATGTGAAGTTAGCGACACCAGCAACCATAGTCAATTGTCTTCCGGGGGCCAGAGCAGGCGACATTGAAGGAAATTTGAAACTGCTGGCTAAGGCTAAGCGTAAATTTGGTTAAGATTGTAATTTCACGTCGGCAGTAATGACACCCGGTTACGCCAACGGAGGTCACTAAAATTAACATTAAATCGGTGTGTAACTTTGCAAAAACAATGTCGGACTCTGTAGTTTTCTCTGGGCCCCTCCCCAATCGGACCGGGAGTGACATGTTTAGCCGCATGTTCTCCTTGAATTGCTGGCTGTCTGAGTGGTGTCCAAAAAATGAGGTGGGCTTCATAGATAATTGGCAAAGCTTCTGGGGAAAACCTGGTCTTGTTAGGAGAGACGGCATCCATCCCACTTGGATGGAGCAGCTCTCATTTCTAGAAATCTGGCCAATTTTCTTAAATCCTCCAAACCGTGACTATCCAGGGTTGGGACCAGGAAGCAGAGTTGTAGTCTTACACACCTCTCTGCAGCTTCTCTCCCCCTGCCATCCCCTCATTACCCCATCCCCGTAGAGACGGTGCCTGCTCCCAGACTACCAATAACCAGCAAAAATCTATTTAAGCATAAAAATTCAAACAGAAAAAATAATATAGCACCTTCAACTGCACCACAGACTAAAACAGTTAAATGTGGTCTATTAAACATTAGGTCTCTCTCTTCTAAGTCCCTGTTGGTAAATGATATAATAATTGATCAACATATTGATTTATTCTGCCTAACAGAAACCTGGTTACAGCAGGATGAATTATGTAGTTTAAATGAGTCAACACCCCCGAGTCACACTAACTGTCAGAATGCTCGTAGCACGGGCCGGGCGGAGGATTAGCAGCAATCTTCCATTCCAGCTTATTAATTAATCAAAAACCCAGACAGAGCTTTAATTCATTTGAAAGCTTGTCTCTTAGTCTTGTCCATCCAAATTGGAAGTCCCAAAAACCAGTTTTATTTGTTATTATCTATCGTCCACCTGGTCGTTACTGTGAGTTTCTCTGTGAATTTTCAGACCTTTTGTCTGACTTAGTGCTTAGCTCAGATAAGATAATTATAGTGGGCGATTTTAACATCCACACAGATGCTGAGAATGACAGCCTCAACACTGCATTTAATCTATTATTAGACTCTATTGGCTTTGCCTCAAAAAGTAAATGAGTCCACCCACCACTTTAATCATATCTTAGATCTTGTTCTGACTTATGGTATGGAAATAGAAGACTTAACAGTATTCCCTGAAAACTCCCTTCTGTCTGATCATTTCTTAATAACATTTACATTTACTCTGATGGACTACCCAGCAGTAGGGAATAAGTTTCATTACACTAGAAGTCTTTCAGAAAGCGCTGTAACTAGGTTTAAGGATATGATTCCTTCTTTATGTTCTCTAATGCCATATAACAACACAGTGCAGAGTAGCTACCTAAACTCTGTAAGGGAGATAGAGTATCTCGTCAATAGTTTTACATCCTCATTGAAGACAACTTTGGATGCTGTAGCTCCTCTGAAAAAGAGAGCTTTAAATCAGAAGTGTCTGACTCCGTGGTATAACTCACAAACTCGTAGCTTAAAGCAGATAACCCGTAAGTTGGAGAGGAAATGGCGTCTCACTAATTTAGAAGATCTTCACTTAGCCTGGAAAAAGAGTCTGTTGCTCTATAAAAAAGCCCTCCGTAAAGCTAGGACATCTATCTACTCATCACTAATTGAAGAAAATAAGAACAACCCCAGGTTTCTTTTCAGCACTGTAGCCAGGCTGACAAAGAGTCAGAGCTCTATTGAGCTGAGTATTCCATTAACTTTAACTAGTAATGACTTCATGACTTTGTTTGCTAACAAAATTTTAACTATTAGAGAAAAAATTACTCATAACCATCCCAAAGACGTATCGTTATCTTTGGCTGCTTTCAGTGATGCCGGTATTTGGTTAGACTCTTTCTCTCTGATTGTTCTGTCTGAGTTATTTTCATTAGTTACTTCATCCAAACCATCAACATGTTTATTAGACCCCATTCCTACCAGGCTGCTCAAGGAAGCCCTACCATTATTTAATGCTTCGATCTTAAATATGATCAATCTATCTTTGTTAGTTGGCTATGTACCACAGGCTTTTAAGGTGGCAGTAATTAAACCATTACTTAAAAAGCCATCACTTGACCCAGCTATCTTAGCTAATTATAGGCCAATCTCCAACCTTCCTTTTCTCTCAAAAATTCTTGAAAGGGTAGTTGTAAAACAGCTAACTGATCATCTGCAGAGGAATGGTCTATTTGAAGAGTTTCAGTCAGGTTTTAGAATTCATCATAGTACAGAAACAGCATTAGTGAAGGTTACAAATGATCTTCTTATGGCCTCGGACAGTGGACTCATCTCTGTGCTTGTTCTGTTAGACCTCAGTGCTGCTTTTGATACTGTTGACCATAAAATTTTATTACAGAGATTAGAGCATGCCATAGGTATTAAAGGCACTGCGCTGCGGTGGTTTGAATCATATTTGTCTAATAGATTACAATTTGTTCATGTAAATGGGGAATCTTCTTCACAGACTAAAGTTAATTATGGAGTTCCACAAGGTTCTGTGCTAGGACCAATTTTATTCACTTTATATATGCTTCCCTTAGGCAGTATTATTAGACGGTATTGCTTAAATTTTCATTGTTACGCAAATGATACCCAGCTTTATCTATCCATGAAGCCAGAGGACACACACCAATTAGCTAAACTGCAGGATTGTCTTACAGACATAAAGACATGGATGACCTCTAATTTCCTGCTTTTAAACTCAGATAAAACTGAAGTTATTGTACTTGGCCCCACAAATCTTAGAAACATGGTGTCTAACCAGATCCTTACTCTGGATTGCATTACCCTGACCTCTAGTAATACTGTGAGAAATCTTGGAGTCATTTTTGATCAGGATATGTCATTCAAAGCGCATATTAAACAAATATGTAGGACTGCTTTTTTGCATTTACGCAATATCTCTAAAATCAGAAAGGTCTTGTCTCAGAGTGATGCTGAAAAACTAATTCATGCATTTATTTCCTCTAGGCTGGACTATTGTAATTCATTATTATCAGGTTGTCCTAAAAGTTCCCTAAAAAGCCTTCAGTTAATTCAAAATGCTGCAGCTAGAGTACTGACGGGGACTAGAAGGAGAGAGCATATCTCACCCATATTGGCCTCTCTTCATTGGCTTCCTGTTAATTCTAGAATAGAATTTAAAATTCTTCTTCTTACTTATAAGGTTTTGAATAATCAGGTCCCATCTTAGGGACCTCGTAGTACCATATCACCCCAATAGAGCGCTTCGCTCTCAGACTGCAGGCTTACTTGTAGTTCCTAGGGTTTGTAAGAGTAGAATGGGAGGCAGAGCCTTCAGCTTTCAGGCTCCTCTCCTGTGGAACCAGCTCCCAATTCAGATCAGGGAGACAGACACCCTCTCTACTTTTAAGATTAGGCTTAAAACTTTCCTTTTTGCTAAAGCTTATAGTTAGGGCTGGATCAGGTGACCCTGAACCATCCCTTAGTTATGCTGCTATAGACGTAGACTGCTGGGGGGTTCCCATGATGCACTGTTTCTTTCTCTTTTTGCTCTGTATGCACCACTCTGCATTTAATCATTAGTGATCGATCTCTGCTCCCCTCCACAGCATGTCTTTTTCCTGGTTCTCTCCCTCAGCCCCAACCAGTCCCAGCAGAAGACTGCCCCTCCCTGAGCCTGGTTCTGCTGGAGGTTTCTTCCTGTTAAAAGGGAGTTTTTCCTTCCCACTGTAGCCAAGTGCTTGCTCACAGGGGGTCGTTTTGACCGTTGGGGTTTTACATAATTATTGTATGGCCTTGCCTTACAATATAAAGCGCCTTGGGTCAACTGTTTGTTGTGATTTGGCGCTATATAAAAAAATTGATTGATTTGATTGACTAGGATGCAGCAGTTTTCTAGCTTGGCAGATCGTTCTGGAGGAAATCACTGAAGAAATGAACAAATTGAAAATATGGTTTGACCGAAACAAATTGTCATTAAATTTAAATAAACAGGGATGAAGTGGAGGTGTAAGAGTCACTTGGTGTTCACAGGAAACAATGATTTATTTCTATATTTATTTAGTTTTATATTTTCTGTTGTGTTTTTAATCAGGTTGTTTTTGTCTCTTTCTCTAAAATGGTACTGTAGCATTGTTAATTATTATTACGATTATTGTTGTTGTTGCTATTATTATTATTGTTACTATTAATATATAAACAAAAATAAATTTTAAAAAATATTACAATTTGTAATACATTTGACTCTTTTACGACAACATACGCTGAGCCATTAATTATTATACAGAAAACAAATGCACATAAACGTGCTGAGATGTGAACAGCTTAATGCTAACTTTAACATTGAAAATGCCATAGTCATGCTAACGTGTTAGCATTGGTCCCATTTTTCAGTTAGGAAATACATCTGTTATGAAATACATCAATGGCCATATTTGATGGCCATTGGTAAAATGGTTTGTTTAACATATTTGTGGTTTTCACAGAAAAAAAATCAAACAAAATAAACCTCTATTCGGATTTTATGTTTTTGTGTGATTTGAGGTTCAGTGCGTTAATACAGTATGTCAGAATGAAATAAGAAGTGTAAAGTCACAAAGGTGGGGTTGTGCTGAAAGCATGACCATGAGCATGATGTCTTTTTCCTGATTCTCTCCCCTCAGCCCCAACCAGTCGCAGCAGAAGACTGCCCCTACCTGAGCCTGGTTCTGCTGGAGGTTTCTTCCTGTTAAAAGGGAGTTTTCCTTCCCACTGTCACCAAGTGCTTGCTCATAGGGGGCCGTTTTGACCGTTGGGGTTTTTCTGTAATTATTGTATTGTTTTTGCCTTACAATATAAAGCTCCTTGGGGCGACTGTTTGTTTTGATTTGGCGCTATATAAATAAAATTGATTTGATTTGTTGACACCAAACAAGACAAAGTAAACGTTTTTAAGGTAAATTATAAAGGTAAAACCAAAAGCGGTCAAAATGGCCAATTATACCCTGGACCCCAGGGGGTTAAAGTATTTGAATCTAGAAGAGCACTCTGCTGAGATTAAACAGTATTCTCTTAATTTTCCTTCTACCTCTTTCTTTTGGTTTGTTTTGATGTCTTAATTTTGTTTAAATATAATACAATGCTGAATTACCCTCAACCCTATGAGCATGTACCTTTTCATGGTGTCTACAAGAGGGAGTGCGTGTGAGCATACATGAGCTTTTGAAAAGACTGGAAGTTGCCTTTGACGTGAGCGAGATGTCTTGTAGATCACTCCAGAGGTGTTATCAGGTTACAATAACAGTGTTTTCAGTTTTAGAAGTGTTTATTTCTTGCTAACTTTTACATAATATATGAGAAACATGTTAGATTTACACAGAAACACAGCGGTTTTGGAGTGGATTCTGCCATGTTGTGTTAGCAGCCAGAGAGAGACCAACCAGTGATGTCACGGTGCCTCTCTACTCTGATTGGCTGTCACCCCTACACCCCACCCCCATAAACAAAAAAAAAATAGATTTGCATGATTCATAGCATAAAAATAGGAAACAGAATGTGACCTTTTGACCTCTTAAAATAGGTCAAGGTTAGCCATCTCTGAACTTGTCCAAGGTCCGTGTCCCAAGAATGTTCCCTGTGAATTTGAAGACCCTGGCAGTAATTGGACTGGACTTTACTGGATGAATGGTTGCAAAACCTTCGCAATACCCGATGGCCATATTTTGATGGCCTCAGGTAAAAATTATCCTGGATCCTGGTTCAAAATTAAATGAACTTTTCTTAGCCACATCTTCATGTAATATTGTTAACCTCTGTTCATGTCCCTTTGAGATATTCTGCTGACAAACAGAACCTCTGTGACAACACTGCAGCGTTACTTTATGCTGCCAGCTCTCCTTCTCTTCCTCCTTCTCAGCTGCTGGGAAAGTTGACATTCCAGCAGCATGTTTCTCTGAACCTTTGCAGAAGGTAAATCAGGGTGGAGCACAGAAATAAATCTCATGAACTTGCACCTCCGCAAGAACAAAGGGGAAATGTAGCAGCTCGACTGCTCTCAATAAACATACTTTCTCACTGTGCATGAACATCGATCACTTATTGTTTGTGTTACTTGTGAGATTACTTGCTATCCAGCATGCAGGAGCTTCATTGTTGGGGACCTCAACTGCTGGAGAAGGTCAAGGATTTTCCTACTTTTTTTCTGGCCACAGCAGGCAGATTGTTCGTTTTTAGCTGTGGGGATGGAGCAGATGTCTGCCTGGGTGGTTGCCATCCAGGACCAAGGTGGTTCTGTGACAAGTTTGATGTAGAGACACGCAGCACCAACACCTGGTCCCAGACCTGACCTGCTGTTTCAGTAAGATGTGGGTGGAGCAAGTATTTCAGAATTGAAGTTACCAAGAGAAAGTGTAAAACAAAAACTGTAATTATTGTCATATTATATTTAGGGTTGGGAATCGGGAACCGGTTCTTTTCAGGTATTGTTAAGAAATTATTCGATCCACCGACATCAATAGCCTTTTTGCTTAACGATTCCCTTATTGGTCCTTCAGAGCGGCTGTTGTTTTGAGGGTGTTTGTTGGGAAAATGGTAATTTCTCTACATTGATTCCAGTCCCTGCAGCGGGTCTGTAATCAACCATTTCTGCTGCACGGCTTTGCTTTGAACCTTGAACCAATGAAGCAGTGCTTCGATCTGCTGCTTTGTTGGTTCATTGTTTTGCTCCTCTTAAGAAGCGGCAACTCCGCTTATTAACCCCTCTCAAAGCCATTAAAGAGACAGACAAGAGTCCCGGCTGTAATGGTTAACATCTTTAAATGTCTTTGACAGAAGCTGATGAATAAATTGTGGATCACAATCAGTGTAGAGAAATGATCATTTTCACACCCTCAAAACAGTGCAACGCCCCAACTGCGGCGTCATTTCTGCAGAGACGCTGTTCCAACACTGGTGAGAAGTTCATATGGATTATCTCAACAAAGAAGTGCTCACTATCACAGATTTAGACTGGTTTGTGAACAATATTTGAGGGAAATGGTGATATTGTGTATGTGGAAAAAGTTTGAGATCTTGAGTTCATCTCATACAAAATGGGAGCAAAACAAAAGTGTTGGGTTTATATTTTGTTGAGTGTGTATATATATATATATATATATATATATATATATATATATATATATATATACAGTGGTCCCTCACTATATCGCGGTTCACCTTTCGTGGCCTCGCAGTTTCGCAGATTTTTTTAGTGCAATTTTGCATGTTTCTTCTTTTTTGTTGTGAAGGTGTAGGAACACGGACCCACAACAGGGGGCGTTAAATGAACGGACAATGGATAAGCCAAACAGTAACAATTTAATGTTGTGAAGTGCACAACGGAATACAGACAAATACAGTTTTGGTACCACAGACAATTAAATGTTGAGTGACGTATGGGCAGGCTTGAGGATAGGAGGCGTCCGTCCTGAACCGAGCCCGATCCCACACGGCCCTCACCGCCAACGGATCTGAAGAACACCGGAGCTGCCAAGTCCTGGAGCCCCAGGTGGCCACCATCTCCAGCTGTCAGACCGGGTACTGCTGGCAGAAAACAGAAACAGTTTTGATGAGTGTGAGTTGGCACACTCAGTAATTCCACCGTCTGTGTTCTTATGGGAGGGAGCACCTCCACCTCCAATCACACACTCGTGCAGCTCCTGTCTAACCCCTTATCTGGTTGGAGTGTGAAGCGAAGCCGTCGCTGATCACACCAAACTCCAATCCCACCGATAAGCCACACCACAGGAAAGCGGCTGCAAAAAGAGTTTAAACTAAGACACAGTTTAGATTCAGCAGAGAAATTACCTCCAAGGTAGCTGATTTCTCGGCGGGGAGGTGGAGTTGCAGTCCGGCCTTTATGGTGGTGGTGATGTGATGTGGATGAGTGACAGCTGGTGCTGATGACGGGTGACAGCTGTCACTCCCGGTTGCTATGACGCCCTCTCGTGCTTGAAGCCCGCACTTCAAGCAGGGCGCCATCTGGTGGTGGTGGGCCAGCAGTACCCCCTCTTCAGCAGCCCACACAACAGGACCCCCCCCCTCAATTGGCGCCTCCTGGCGCCCGACCAGGCTTGTCCGGGTGCCGCCGGTAGAAGTCGGCCAGGAGGGCCGGGGTCCAGGATGAAGCTCCTCTTCACCCAGGAGCGTTCTTCGGGTCCATACCCCTCCCAGTCCACCAAATACTGGAACCCCCGGCCCTTCCGACGGACGTCCAGGAGCCGGCGCAAAGTCCAAGCCGGCTCCCCGTCAAAGATCCGGGCAGGCGTCGGCGCCGGTCCCGGGGCACAGAGGGGAGAGGAGTGGCAGGGTTTGAGTCTTGACACATGAAAAACCGGATGTATCCGCAGCGAAGCTGAAGCTGCCAGCTTCACTGCTGGGCTGAGGACTTTTAGGATGTTGAAGAGTCCGATAAATCTGTCCTTTAGTTTCTGGGATTCCACTTGTAGGGGAATGTCTTTCGTGGATAGCCAAACCGCCTGCCCGGGCTGATACGTAGGGGCCGGGGCACGCCGGCGGTCTGCATGGGCCTTGGCCCTCGTCCGGGCTTTGGGCAGAGCGGGCGGTACGCCACACCCGACGGCACCTTCTCAGATGGGCCTGGACCGAGGGTACCCCGACCTCTCCCTCCACCAACGGAAATAATGGGGGCTGGTACCCCAAACATATCTCCAATGGGGAGAGGCCGGTGGCAGATGACACTTGGCTATTATGAGCGTACTCGATCCAGGCCAGATGGTCACTCCAGGCCGTCGGGTGTGCGGAGGTCATGCAGCGGAGGGCCTGCTCCAACTCCTGATTTATCCGCTCTGCCTGCCCGTTCGTGTGGGGGTGGTACCCGGACGAGAGGCTTACTTTGGCCCCCAGTTCCCTGCAGAAACTCCTCCAGACCTGGGAGGAGAACTGGGGACCATGATCTGAGACAATGTCCGATGGAATCCCATGCAGACGCATGACATGGTGGACCAGGAGGTCTGTAGTCTCCTGGGCCGTCGGGAGCTTCGGGAGGGCCACGGAGTGGGCCGCCTTGGAGAACCGGTCCACTATCGTGAGGATGGTTGTCTTGCCCTGGGACGGCGGGAGGCCCGTGACGAAGTCCAGGCCGATGTGAGACCAGGGGCGATGAGGCACGGGCAAAGGCTGGAGGAGACCCTGGGTTCTTTGGTGGTCCGCTTTGCCCCTGGCGCAGGTGGTGCAGGCCTGGACGTTCTCCCGGACGTCGGCTTCCAGAGACGCCCACCAGAAGCGCTGCCGGACAACTGCCACGGTTCTTCGCACCCCTGGGTGGTAGGAGAGCTTGGAACCGTGACAGAATTCCAGGACTGCAGCTCTGGCCTCTGGTGGGATGTACAGTCTGTTCTTGGGGCCGGTCCCCGGGTCAGGGTTCCGTGTCAGGGCCTCCCGGACGGTCTTCTCCACGTCCCAGGAGAGGGTGGCCATGACAGTGGACTCGGGGATGATGGTTTCGGTTGGGTGTGACAGCTCGGTCCTGACTTCCTCTTCGTGCACCCGGGACAGGGCGTGAGACCGTTGGTTCTTCGTCCCGGGGCGGTATGTGATCCAAAAATCAAAACGCCCGAAGAACAGTGACCAGCGGGCTTGCCTGGGGTTCAGACGTTTGGCGGTCCGGATGTACTCCAGGTTCCGATGGTTTGTGAAAACCGTGAATGGCTCCGAAGCTCCTTCCAACAGGTGTCTCCACTCCTCCAGAGCCTCCTTCACCACAGGAAGTTCCCGATTGCCGACGTCATAGTTCCTTTCAGCCGGGGTCAACCTGTGGAAAAAATAGGCACAAGGGTGGAGAACCTTGTCGGACTCCCTGCTCTGGGACAGCACGGCTCCTATCTCTGAGTCAGAGCCGTCCACTTCGACTATAAAATGGCGACTTGGATCAGGCTGCACCAGAACTGGCACAGTCGAGAACTGGCGTTTCAACTCCCTAAACGCGGCTTTGCACTGATCCGACCAGGTGAAGGGGACTTTTGTGGAGGTCAGGGCTGTCAGGGGACTAACCACCTGACTGTAGCCCTTGATGAACCTCCGGTAGAAGTTTGCAAAACTGAGGAACTGTTGCAGTTTCCTATGGTTTGTTGGTTGGGGCCAATCTCTCACCGCCGCAACCCTGGCCGGATCAGGGGCAACGTAGTTGGAGGAGATTATGAACCCCAGGAAGGACAAAGAAGTACGGTGGAACTCGCACTTCTCGCCCTTCACAAACAGCCGGTTCTCCAACAACCGCTGCAGGACCTGACGTATATGCGTAAGATGAGTCTCAGGATCCGGGGAAAAGATGAGTATATCGTCCAGATGTACGAAGACAAACCGATGCAGGAAGTCCCGCAAGACGTCGTTTACCAAAGCTTGGAACATCGCGGGGGCGTTAGTGAGGCCGAACGGCATGACCAGGTACTCAAAGTGACCTAACAGGGTGTTAAATGCCGTCTTCCATTCGTCTCCCTTCCGGATCCGAACCAGGTGGTACGCATTTCTAAGATCCAGCTTTGTGAAAATTTGGGCTCCATGCAGGGGCGTGAACACTGAATCTAACAGGGGCAGAGGGTATCGGTTGCGAACCGTGATCTCATTCAGCCCCCTGTAATCAATGCATGGACGGAGTCCGCCGTCTTTCTTGCCCACAAAAAAGAAACCTGCACCCATCGGGGAGGTGGAGTTCCGGATCAGCCCGGCAGCTAATGAGTCCCGGATGTAGGTCTCCATTGCGGGGGGAGGGTGAGTGCCAGATCTTTGCTGAAAACGTCAGCAAGATCGGGGTACTCACTTGGCACCGCCGTCAGATTGGGAGTGACTTTAACCTCCTCACTAGCTGTCATACCAGGCGGAACCGAGGATCCGAGACATTCCCGGTGGCAGATCTCGCTCCACTGAGCCACAACCCCAGACGGCCAATCAATCCGGGGATTGGATACCCCAAAATCACACAGGAGGTAGAAGGTGTTACATAAAACACAATCTCCTCCCTGTGATTTCCAGACACCACCAATGTCACTGGCTGTGTCTGGTGTGTGATTAATGGAAGAAGGGTGCCATCTAGTGCCTGTACCTTCAAAGGTGAAGGTAGAGCTACCAGAGGCAGCCCGACTTCCCTTGCCCATCTGCTGTCCAGCAGATTCCCCTCCGACCCCGTGTCCACCAGTGCTGGGGCGTGAAGGGTTAGATCCCCACTCAGGATCGTGACTGGGATGCGTGCAGATTTTCGGGGTCTCCCCGCGTGGGTATTGTGACCCACCCTTAGCCCAGTCTCTAAGGACGAGTGCTGCTGTATTGACCGTTTGGGGCAGTTTTTCTGCGTGTGCTCGGTTGAGCTGCTGTGAAAACACTCCCCACGGAACAGCCTCCTTTGTCTCTGATCTGTTCGCCTTTTGGCCCTGCTCGTTTCCATAGCAACGTCAGCAGGGGGAGCTGTCGTCACGTGGAGTGCCCTGGCTGTGGAGCGTGGGGAAGACGGCTCCCTTTCGGACCCGGGAGGAAGAGGGACGGCTTGTGCCTGACCACGCCCTTCGTCTCACTCCCGTCGGTGTTCTGTTAATCGGTTGTCTAACCGTATAACTAGGTCGATAAGCCCGTCTAAATCCCGCGGCTCGTCCTTCGCCACCAGGTGCTCCTTAAGGACCAGAGACAGTCCGTTTACAAAGGCGGCGCGGAGCGCAACAGCATTCCAGCCGGCTCGCGCTGCCGCGATGCGGAAGTCGACTGCATACTTCCCTGCGCTACGACACCCCTGTCTTATCGACAGCAGCACGCTTGAAGCGGTCTCGCCTCTATGAGGGTGGTTGAACACCTGTCTAAACTCCCTCACAAACCCAGCATATGTCGTTAGGAGCCGTGATTTCTGCTCCCAGAGCGCCGTAGCCCAGGCGCGTGCCTCTCCTCGAAGCAAATTTATAACGTAAGCCACCCGGCTAGCGTCTGACGCGTACATGATGGGATGCTGTGAAAAGACGAGCGAGCACTGCATCAAGAAGTCCGCGCACTTCTCAGCACAGCCTCCGTACGGCTCCTGAGGGCTTATGTATGCTTCAGGGGAAGGTGGGGGGGTTCGTTGAACGACCAGTGGAACGTCTGTTTCTGGCATTCGGTCAGCAGGAGGAGGTGCTGCAGCAGCGCCCTGAGCACGCGCTTCCACCTGGGCAGTGAGAGCCTCCATCCTCCGATTGAGAATCACACTCTGCTCAGTGACTAAGTCCAGCCGAGCAGTGAAAGCGGTTAAGATTTGCTGCAGCTCACCTAACACGCCTCCTGCTGACGCCTGTGCACCTCGCTCTTCCATTGGCTGTTCAAGCGATGGTTGATGCCCCTCGGGATCCATGACGCTGGCCGAGAAATCCTGTTGTGAAGGTGTAGGAACACGGACCCACAACAGGGGGCTTTAAATGAACGGACAATGGATAAGCCAAACAGTAACAATTTAATGTTGTGAAGTGCACAACGGAATACAGACAAATACAGTTATAGTACCACAGACAATTAAATGTTGAGTGACATATGGGCAGGCTTGAGTATAGGAGACGTCCGTCCTGAACCGAGCCCGATCCCACACGGCCCTCACCGCCAACGGATCTGAAGAACACCGTAGCCTCCAAGTCTTGGAGCCCCAGGTGGCCACCGTCTCCAGCTGTCAGACCGGGTACTGCTGGCAGAGAACAGAAACAGTTTTGATGAGTGTGAATTTGCACACTCAGTAATTCCACCGTCTGTGTTCTTATGGGAGGGAGCACCTCCACCTCCAATCACACACTCGTGCAGCTCCTGTCTAACCACTTATCTGGTTGGAGTGTGAAGCGAAGCCGTCGCTGATCACACCAAACTCCAATCCTACCTATAAGGCACACCACAGGAAAGCGGCTGCAAAAAGAGTTTAAACTAAGACACAGTTTAGATTCAGCAGAGAAATTACCTCCAAGGTAGCTGATTTCTCGGCGGGGAGGTGGAGTTGCAGTCCGGCCTTTATGGTGGTGGTGATGTGATGTGGATGAGTGACAGCTGGTGCTGATGACGGGTGACAGCTGTCACTCCCGGGTGCTATGACGCCCTCTCGTGCTTGAAGCCCGCACTTCAAGCAGGGCGCCATCTGGTGGTGGTGGGCCAGCAGCACCTCCTCTTCAGCGGCCCACACAACATTTTTCTTTTTTTTTTACAGCGCATTATGTTCTGCGTCCTCATCAGGCGGGCCGGTCGGCATCACTGCGATTGCTCTCACTGCCTCCGATGCAGACTCGGTAAGCGCTGCAGCGGGCCACTCACACCGCTCCACTGTGCTGTGCGGAGTTGCAGCCAAAAATCTGGCAACTTGTCCAGAGACTATGCTCGCTGTTTTTTATGCAGAGTGCTCCAGCAGCCTGCAAGGATAGAATTCAGCAGCGCTGCATGGTCTCAGTAACCGCAGCCGCAGAGCTCCGTGGCCACTGAGAGAAGTTTGTTTCTTTTTAATGACTTGGATTCTTTGCGGGTCCCGCAACGGTAACACCGGAGGCAGTGAGCGAAGGGAGAGCACGCGCATTGTGTTCTACGTGTGTCTGTTTATAAGAATCTTCTCACCCAGAAGAAAAAAAGAGCGCCAACAACTACCAATAACTGTGTTCTTCACTCTTAAAAAGACACCTGCACTGAGGTGTGACTCAGTGGAAAAACACGCTGCGCAGCGACACCAGGATGAAGAGGCGTGATCAAAGGAACTGTGAAATACTGGTCAGTCAGTATTAATAATTTCTTATGTGTCCAACCTCGTAGGTTGATCGTTAAAATTAAATTTGTTAGTTCTAAAAGCCTTCATAATTATTTATAGGAAAACGTTCTATTTTTATTTGTCAAACAAATGTTTGGGCCTGAAAACTGTTTTTGATCTTTGGTTTCATTCTATAATACTGGTCTTATTTTTCTACTAAGGTTTGAACTTTGAAAGTGTTTACACAGGACAGAAAAGTGAGAAAATGTGTGTAGTGAGGGGCTTTACAGCCTTAAAACATCTATAATAATTTTAAAAACAACGCTGACTACTTCGCGGATTTCACCTATCACGGGCTATTTTGTGTATACACATATATATATATATTCAGAATCGATTTTCGATTCAGAGAGCTCTGAAAAATAGTTATATTACTTAAAAATGTTTATGTTTAAGAAAATGCAGCTTTACAAGGTTAATCAAGTGATTCTAGATGTAAATTTACTTATCTGCTTTGCTCGTTCGGAGTTGGCTGGCAGTTTAGCGAAGCGCTGGTCTGTAGTCGGCAGATACCGCTTCTCCTCTCTTTTAGCTCCGGGTGATTGCATCGCATATGGGCTTGCGGATTTGAAGTGTTTCCGAAGTACTTGTCTTTCATTTTGCAGATTTTGCACACTGCATAAGTCATGTCAAGCTCCTTCTTACGCAGCAAATAATAAAATCCAAAATGCAAAGACAGTGCTGGCTGAATTAGCTTTTTGTCTGCCATGCTAAGGTACAGCCATTGAACTCTGCAGCTCACGAGTGTTTGAAGCACGCCGGACCACCCCCTCGCGGGGACGCTGTAGTACGGAAGCCGTTGCCTGACAAACAGTACACGCAGTGAGTAAGCAAGAAAATGTTTTAAAAAATGCTTTTTAAAAATCGATTCTTGGACATTTTGGATCGATTCAGAATCATAGTAAATAAGAATCGCGATTCGGACGGGAATCGATTGTTTTTTTTTTTTTTTTTTTTTTCCGACACCCCTAATATATATATATATATATATATATATATATATATATATATATATATATATATATATATATATATATATATATATATATACGAGGTCTATTAGAAAAGTATCCGACCTCATTATTTTTTTCAAAAACCATATGGATTTAAATCATGTGTGATTGCGTCAGCCAAGCTTAAACCTTCGTGCGCATGCGTGCGTTTTTTTCACGCCTGTCGGTTGCGTCATTCGCCTGTGAGCAGCCTTTGAGTGAGGAGTGGTCCACCCCTCTTGTCGTTTTTTTTTCATTGTTTAGGGATGGCTCAGAGACTGCCGCTTTGCTTGATCAAAATTTTTTCAGAAACTGTGAGGCACATCCAAGTGGACACCATTCGAGAAATTCAGATGGTTTTTGGTGAAAATTTTATGGGCTTCAAAGAGATTACGGAGTGTTACTGTCGCTTTAAGGATGGCCCAGAGCGACTGGTGGTGCGCCACGCTCCGAAGCCGCCATCGACAGGCTGAGCGACCATTTCATTTCTAAACGGATGGCTGTATGGATCCGTGAGCATCGTGTGCAGTTTCTCTGGTTATTACAAGAGCTGGACATCAACCATTTTCTGGCGGATTTCACTTTTAACAAGAGATTTTGTCATGGAAAGCCGAGCGGAGGCTTCGCGCGTCACGATGGATTCGCTACTGGAACAAGACAAAACCACCTCCATTTTGGTCTCACAGGACGGCTTTGAGATGGCGTTCATTCAGCTGTCGGTGGTTTTTCCATTGAGTGATTATCCGAGAAATTGTTGATGTGCCTGGACATGCCAGAACATGTCCTGTGAGGCTTCATCACGGCATTGCTATGCGCCATGCGGCACCTCCGCGACGCGCGAAGCCTCCTCTCCTCTTTCTATGACAGGAACTCCTGTAACAGTGGAATGTGCCGTTCATTTCCAAACTGGACGCTGTGTTTTATCCGGGATGTCATCTGACTAGCACAGGAATTGTGAAAAGACGTGGACATCAGCACTTTTTCGGCACATTGAGACAGACGTGCGGAGGAATTCCGTGCGTCGCAACGGTGCCATTCCTAAACAATGAAAAAACGACGATAGGGGTGGACCACTCCTCACTCAAAGCCTGCTCACAGGCGAATGACGCAACCGACAGGCGTGAAAAAACTCACGCATGCGCACGAACGTTCAAGCTTGGCTTCCGCAATCACACGTGATTGAAATCCATATGGTTTTTTAAAAAAATAATAAGGTTGGATACTTTCTAATAGACCTCATATATATATCTTTGGATGTGTGATTTGATCTGTGGGAATTAAAATGAGAATCGATTTAAAATTGGCAAATTGATCTTTTCAACCCAGCACGAGTTATTAATCCTCTGGGGTCCGAGGGCATTTTTTGGACAGTTCTCTCGCCTGGCATAAATGTTTTATTATTGCTGTTAACAGCTTTCCCTGCATCCCACAATCAGGTTTTGTGTCTCTTGTGTGCTTTCAGAATATGTATGTTTTTGTTGTGTTTTTACAATTAAAAATAGGCAAGGAAAAAATAAAGCAAACCATAATTTTCCACACACATTTATTCAAAACACACAGCAAACTATAATAAACAACTGTTTTGACACTTTATATAGGTAATTTGAGGTCTTGTGTAAAAGACTGTACAACAAAAAGGTTCAAACAATAAACACAAATGCACAGTTTGAACAATATATACAAAATGGTCTATGCATTTTGTTATATTGATATGGTAAACAGTGCTTTACACAGAGAAAGCAACAGAGTTATCCAGTAACATTCACATGCAAACTAGTGGAGCAATCCTGATAGTTACACACTCTTTGTTTGAGCACGTGAGATTGGCACCAGATGCTCTCCGTCTGCTCCGTGTGCTTCACTGATCGCTGTGTGTAATAGCGCAGGGCACACTGAGTATGTACTAAAAGTATGTACTCATTGGAGCACCCAGGGGGCTATTCAAATGGGCCAACTAGTAACAGATCACTCCTGAAAATGATCTTTGACTTTTCATGTGAGGTAAATCTGCCCTACGATTTGATTTTGGAAAACCATGTGACTGTGAACCAATTCTGATTGGACACTCATATTACGCACGTCATCACACAGCTTCTATGAGGAGTACAAAGATGGCCTATGGCTGGCTCGAAAGTCCACAGAGTTAACTTATCAGCCAAAAAAAAAGTAAGTTTCTATCTCATATCATTAAAAAGTTATTTATAATTTAGTAAAGCTTGGTCTTAGCTGTCGTATACGACTGCGTCGGCCCCAGAGGGTTAATATGGGTTACTAGATTTACAGGCATGTGGTAGAAAACCAGGACATTGCAGTTTGTCAAAACATTTGCATCTGTAGGACAAACCGCACGAGCTACATTGCATAATAATCACAATGATATATAATCTGTTCTTTAAAAAGCCCAAATTTGATACAGCTTTAATGCTGTGTTTACACAGAGGCAGGACGCATTACGAATGTCATTATTTGCATCATCCTTGGCACATTCCTGACATTCTTAATGTGAGTTAACGCATGTGAATAGGTTTCTTAATAGTGCGTGTTGGTGTGTGATATTTGTGATTTTCGTGGAGCATGTTATTGCCTGTCAAAAAATCTACCACGAATGTCACGCACCACCCTCATTTCGCCTCATGTCGTGGAGGTTGCAACTGAGCATTTTGATCCGTCTTGATTAGTGGTGATCTTTAATAGAGCATGACAGCGTTCTTCTCTGATGTGCGCACAATTAAACCCTGCTGCACCGTATTCAGTTTCATTGCTGCAGTATACTGAAGGACAGTGACGCCAAGTCCACTAAAAGTCTCGTTCCAGTGCTCATCAGCGCGCTCCTGCAGGTGTTCCACCTGCTGCTACTGCTGCTGCTGTACCTGATGTTTGGGAAAACGAGTGAGACGAGACCCACGTGGAGCCACACATCTGGCTCTCTCTGCGCCACTTCATGGCACAGAGCCCAACTAAGCATGCAGTAACAAAGTTCTTAAGCTGTGGATTAATCTGGATTTTGAGGAGCAAGCTGGAGTGATCTGAATTGTTCAGCAGCAGACGGTAGAATGAATATGGGTGTGTGTGTGGAAACAATTCGCCTTATTCACAACGTGACAGAAGTAACGATCCACTGTTACACGCAAAAGCACGGAACATTATTCTTGACCGTGTGTAATGGTTCCTGATAATTCGCCAGCAACACGTGCCATTAATCGTAACGCATGGTAACAGGTTGCAGCAGTTCCTGAAGACACCTGACGCCTCTGCCCCAAATCATCACATTCGTGATCATTGGCCAAGAATGCAGACTTCTTGGCATTCATGACTTGTCATCAATATGTGTAAACGCAGCATAAGCTTTAAGTGTGTCCAAAAAGTCTTTAGAGATTTCCCCTTCATAGGAGGCCAGAAGAGACTCCGCTATTGCTGGATATTTAAAAGAAACAAAAATCTTTGTTTCAATGAGCAGAAACAAAAAAATGAGAATTTGTTCTGTGGGATCTAGGGACCTTCCTGGTCGAAGGAAGAAGTAAAGACCACGTGATCATGTGGTGTGATTCTGCTGCTCTCTGTGTTAAAATAAGATCATGCTGCAGTTTGAGCAGCAGAAATAAAATGACAAATACGCATGTGTTTGTTTTCATCTTCAAACATAAAGACCTGTTTCTGTCTGATTCTGTTTATTATTATTACTGTTATGTTAACGATATATTTGGATTTATTGATCAGAATGATTAAATTCAGACTGGAGCCCTTCATGATTCGTAGCTAACATGCATAATTCAGTGAAGTTTGACATGTTGCTTCCTTCAGGATCACTTGGTTGTTTGAATAAGTTTGAAGTTAAAATTTGCACTCATATTAGTGTTGCGCTGCAGAACAATGAGCCGCAGTATTAACCATTAAGGACATGTCATTAAAAGTTTTTTTTTTTTTTTTTTTTTGCTGTCTTTGGGCTACTGTGTGATTGTGTTTGCAGATTATTTTTAGTGTGCCGGTCACCGCTTTGGGATGTCGGCTCTGGGTTTTGCCGTTAACGGCTGTGTGTGGTGTCAAAGTGGCACTGAGCGAGCACAGCTAGTGTTTTCAGGGAAGTGATGTGAGAGTCTTATCAGGAAGCTGGTTTCTGGCCCAGTGCACTTAAGGCAAGAGGATTAGACTCCAGAGTATTATTAGAGCTGCTGATTATCCCCTTACCTGAGCCACCTAATTCCAGCTCCAGCCTGTTTATTTAGCAGGAAAGTGGAAAATTGTTTGAATTGTGCTGAAAATGGTGAATTGTGTGTTTGCTGTGCTTCACTGCTTGGTTGAGTCTTTTGGTGTTGGTGGCTGAACTCATTTTGTGGGGTTGATGTGATTAATGCGCCGCCAACCGCGGAGGCCAGCAGTAAACAAAAGAAAATTGTCTCTCCAAATAACTGCTCCCTTCCTTCAGCAGTGAGCTTCTGAAGCTGTAAGACTTGTTTGGATGTAATTACACACTGACTGCTCGTGGCCAACGACAGGCTTTAAGTCCCACGCTGGCAGTCGTTTGCCCACCCTCAGCTCAAAAACCTTTCCCACACAAAACCTCACTTCTTCTGGGACACCAGCTACAAATAATTCTGTGTTAGTGCTATAATGGGAAATACAAAATTAATCAACTAAATTTGATAAATCATTTATGAATCCAAAAGTACTCCTCTGCTTAATGCCATGTAGTTTTTCCTCAGTTGAGCTCTTGTTTGTGGAAAATGATCATCACAGCTGCACAATCATTAAAATAATTAATAAAAATGAGTTATTTATGTTCTTTGTGTATAATATTCTCTTTTCTTCACAGTGTCCAGGGAGATGAAGATTAATCGTAATCAGGCTCCGCTGTATGTGAGTATCAATGATTTTGCCACTATGTGCACGATAAACTAAACTATTAAGTGCAGATATATTTTACACAAAGTGGTATGGTGCCGTATGGCCCAGTCACATGGCACTTAATGAAGGGCAACAAAGCCCTAATGAAGCTTGGGAACCACCACAGTCTTGGTGCTGCTGGATCTTAGTGCTGCATTTGATACTGTGGATCATCATATTTTACTCAATAGGCTGGAAAATCACTTTGGGATTACTGGAACTACTCTCGCCTGGTTGACGTCATACCTGTCCAGTCGCTTTTACTGCGTATTGTGTAATGGCATCTCCTCTGATTGTAGGGACATGAAGTTTGGGGTTCCTCAGGGATCCGTTTTAGGCCCCCTGCTTTTTTCCCTTTATGTAGCACCTCTTGGGAATATACTGCGGCGCTTTGGGATTTCCTTTCATTGCTATGCTGATGACACTCAGTTGTACATGCCAATAACTGCTGGTAATCTCACTCACATAAAATCTTTGGAAGATTGCCTTGCATCAGTAAGAAGTTGGATGTCTAATAACTTCCTACTTTTAAATTCTGATAAGACTGAAGTTATGGTTCTTGGTCCAGCGAGGTACTGGCATAAATTTGATCAGCTAGCACTTAGCTTAGGTCCGTCTGTTATACATCATACGGATAAAGTGAGGAACCTTGGAGTAATTTTTGATCCTACGTTGTCCTTTGATCTCCACATTAGAGACATTACGAGGACTGCTTTCTTCCATTTGCGAAATATAGCGAAGATTCGTCCCATCCTGTCTATGGCTGATGCTGAGACTTTGATTCATGCATTTGTCTCTTCTAGATTGGACTATTGTAATGCTCTGTTTTCTGGCTTACCGCAGTCCAGGATTAGGGGTCTTCAACTGGTTCAAAACGCTGCTGCCAGACTTTTGACACAAAACAGAAAGTTTGACCACATTAAACCCGTTTTGGCGTCCCTGCACTGGCTTCCTGTTCCTGCAAGATCAGATTTTAAAGTACTGTTATTAGTTTATAAAATCGTTCATGGACTTGCACCTCCCTATCTGGCTGACCTGGTAAGCCCTTATGTACCAGCTCGGGCCCTGCGTTCTCAGGGTGCAGGACTTCTGTGTGTTCCCAGGGTGAATAAAAAGTCTGTATTCTTTTATAGTTGTCTTTTTTTATGGTCTTTTTTTTTATTCTGTTTTAAATTTTTTATTGTTTTTTGTGTGAAGCGCCTTGAGACGATTTTATCGTGAATTGGCGCTATACGAGGTCTGTCAATAAAGTAATGGTCCTTTTTTTTTTTTTCAAAAACTATATGGATTTCATTCATATGTTTTTACGTCAGACATGCTTGAACCCTCGTGCGCATGCGTGAGTTTTTCCAAGCCTGTCGGTTACGTCATTCGCCTGTGAGCACGCCTTGGGAAGGAGTGGTCCCGCCCCCTCGTCGGATTTTCATTGTCTGGAAATGGCGGAATGAAAAGGACTTTTTTTCCATCAAAATTTTTTCAGAAGCTGTTCGAGACTGGCACCTGGAAACCATTCGAAAAATTTATCTGGCTTTCGGTGAAAATTTTACGGGCTTCACAGAGAATAAGGACTGTTACTACAGCTTTAAGGACTGCTTTAAGGACGGTCAGCGCGCCGCACTCCGAGCTATGACGACGAGGCACAAACCACCGGATCATTTCTAAGCTGATGGCTCTGTGGATACGAGACCGTCGTGTGCTCTTTCTCTGGTTATCACAAGAGCTGGACATCAGCCATTTTCCGGCAGATTTCACTTTTAACAAAAGATTTTGTCATGGAAAGCCGCGCGGAGGCTTCGCGCGTCACGACCGATTCGCTGATGAAGCGAGACAAAGGAACACCTCCGTTTTGGAGTATTAGAGGACAAGTTGGGACATGTCCAGCTCTCCACAATTTCTCTTATACTCACTCGACTGGTAAGCACTGAAAGCTGAGATAGGCATGTCCCAACTTGTCCTCTAACACTCTGTTACATATGTTATATCTGTTACATATGTCACAGAGGTGTTAACCCTCTTGCCGTGTTCACCCCCCCCTTACTTTAGTGTTCCTGGTCAAATTTGACTGATCTTAATCACCACCAATTTTTTAGTTAACATTCTTTTTTTAGCTGTGAATACTGTCTGAGTAGTGGTTAACATGAATAGCTGCAGTGAAAATTCAAATGCGCACTGAAATGTATTCCAAAATGAACATGAAATGGCAATCCAGAGAGCAAACTCTTCAACATGAAGTCATGTGTGTGTGTGAGAGAGAATTCATGCACATGAGTGGCATTGAATCAACAGACCCATGTAGGCTTGAAGGCCGACCAGGTCTAATTCTCTCCAGGTGTCCCCAAATACACGCCTCCCCTCCAGGTTTGTCATCTCCAGCATAATTCCCTCAATGGATGCTGGTAAAAAGAGCTGGAAGCTGGACTTGATGTCATCCACACGAGATGTTGCATACTGTGTTGGGCGTGGCGTCATCTTTATAATGTTTTCCACTCTTGCTCTACCTCCTCTGTCCTGGGCGGATGAAGACACCACTCTCCACTCTGCGACTGGAATGTCTCCTCAGGTGCCTCTTCCTCTCCGTCTGTTGACTGGTCCACCTTCTCAAAGTCTTGATCAAATTCGGTGTTGTCCTCCACTTCCAAGACGTCCTCCTCGATCTCTGGTTCAGCTTCAGTGTGCTCTTCATCTGGTTCTAAAATCTGGTACAGAGCCTCTGGCAGAAAACTGCCTGGTCAGTCACCTACTCATTGTGCTGAGAGTAAAAGGAGTGCAAGGCAAACATCAAGCTATATTTTATGGGTCTGTGTGAAGATATGATATATTGATTGGTCTGGAAGGTGTCATTCACTGGGGGGAGTAGGCACAACAGCACAGGCAAGAGATGGTTTTACAGACACCTGTCTAGTCTGTGTGACAATATGATACATTGTTTCATCAGGAAAGTGGTTCACGTGGGAGCATCGGCACCTAAGTGCAGGAAAGAGATGTGTAGCAACAAAAGACACTGTTTAGTGTGTGTGTGTGTGTGTGTCTGTGTGTGTGTGTGTTGGGGTGATGTGTATGGGAATGTTTTGTCATCTGATGGATAAATATAATCTGGATACCCATTCATTTCCTATGGCGGTTACTTTTGAGTGGGAACACCACAGGTGTAACAAGGTTGACTAAACCACTCAAAATTCAGTAAAAATGGTGATCATTACTTTTAAATGCACTGTCGTCTCACAAACTGTCTGCGGCCCTTGGACCCAAAAAGAACAATTTTACTCTCATCAGTCCACAAAATATTCCTCCATTTCTCTTTAGGCCAGTTGATGTGTTCTTTGGCAAATTGTAACCTCTTCTGCACATGTATTTTATTTAACAGAGGGACTTTGCGGGGGATTCTTGCAAATAAATTAGCTTCACACAGGCATCTTCTAACTCATAGCACTTACAGGTAACTCCAGACTGTCTTTGATCATCCTGGAGCTGATCAATGGGTTAGCCTTTACCATTCTGGTTATTCTTCTATCCATTTTGATGGTTGTTTTCCATTTTCTTCCACGCATCTCTTTTTTTTTTTTTTTTTGTGTGTGTGTCCATTTTAAAGCATTGGAGATCATTGTAGATGAACAGCCTATAATTTTTTGCAACTACGTATAAGTTTTCCCCTCTCCAATTAACTTTTTAATCAAACCATGCTGTTCTTCTGAACAATGTCTTGAACGTCCCATTTTCCTCAGGCTTTCAAAGAGAATAGCGTGTTCAACAGGTGCTGGCTTCATCCTTAAATAGGGGACACCTGATTCACACCTGTTTGTTCCACAAAATTGACGAACTCACTGACTGAATGCCACACTACTACAACCCCTGGCAATAATTATGGAATCACCGGCCTCAGAGGATGTTAGAGAGAAAACTGACCCACCTTTCGTCAAAAAAGTGACAGCTGCCAATCAAAATCGACTATGTCACTAAGCCCCGCCCCCTCTATGATGTCACAGCCAATCAGAATCGATGACGTCACTATGTCCCGCCCCCAAGCCCCTCCCCTAGTCCCGCCTCCAAGCCCCGCCCCTTATGACATCACAGCCAATCAGAATCGATGACGTCACTATGCCCCGCCCCTTATGACGTCACATCCAATCAGAGTCGATGACGTCAGTATGTCCCGCCCCTAAGCCCCGCCCCCGGCTCCTCCCCTAACCCCGGCCAAGCACCGCCTCCAAGCCATACCTCCCCTCCCACCCAGGGTCTAATATTTTAATATCATTTTATTTCATGAATTAAAGAATGATTAAAAATACCTAGATCTTTTTAATGTATTAAAGAATTAACTAATTCTGAAATAATTAAACATAAATCAGTGTCTATTATTTAATGCCCCTTTAATATTTTTAATTCTTAAATTATTACGTTTCCTTTTCTGTTTTTTAATTCGTAAATTAAAGAAGGGAACAAATAGCCGTCTCTCGGCTGTAAGTCTTTGCAGCAAGACGGTCAAATACCCACGCATAGAGCCGCTCGCGGAAACATGACCCCACGGCTGTAAAACCTGTTGCAGATGCTAACTGTGTCTGTGTGTGTGCGTGTGTGTGTGTGTGTGTGTGTGGCGTGACACCCGCTGAGCGGAGATGCTGCCCCAAGGTGATGAACCCGAAGAACAATAAACAATGCTCCTTATCACTCACACCAGATGATGTTTTCTTTTAAGATATTAGCCGATCGATCATGGGGCGCGGGACACCCGCTGAGCGGAGATGCTGCCCCGAGCCCGAACAATCAACAGTGCTCCTTATCACTTACGCCAAACGGTGTTTTTTAGAGCAAAAGGTGAGGAATTACGCCCCGCGGACGAAGAAGGGTTTAAAAATCCCCTTTCCGACGACAGAGTGACATACAGTATTCACCATGGCGAGACGAACTCCGATCCTCCGCTACATCTGCGAGACCCCGGTTAACATCACCATGACAACAGAAGGCTCGCTCGCTCCAAAAAAAGCGAGAATGTACGTCAGCCGTCTGAGCCAGCCGATACCGGAGGAAGATCTGACGTACAGCCTGGAGGGGCACGAACGTTTAACTTACACGTTCGACCCGTATTATGCCCAAGTAAGTTTCTTCACTCTGGCCGAGGGTGAGACTGCCACTCGAGGAACCCCACGGGTGGCGCTTACTTCCGCCGATTGGGGTGTCTTCTCCGCGGCGGCAGGCTCGATGATTCGCGACACGGTCAACCCTGAACCTCCAGGAGATCGGACGCCGGAAAAGAAGAAAACACGCTTCCAACTCACCTGGCTCAGCACCCAGGGGCCGCGCTATAGGGTGATATTTCAGAGTGGACCTCCTGACACTGTCTCTGAGGGTGAAATTAAGTTGGAGCGGGTTAGTGCCAGCGGCCACGTCAGAAGCGTCACAGCTGCGGCTGAGAGCTGGCATGAGATGTTCAACACCTGCAACGACAGGATTACGGGCCTCTTTACAAGGTGCCTGGCCTGGAGGGACGTTATCGAAGTCCGAAAAAACTTGGCCCCTCTTTTTACTTTAAAAAAAAAAAAAAATAAATAAAAAAAATAAAAAATAAAAAAACTCTGACGTAGCTCCTCCCCGCATGCACGGGGATTTCTATAAAAACCAGGGGACCACATCTCATTCAAGCATCGGACGACGAACCAGCATGAGCTCCTCAACCTCTCCCATTGCAGCGGCCGACGACATCGCTTGTGACTGCGGGCTCGACTGTGGAAGAGACCCGCCCTCCCTGAGCCAGGCTTCACGGACCCGCGGCGGGTACGAGAGCCCGTGGGGAGTTCAGCTCGAGTCGGTCTGGGGCGAGATCCATCCTTCTCACGCGCTTTCCAGCCCGGGAGGCGTGGGGTCTCTTCCCGCTGTCACGGAGGCCGCGAGTCCGCGGGAGGTACAAGACCTCGAGCCGGCTGAGAAATACGCCACATCTTTCGCATCTGACCGGCCTGACGGGTTCCTGTCAGAGGAATTCCTGAAAACGGTGAAAGTCGGCATGTCACACTTACTTTTGGCTGTGATCAAAAGTTACAGACAAAAACTCTGTTACGGGTGTGAGATCGATCACCCCAGCCAGCGCCAGCACGAATGCCTGGACCTGTTAAATGAATATTTCTTTACCGGACATTTTGAGAGATTAATGGTGAGACTCTGGAGACCGACCTTCATCCCGGCTGTGGTAAAGCTCCTAGCCCAGCGCTTCCTCAACCCATCGGCTGCGAGGGTTCAGGGGGCGGTAGAAAACATCCTCACTGAGCTGAAATACACTGATAATTTTGAAGCAAAGATCAACGAACTGTACACGTTTCGGTGAAGACGCAGATCTCGACCTGGAGGGGATGGTAGCCGTCTATAACCCAGACGACTGAAGAAAAAACCTGCTCTTTTTTTTGTTTGTTTTTTAAATATCATTATATTGTTTTACAGTCATGGGTAATTGTGTGATGATTCTCTTTCAAAGCTTGCGGGAAGTTTATATTATACGTGGACTCTCGTATAAGCTGGAGCGGGTAGTCATTCGCAGGCTGGAGATCCCAGACGCCCCGCCTTCGTGCGCTTTGGAGAGGGTCTTCGACGTTATCAGACGTCGCCCCGGGCCCGGAGTCTGGACAGATCATATCTACAGCGCGGCTCTCCATTCATCTGAAAAATCTCTGTACAACGTATTACTGAAAATCTCTGTTTTGACCACTGACGATTTTACACGGTGTAATACGATGCACCTGCTTACATTATACACTCTGTTTGTGGATGTGATAGCGTGCTGGGTGACACAGATGGGGCTGTCCAGAGGGGAGATTGTTCCTACACTTTTACAGCTGAATACTGAAATAAACCGTAAATGCGGGGGAGATGTATTACTGAGAGTTTTCCAGTTTTGTACGTGAACGTATACTTTTTTCCTTCACGTATGCTGTGTTTAATAAACATGAACAATTGCTTTTTTCTCTGTGTGTGACTTTAATGAATGTAATAAAGCACATATTCTAAACCTTATACGGCCTGTGTTCTTTCCTATAATATTGTTGAAAAAGGGTGAAATGTTTTACAAATCAAATTTATATAGCGCCAAAACCACAACAAAACAGCTGCCCCAAGGCGCTTCATATTGCAAGACAGAGTCATACAAACGAGGTTTTGGTGGAAAAAAAGGTGCTCGTATGAATTAATGAGGGGTTTTAACACGGTCTTATTAAAAGCTCGAGGCTGCTCTGTGAGCGCTCTCCGCGGTGCTGAATCAGAGTTCAATTTAACGTTTCCAAGAGCGCCTATTTAAAACTTATACTTTTTTCCTTCACGTATGCTGTGTTTAATAAACATGAACAATTGCTTTTTTCTCTGTGTGTGACTTTAATGAATGTAATAAAGCACATATTCTAAACCTTATACGGCCTGTGTTCTTTCCTATAATATTGTTGAAAAAGGGTGAAATGTTTTACAAATCAAATTTATATAGCGCCAAAACCACAACAAAACAGTTGCCCCAAGGCGCTTCATATTGCAAGACAGAGTCATACAAACGAGGTTTTGGTGGAAAAAAAGGTGCTCGTATGAATTAATGAGGGGTTTAAACACGGTCTTATTAAAAGCTCCAGGCTGCTCTGTGAGCGCTCTCCGCGGTGCTGAATCAGAGTTCAATTTAACGTTTCCAAGAGCTCCTATTTAAAACAAAAGACTAATATTTATGGTCGCTAAAACATTTAAAAATGCAAAAGGACTATCCGGTTCATCATTCTGAAGAGATCCGTCTTAAAAGATGGGTGATGAGGGTTTAATGAAGGATGTATATTATAGTCCGGTAAATCCGGGGAGTTTTGGAGGGCCGGAGCGTTTACGCAGGGCTATGACCGATCAACACGGCTCTAAAATTCGTATGAAGCATATCAGAGATTTCCTGTCGGGGGAAGATGCATACACATTACACAAACCTGCCAGGACGCATTTTCCAAGAAATAGAGTATTTGTCACAAACCCGCTTAACCAATTTCAGGCGGATTTATGCGACATGCAGGGGTTATCAGATTTTAACGACGGGTACAAGTACCTGCTGACCGTTATCGATATCTTCTCAAAAAAAGCGTATGCCAGACCTCTGAAGTCAAAGCAAGGGCGCGAAGTCTCACAGGCCTTTACCTCACTCTTAAAGCAGAGCGGGGTGCCTCTGAAGATGCAGACTGATGCCGGGAAAGAGTTTTTTAACAAACCGTTCAAGGATTTCATGAAAAAACACCGGATTCTACATTTTGCCACCGCAAGTGATCTGAAAGCCTCAGTTGTCGAGAGGTTTAATCGCACGCTAAAGACGAGAATGTGGAGATATTTTACTGCTAAAAACACGAGAAGATACATCGACGTCCTACCGTCTTTACTCACGGCTTATAACGAGAGTTATCATAAAAGCATTAAGATGAGGCTGAATGAGGTTAATGATCGAAATGTCGATCAAGTGTTTCAAAATTTGTACGGGGCATCCACCCTACGCAGGAGGCCTGTGAAGTGTAAATATAAGGTCGGAGATATAGTCAGGGTCTCCAAGCTCAGGGGAGTTTTTGATTAAAAAAAAATCAACAAAGTTTTACGGATTAAATGTTCACGGTGTCAGAATGTATACAACGTACGCCGCCCGTTTATAAATTGAAAGATTATGACGGCGAGATCATTGAAGGTTCATTCTATGAACCGGAATTGCAGAAGGTTAAAATAGCAAAAGACAGACCGTATCAGGTTCAAGAAATTATTCGTGAACGTTTTACCAAGGGAAAGAAATTTGTATTTGTCAGATGGAAAAATTGGCCCGAGAAATTTAACTCCTGGGTTCCCGCGGACCAGCTGATGGCCGTATAAATATGAGAACTTCCATCTTCAACCGACATATGAGAAATGGATCGTGATCTGAAACACGGGTTTTATATGACTCTGCCTTCAAACGCCAGCCTAAAAGTATTCCCGGACAACACAATTTCATGCTACCAGGTGGACTTGGCTCGACACCTGGATCTAGAGGGTGACTGGGATGTGGCGCTGACGGAAATTTCTTATCCGCACACCTGGTTAAATATCCCGGAAAAGCCTTCCTGTACGTTCCAGGTGATGAAAATTACGGGCAAGAACAAACTCGCCGTTAACTCGCGATATTTTGACACGGGATATTATGATAACTTTGAGGTTATTGCAGGGCTGATAAACCCTCGTTTGAAAACTATAGATCCGAATCTGACTTTAAAATATGACGATATCCAGAAAAAGTTTCTGTGGGAAGGAGACGGTACCAGCCAGGTATATTTTGAAGCCCCGACGGCGTACATGCTGGGGATGCACCCTAATCAATGGCTGAGATGCGGACCCGGGGTCACGAGCTGTCCCCGCTACCCCGATATAAAAGCAGGGATGTATCACCTGTTCTGTTATACAGACGTTGTACAGCCTCAGGCGGTGGGTGATGCTTTTCGAAATTGGAGGTCGTTTCGGGGAAATAATTACAAAGAAATTCAACCCCGCTTATTACATCCCGGTCTCCAAAAGACATATTGAGACAATACGCATCGAAATCAAAAGCGATCAAGATCAAACGGTGGATTTCAGATACGGTAAAGTGGTTGTCACATTACATTTTAAACCGGCGGGATAAAAAAAAAAGGCTGGGGCAGCGCACTTTTCCGCCGTTTGTCTGATGTTATTTCCGCTCGGCGGAACGGAATGACCGAGTTGAAGCATCTGCTGTGGAGTGAGTAAAAACATCTTTTGCGCCGCTTTGAATGCCATTATCCTCTGGGTACTATTAGACTCGTTATAACGGGCAGGGCCGCGGCGAGCAGAGGCAGGAGAAAGCCGCCCGTCTGAATCAACGCTCCCCGCTTCTTTTTATAACTGGTTTTTCTGTCGGCCAGAAGACGTAAAACTCTTTTTCGTTTTTTCAAGGCCCGGAATTGAGAGTCGCTCAAGGCGATATTCCCCTTTAATATATTCAAAGCGATCTCGGATAAAGTTTTCAGAAGCTCCGGCCTGCAGGTCTTCAGGCTGTAGTGACGCTCCCTCACCCCGGCTCTGATTAGCGCTTTAAGAGCGGGGGCGTTCCTTTTTAAAAGAGAGCTCATATCCGTTTATCTTTCTGTAAATAAACTGTGGGCCACTCGTGCGGGAGTAATCCCGATCTCAGTCTGAACTGATCTGGACACTCCTGCGTGCAATCCAGTAATAAATACCCGTAAGGTACGCTCGTAGCATCATCAAGTGCCTCCAAAAAAAATTGTTTTCTGCCGGGAAACATTTGCTGAGCCAGAATGTTCATCTGTAACTTGTCTCTGGGATTTTTAAACAGCACCATATAATTACAATTCAAACTGATGGTTCGACTGTATTTCCCTTTATGAAACACGTTCTGTGTAATCATGATGACGCTCATATTCCGGTGATGTCTGTACTGGGTGAAAATTCTTACAACTTCAGGATGATCCGTTGCTTGAAAGATGAGATCGTCCAAAATAACCAGATGGCTCTGACCTTCAGGGAAAAGGCTGTCGTCCAGAAATGAGTCAGGGAGTCCTCTTACAAATTTAATATTTTTATTCTTCAGTTCAGAATACAGAGGTTGTTCAGACGTATACAGCCATACAATGTTGTCAGGCACATATCTCATAGCGTGGCTACAATTTTCCAGCAATGTTTTCACAAACACAGTCTTTCCCGAACCACTCGGTCCAACGATGAGACAGGAGAATGGGAGCTGAAGTCTGGGGTCAGTCTCCACCGTATTTCCAGAGTGAGACATGTTTCAAAATCCGAACGGTTCGGTTTCCCCGTCCTTTAAAAGACGCCGCTTGTCATACACCACCCTGAAGGATTTTTGAAATGACACGTTTGTCAAACTGAAACTGCTTTTATGACGTTTAATTCCCTGCTGCGGCATTATGATAGATGCAGCGAGGGCGGGATCTTTTATATAACCCTCGACCAGATCTTTGATGCTGTCAAAGTTTATTTTCTGACAGCTTTCGTGGGTTTGAGTGATCCCCTTCACACGCATGACCGTTTTACCTCGTGCGGTTTTATATGCGTAACTTTTAGGTCCTGCTGCTGCAAACTCTGTGATGACGTCGCCGTTCAACTCGTCGGTGAGCTGCCCCAGATAATTACCGGTAGGCAGCGGGGTTTCACCCCGCCTACAAACGTAAATCAGGCTATCGGTATCATAATACAGAATCCTGTCAGGATTTGCCACAGCCTCCATAAAACCGTACAAGGTCAAACGCGCATACGCCGTTGTAAACGCCGCGATGAAAATATTGACGGTTTTACCCGGTCGGCTGACGTGCCGTGGGCCGTACCTCCATTGAACCATAGCCGCCTGACTGCTGAGGAATGTTAGATATGTGACCTCGTACTCTTCAGAAAACAGATACCTGAACAGATCGTCAGCATTTTTAACGAGCGCGGTCTGCGTCAGATTTGCCCTCTGGGCGAATTTCCCCCAGAAGGAGTTGAGGCAGATCTTAGCCATCTGTCGTTTTGCCGGATTGTGACTGATTTTTTTCTGGGTCTAAACGAATCTTCTGATTCAGCCAGTAGTCCGTGATATATTTTTCTCTGCTCTCGGGGTCTTTATCAAATTCGGGAGGGAAACCAGAGGCTTCCTGCTTGTTTTAAGAAGGTGTTTATGTACCCCTCAAAGATTTTATCACTTTTTTCCTCAAAATGCCAGACTTCAAAAATCTTAGCTACAGCATAGCCTGTATCCAGAGCTTTGTGGAATTCTGGGGTCGTCCAAGTCCCAGACAGAGCTCTCTGCTGCTGACTGTGTGTGCACGCTGCAGCTTGATTATTTTCATCAGCGCAGGTGCGACACAGAGTAAACACCAGTTTACCGTGAGGAGTTCTGTGTGGGAGGACGGGGAATTTTAGCCCCCGGGGTGGGTACACGATGGCTTTGATGAGCCCGAAATAAGTCCTGGGGTCTCGGAAATTTCTCTCGATAATTTCCGGATGCCCCGTGGGATATGTGAAATTTACGTTAACGTAAGGATACAGCGAGGTCACGTCGACGTAATAGACCGTCTCATCTTGCTTAGCCGTGTACCTCAGACGGGCCGCGCAAGTCCGACCGCCGTATAAAGCGTTGCGAGGTTCGAGGGGGGCCGGTAACCCCCTGCGGGCGAGAAAACACCGAACGCTCTCATCCCTCAGCCTCATTTCAAGCCACTGATGCTCCCAAATTATGCTGAGGGTGATGCCCGGCATAGCCCGCAGAAAGGCTATTTTTTTCTGACACGCTGCGTGGAGCTCTCCAAATGAGGTGTTTGTGAGAGGGTTTATTTCGTGCTGTGTAAAACACCTTGCACACCCGTGGTAAAAACACCCGAGAAACTCCCACACTTTTATCCGGCCGTCAATCCAGGCATACCCATTAACATAATAACCTCCTATTTTTTTCTCGCCCCTGTTTAGAGCATGATCGATGATAATGTTTTGCGTCTCAGCAACCCATTCTAACCATTGCACGGCCACGTCCGAATATTTTTTATGCCTCGTTCTATAATTGTCGGCGGAGGGGATCGCCAGCGTTTTTGGAGCAAGAAAGTTAGTTTGGAAGACTTTCATACACGCCAAGGCGATTGTAACGCAGGTAAAAGGATCCACGAGTGTTTCAGCGATGAATTCAGACACAAATTTGGAGCAGGCTGCAGCCAAGATTTTTGTATCGTTATCACAATACATAACGGCCTCGGCTTTAAAATCGAAAATTGCGTTTTTTTTCCGCACGTACCACGCGTTAAATTCCTCTCTTTCTCCCTCTGACATATTTGCGACCCCGTAAGCCGCTGAGTCCGGGTACGGACCGACATAGTTCAGATTTTTTTCTGAACTGAACAGGTGCGGAAAGTAACCTTTGCGGACAATTTCGTCTTTCAGCCGGATTCCCAGGGCTTTAGGCATCTGAGATAAGCGCATTGTAAGGAAAGATAACGAATCTATATATTTCTGTTTAAAGGCGGCGTCTGTCATGAGTAATAGTTTACTCCCGGTCATAATCACAGCGGGGGTTACGCCCTGCTGGACTAAATACTTTAGAAGCAAATAGCCGTCAAAACCTTTTGAGTTGTGAGCGATGAACACGTATTCTTTGAATTTTCTCGTTCTAAAATGTTTAAAGAAGCGGGCTACGCAGTCTGTCCCCCATGCGCTCCAAAAATCACCCGTCTTTGTTACAGCGCTGACGTAAAACGGTACGTGTTCCCCGTTATTATCGACATACGTTTCAAAATCATAAAAAACATATTTCTCTGAATGCGTCTCTTCAGCTTTGAGCGGGGTCATATAGCAGAGGTGACCCTCGCTCGGCTCCTGGAGAGCCTCGCCGCATATATGACACCTCTTCTGCTTACACACGTGCGGAGCGCTGTTTTTAGAAAACGCTATGTAATACTCGCGTTTACATTGAGAGCATTGTTTTCTGTTATCACACACATTAACGAACTTACCGGCGGAAGGACGATACTTCGGTTGTTTATGCAGGCTGTAACAGGTGGGAGAGCGACACGCCTTGTTACATTCGCTGCAGAATACAGGGTTATTTTTCTCATAACACTGCGTGGATTCACAAATTTTACAATGTGACGGACAATTATGGGAGGCGTGGTTATTGTACCCCTCAAAGCAAAACTTACATACATATTTCACTCCCAAAAATCTCTTTAAATCGATGATTCTGTAAAAATGATTATTAAACAGAAAAACGAAAAGAGTTTTCTGCTGCGCCGGTATTCCTGTCTGGAATTTTGTCAGCTTTCTCTCCCCTTCGGCTCTGAAAAACACCACAATTTTACAACCCAGAGCGTTTTCAAATTTTCCCACCTGCTCTAAAGATACAGGCGTAGCTTCCGTTAATCCGAGGCTATTTTGTAACGCCAGTCCGCGCTGCTCCGCCTCGTGCGTAGTCAGATGAGGATTCAATAACTGAACGAGGTTTATCGCGAAACATAAACTGTTAGGATTATACACGATATTAAGGCATTTGGATTTTTTCCTCAGAACCTCGTGATGGAGGAGGTCATCTATTCTGCGCTTCCCCGCGCCGTTCTGGTTGCGGATGACTTGAACCACTAATTCCAGAGACTCGTCGGATAAAACGTTGGAATTCGATTGTATCAATCGTTCTAACAGATTTTGGAAGCCCATCACATCGCCAGCGTCGTTATATGAGCTGATCAAAGCGGCCTCGTTGTAGACTGAGTCCCCACGAATCTCCATTTGGATAAAGTCCCCGGCCCTGGCGTGTGTTAAAGCCTTTTCGACCGAGTTATGAAGAGCCCCTACGACGTTACGGTAAAATTCCGCGTAGTTGGGAATTTCGTCGGCGCGCTGGAAATTTAGAGGCAGCCTGATTTCGATATTGTTAAAAGCAGGTCTCCTGATGACGTTAGCAGCCCCACCGCCCGTCATGGGAGAGTGTCGGCTGGACCCCGGTCGTGCATCATCCCCGCCTTCCATCAAAACAGAGATCGCCGCGTTTATCGGGATTAAATGAGCTCTGTTTAAAATCTCTTCTCCGTGCGCATTGCGCGGGGAGGGACTTCTTAAAGGTGAAAAAGCGCGAGCGTCGTTAGGCGTTTGATTTAATTCATCCACCGCGGATTGGACGTGAGGATTAACTTCACACGCGAGGAGGTTTACGGCATTATTTAACGGAGTCAGGCGTACCTGGTTCAACGCCGCGGGACCGGACTCGTCTGGAGGTGGGGTGTGCGGGGGGTCAGGGGGCTCTTCAGTATCAGACTGGACCGTCGAATTTATAGCGTTAATCGCAGAAATGATGTAGGGGTTAATTTCTTCCGATTCTCGTTCAGCCGCTAAATTGTTAAGAGCCTCATTTAACGGTGTTAAACGAACACGGCTTAAAAGTCTCTCTCCGGACTCGATGTTATTTCGAGGCGGCGAATTTAACGCCTCGGGTAATGGGCCATCTGCTCCAGGAGCGCTCCCCGCTGAGTCGATTATTGAAGCGTTTAAATCCAATACACGTCCGAAGTTATTTTCCCGATGTGAATTCTCTCCTTCCATCTTTTAAAATCTGTAGCAGGAAGAATCTACCTCAAGAAATTCAGTTAATATACCTCTTCAAATGAATTCTCCCGTTCCATCGGAATAAGAGAAAAAATAAAAAAAATAAAAACAGACTACACATTTTCAAGAAAGTTGCGAGATGAGGTTAATCCCAGCTCAGAATATCTTCGAGCCTTGCGTGTCGGTGGAAAATAGACGGTCTCCCTCCACCGCGTGCTGAAAAAAGAGAAAATCGTTAGTTATTAAATATTTAAAATAAATAAATACATAAACTCTGACTCCTTACCGTGTACATCCGCGGATCGTTTTACGGGTCTCTCCTGCTGACCCGCTTCTCCATGGGCTGTGACAGAAAAAATCGGGTTATTCCAGAGTTTTAACCGTGATTTAATCTCGATCGCTGTACTTACATCTGCGTGGTGAAGTCGGGGGTTCCAGCCTTCGAACTTCTTCAGGGGGCTCTGACTTGATTTCTAGAATTAACATAAATAAATGAATACAAAGCATCACCCTCGCAAGCGGATATTCTGTACTATTTCAAATATATTACAGAGGACGGGTCCGAACGCGCTCTGGACCGTCTGCGTGGTTTTGTCTAAAAATAAAAAAAAATAAAAAAAGACAGTTTGAGACGGCGTTACAGATTACTTAAATCACTTTCTCTCTGATGTTCATTCACTTGTTTAATTTTGTAGAAAAAAAGCAGATCACAGACATGACACAAAACTAGTCATTTCAAATGGCAACTTTCTGGCTTTAAGAAACACTGGCAGTCAGTAACGGTTACTTTTTTAGACCAAGCAGAGGGGAAAAAAATATGGAATCACTCAATTCTGAGGAATAAATTATGGAATTACCCTGTAAATTTTCATCCCCAAAACTAACACCTGCATCAAATCAGATCTGCTCATTAGTCTGCATCTAAAAAGGAGTGATCCCACCTTGGAGAGCTGTTGCACCAAGTGGACTGACATGAATCATGGCTCCAACACGAGAGATGTTAATTGAAACAAAGGAGAGGATTATCAAACTCTTAAAAGAGGGTAAATCATCACGCAATATTGCAAAAGATGTTGGTTGTTCACAGTCAGCTGTGTCTAAACTCTGGACCAAATACAAACAACATGGGAAGGTTGTTAAAGGCAAACATACTGGTAGACCAAGGAAGACATCAAAGCGTCAAGACAGAAAACTTAAAGCAATATGTCTCAAAAATCAAAAATGCACAACAAAACAAATGAGGAACAGGGGGGGTTTAAACTGGAGTCAACGTCTGTGACCGAACTGTAAGAAACTGCCTAAAGGAAATGGGATTTACATACAGAAAAGCTAAATGAAAGCCATCATTAACACCTAAACAGAAAAAAACAAGGTTACAATGGGCTAAGGAAAAGCAATCGTGGACTGTGGATGACTGGATGAAAGTCATATTCAGTAATGAATCTCTAATCTGCATTGGGCAAGGTGATGATGCTGGAACTTTTCTTTTGTGCCGTTCCAATGAGATTTATAAAGATCACTGCCTGAAGAGAACATGTAAATTTCCACAGTCATTGATGATATGGGGCTGCATGTCAGGTAAAGGCACTGGGGCGATGGCTGTCATTACATCATCAATAAATGCACAAGTTTATGTTGATATTTTGGACACTTTTCTTATCCCATCAATTGAAAGGATGTTTGGGGATGATGAAATCATTTTTCAAGATGATAATGCATCTTGCCATAGAGCGAAAACTGTGAAAACATTCCTTGCAAAAAGACACATAGGGTCAATGTCATGGCCTGCAAATAGTCCGGATCTTAATCCAATTGAAAATCTTTGGAAGTTGAAGAAAATGGTCCATGACAAGGCTCCAACCTGCAAAGCTGATCTGGCAACAGCAATCAGAGAAAGTTGGAGCCAGATTGATGAAGAGTACTGTTTGTCACTCATTAAGTCCATGCCTCAGAGAGTGCAAGCTGTTATAAAAGCCAGAGGTGGTGCAACAAAATACTAGTGATGTGTTGGAGCGTTCTTTTGTTTTTCATGATTCCATCATTTTTTCCTCAGAATTGAGTGATTCCATATTTTTTTCCTCAGAATTGAGTGATTCCATATTTTTTCCCTCTGCTTGGTCTAAAAAAAGTAACCGTTACTGACTGCCACAATTTTTTTTCCTGGTTTCTTATAGTGTTTCTTAAAGCCAGAAAGTTGCCATTTGAAATGACTTCAGTTTTGTGTCATGTCTGTGATCTGCTTTTTTTCTACAAAATTAAACAACTGAATGAACATCCTCCGAGGCCCGTGATTCCATAATTTTTGCCAGGGGTTGTATTATTGTAAACACACACTTTTCTACTTTTGTTTTGTTTTTTTACTAATAGCCCAATTTCATAGCCTTAAAAGTGTGCATATCATGAATGCTTGATCATGAATGCCTGGTCTTGTTGGATTTGTGAGAATCTACTGAATCTACTGGTACCTTTTTTCCCATGTAACAGTAAGAAATATACTCAAAACCTGGATTAATCTTTTTAGTCACATAGCACTACTATTATTCTGAACACTACTGTCCCACTGTATTTCTTTTGAAGTGGACAAAGGGCAGCTCTTGAAGAAAAAGCAGACTGTATAGAGAGAAAGATAGTGCTGTCTCTCCATCAGCGAGGAGCTTCACAGAGGGCATGTTTTGCATTTTGTATCACTAGTTATACAGCTTCATGATTAAGTGATATCGAAGAGGATTTTCTTAAAAAGAAGACCTGTAAGTTTAGTTCCAATTTGCCAAAAGGTAAGCCTGAGATGTAAGCCTAGATTTGATGTTTTGGTGAAAGAAAATCCTTCTCTGCTCCACTTCATCATGGTGCTTTATAACCGGTGATTCAAAATCCAAAGCATGAACTGTGCACAGTTTCTCCAGTCAAAGCCACAGAAGCCTATAACTTCTTTTGGGTTATCTGGGTGTCTTGTGGTTTTCCTCACTCTTCTCCTTCTTGCAGTCACTCAGTTTTTGCGAACTGTCTACTCCATACAGATTTACCATAGAGTGCCACGCTCTTTGTATTTCTTCATAACTTGTGTAAATAAAGTCCAAAACATATTCAGTGACTTGGAAATGTTCATGTATCCATCACTTGACTCGTCTGAAGAAAACTGGCAATTAATCTGATTATTTACAGGTATTATACCAAAGGGTCCCATTACTTATGCAATCCATCATCTTGGCTTTTGTATTTTTAATTAATGTCAAGTTATTGAGATTTCCTTTGTGTTTTTTTCATATTGAGAAGCCTGATTTACTTTTTTGTATTCGAAATGGCATAAACAAATTAAAATGTGTTCAACACCAAGTGGCCCAATACTTTTGGAGTGCACTGTACATGTACTGAACAAATCTGATTATTGGAGAGAAATCCAGGTGTGTTAATCAATCAATCATTCATTTATTTTCAGCAGCTTTTCTGGGTCGTGGTGGCAGCAGAGTAAGCAGCTCAACCCACACTTCCCTATCTGTGGCCAACTCCTGTCATTCTTCCCGTGGGATTCAAAGGTGTTCCCAAGCCATCTGGGAAATATAATCTCTGCAGCATTTTCTGGGTCTTCCCTCGGGCTTCCTCCCGGTTTGAAGTGCCTGGAAGACCTTCTTAGGGAGACAACAAGGGAGCTTCCTCACCAGATACCAGAACTACCACAACTGACTCTTTTCAATGTAAAGAAGTAGCAGCTGTACTCATAGTGCAGCAGCTAAGCGAATATTTAGAGCAAAATCCTGCAAATGGTGATACAAGCATCAAATTTGGCACAAATACTCCTTAGACATTCCTCTTTTGAAAAATACGACTAGCCACTTGAATTTTTGATAGGTGGGGTCAGTTGAAGAATTACACAGGGTTCAAAATTAAAAATGCTCCAATCAAGTTGAAACCTACACTACATTATTTGTCAGATTGTAGCGATTCCAAAAAGGTATAGTTTGACTATCTATGACTGAGTGTTATGAATGTTACAGCAAAATTGGTGACAAAGGTCAGTTTCATTTTGTACAGGGGTGAAAAGTTAAAGTTGCTCCAGTTTTGGTAAGAAATTATGCAAATTATTAGTTCACAGGGTTTTAAAAAGGAATAGTTTGGACCATGTATCATGCTTAATCATGTTACAGGATAACATATGTCACATGTGATAGAATCCAATGGCCGTTGACCTTGTTTGACCTTTACTTTGGAGACCAAGCATTCAACACAGTTAAAACTATTCCATTTATTTCGCATTGCTCCTCCTGAATCTGGCTAACTGTTTTTATTGGATAAAGCATATCAGATTTTGCTGTTTACATGACCACTTAATAATCAGACAAAGCCATCAGATAACAAATGGGTTTTGTAACTGGGGCCAGTGACATCAAAACAAAAAGGATCAAAGTGCAATTAATTAAAAAAAATTAACAGGCTACAGGTGCTGTAATTAAATCTAAATTAATGCATTGTTTTGACAGTCACACTTTTCTTCTTCTAATCCTTGTTTTTGTTAATGTCTTTTTCCACCTTCTTCTCCAACTCCTCCTCCTCGTTTTGTGGGTTGTGTCATTGAGATGTTAGTGGGAGATTCCTGAGTCCATGTGAGTTTCTGAACTTGTTTTTTTTTAATCAGCAGGAAACCAGACAAATCTGTCTGAGTGAGAGGGTCTAAAGGTTAGACCAGTTCTCACATTCAGACATCCTTATCTCAGACTCTCAGCCACTGGATCCAGACAACCCTTCAAGCCTCATTAGCCACCAGATTAGAGATACCACAGCAGAGCACAAGGACCAAAATCACGGGGGTTAAGTGGTCCCACTGTGATCAGATCTTTAGACATATGCATTTAAGGAACTGACACTGCTAGATATGTTTGTAGAATATTGTGTAATAATTAAGGAGAGTAAAGTGACAAGAAGTTAAGTCTTGTTTTAATTCCACAAATGCTCTGTGGCTCTGATTGTGAGTTTAGATGCAACATCTGGGCACTTCCACGTAAACGTCAGCCAAGGCACTAAGTGAGAAAACAATGCTAACACTTGTGTACTGTAGGTTTCTCTGGTATAGGAAATAAGTGAGAGTTCACTAGTCTGTCCCTTGTACCCTCAGGGGAGGCCCTTAAATAACCCTTGTCAGTTTCTTAAAGTGGATATGACACTTAAAGACAACATAGTCTTATTACATGTAACAAAGGTTATATAATTCGGTCAACCTAAGCGTTTTGGGAAAATGGACGCAGTTCTCGCGTTATATATAACATTTGAATGTCCCACCACTGAAAAATGTGCATGCCCCCTGAACAGCTTCCCGCTGAGCACCAAGCCGAAAATACGTCACTACGTGTAGACCGTATCGGCCCGCGCGCCTGGCGGCCGTTGTTTACACTTTTTTTACTGGCAGAAACTTTGATTAAACACAGCTCTCAGGGACTTGTTTGTCGCTACGCCTGACCAGTGTGTTGCAGCATATTGCACAAACACAAGGGCGAAAGGTTTAGCCTTTTCAAGTCCAGGCAGATTGATCAAAGCTGTGGTGTTGTGTGATGCACGAAATGTCTGGCTGCCGCTCGCTCCGCTCTCACACACGCATTTGCTCCTGACAGCAGACACTTTTGAAATTTTGATCTGCCGATACCGATCAAGGCTGATACCGATCAAGTACATATTTGGATCATGCCCAAAATAAGAATATAGGTCTAATGTATAGGACTATTTTTGCATTAAAACTTAATAATGAAAACAAAAAACATGCATTCAAATAAAGACACTAGAATAAACTGGCAACTTTTGTTTTATTACACTGACTTTGTTCTACCAGCAAGCTTTTTTTTTTCCATGTTTCATGTTGCTCAGGTTACAGCCTACAGAGAATACATTGAGAATGTAAAATACAGCCCTCATTCTATGGGGTTAAAATTGTCTCATTAATATTTGTAAATGCACACAGGGTGATCTACAAATAATCATTGATTTGCAAATGTGTTCAGATATCCACAAATGCAAATTTCATATTTGGAACTTGTAAATTGGTCTTTGCAAATAATGTTGTATTTGCAAATATAAAACTTAATTTGTAAAAAAAAAAAAAAAATTACATTTGTAAAACTGGAAATTGTATTTATGAATTGAGTTTCAGCATTTGTGGATCACCAATTACATGCATTCATCGCTTTCCTCTGTGATGTAATTTTGAGACATTCTTTTCGCGAAATTCACAGATCCACAAACAAATGCCTACTGATTCACAAATACACACTCACGCACACTGGATATCCACTAGATGGCAGTGTGGTTCCATTCATTACACAGCAGTCTATTTAGATCTCTGAGCCATTTGACTCATTTTGACTTCTGATATGAGCTGGATGGACATGGACTACATTAGATGATGGTGACTGCTCTCCTTGTCCGTCCAGCTCATATCAGAAGTCAAAATGAGTTTACGTCACAGAGGAAAGAGTGTCATGACCAGACCAAGTGCTCCCTGTGCTACTGCCTGCACTGTTGTGATCGGTCTTTTTGATCGGCGCATTTTGCCGATCACTGATCAAACCGATCAAGGCGTGATCGGCCGATAATGATCGGTGCCCGATCGATCGGTGCACCTCTAATGTGCACCCCCCCCCCCGAACACATATGTTGACGACGACGCTCCCCGCCCCGCACATCTGTACGTGTGTCACGTAAATGATGGAACAGCTGACAGCTGTAGAACATCCAGCATGTCCCGCTGGGGGTGGAATCAACGACCACCAGCATCACCACACAGACAGAAATCAAACATCCTGCTGCAGCAGCTGCATTTCACAGCACAGGCCCCCACACTAGGTGGGGAAAAAAGGGAAGTAAAAAAAAAACAGCATGTCGTAACATGCTGCACAACTGCACACACCATCAAGCAGCCTGCCCCATGTCAAAATATCCGACTGATCATGTGAATGTCCATCTGGCCAGACATATGTCATGCCCACCACGTCACAGTGCACATAATGTGGCCCCCAATGGTGTGGCGCGTGCCGACTGGCCAGCCATTTGGACATGTGCAGCCGCCTAATGTGTGCATGAGCTGAGCACATCACGGCCACACGCGGGTTGTTTTACGGCCAAGGCGGCCTGCCGCCCCCCGGGCTGTATCCCACCTGCACACATATGGTGGCGTCACACCAACCACCTCAAAAATTAAAATCACAATGGGTCACAAACCACTTATCACATCACTGTGTGATGACCTGCCAGATTGACGGCCTGCCGCTGCAAGCATGTGCCCCTGCCACCTGATGTTCACAGAACTAGTGACAGGCGGATGTCTATTGCGGGGACAGGTGGGCTCCTCCTCTGCCCGTGTGCACTGCTCCACAGCTCAGGACTGAGCACCGTGCTCACTGCCCCTGCTGCCCCGCCCCCACGGTGTCTCCGTTCTGGCAAAAGTCCACATAGGATGCAGTTGAGCAGAACCAGAACTCCACACTTGTGGAACTCCAGTGAACGATGCTGGCAGCTACTCTATGAAATATAAAGTGTCAAAGTGGTCAGATGAGGTGGAACAATGGGTTGGAATCTCACCGGGCATGACAGGAGCCCCGTTCACATTCCTAGCTGACATGATGTGATTCTGAACATCTACTTTGTGCCTGCAAGACTGTGTCATCCAGTATGTAGATTACGTTGCCAGCAGCAGGAAACTCACCCCGTTTACATGTACACAGACAAAATAAAAACCAGAACAACAATAATAATCATAATATTAACCATCATCATCAATCATCATCATAACAACAATATTCATAATATTTACAATTATAATCTGACAAATGAGGCATATCTCCATAATTCAGTAGCTCATCTCATGGACAACAATAATCACATGTCACATCATAGTAATGAGCCATCATAGTCATGGTCTTGAGAACCATCCCTGGTTCTCAAGACCAGACACCTAAGTGGCTCTACTCTACTCTTTTCTACTCTTCTGTTTTACTCTTCCTTTTTAGATATATATATATATACCTTAGTATACTAGCATAGTTCCACCTTAGAATTGGAATATAACATATAAGATATACCTTACTGAATTTTCATGGAAATGGTAGTGACATCTCACGTCATATATCCGTGTGATCCACAGATGAACACCACAAAGTTTAGGAGACTCAATGGCAAATATCACATCCTCACATATCTGTCAAACCTGAAAGTACAGCAGAAGAATTTCTGCTGCATATTGACACAGGTCACCTGATCGTTACTAAACAGCAAGTCACATATGTGTTGACATGAATATGCATGACACTGAAACACTTAATTGTTCCACCCTGAAAGACAGATTAATAGCACTGCCAATGACAGACAGGTATCGTGTAAGGGCATGTTTATTCACATTTGTATAAATCATGCGTGATCTTTATCACAGGTTTATACTTTAGCCTCTAATCCAATGACATGAGATGTCGTTGTTTTCATAAACATTTAATTATGGAATAGGCCTCATTTGTCATGTGATTACTGTAATATTTATTAGTTGTTGGTATTATTGTCAATATGTCTGTTGTTATTATTATTATTATTATTATTGACGTGGTATAAGAGGTGGTTTGCAAAGCAGGCATATTGTGTTTTTTGAGTGCTTGGGGGGCCGGCCCCATATGTGTATCTGGGCATTTGTCCTGTCGGGAGGGTGGCCTTGGCACAGTGCGAGTGACACGTGCCATTTGTGCCGCCATGCCACATTCCTGTGTTTCACCCTGGGTTTGCACCGGCATTCTTTCGCATCTGCCCAAACGTGTCCCTCCTGACGTCAGCACCATGTTTCCGTGGTTCGATGATTCGAACTGTTTTGCGCTGTTTCGCTGTGATTCAACCAAATTCGCACTTGAAGGGGCTCTAAAACATGAGCACTTTATACATTTCTCTTTTAACCTGGTTCCCAGGAATCTATGATGTTATAAGCTGTCATGTCTGCAAAGGGGTTATTGATGGCATCAGCAGTGCTGTCAAAAGGTTGGTTTGAAACAAAGTTCTGGTGAAAAAGGCTGTTGTCTCAGATACTGTCTTTCTTCCATGTGGCACAGGATTCTGATCCTGAGATCAAGGTCAGTTATGTCCCTGCATCAGACATACTAGAGAATGAAGTATGTTGGCAAGTAGGTGGGAGGGTTGTACAACTCTTCAAGGTACCCAGGGAATCCAGTGTGTCAAAGCCGTTGAGCTGTATACAGTGGAACATAAGTAGAGGTGCACCGATCAGGATTTTTTAGGCCGATCACCGATCACTGAAATTTTGATCGGCCGATACGATCAAGGCCGATACCGATCAAGTACATATTTGGATCATGCCCAAAATAATAATAAATTAATATATAAATAAAAATAAATTTAAGAAATATTACAATTTGAAAACAAATGCACCCGAACGTGATGACAGCTGCAAATGCGTAATGCTAACTTTTAACATTGAAAATGCCATAGACATGCTAATGCGTTAGCATCGCTCCCGTTTTTAAGTTATAAGATACATCTATCAACTGTTTCAGAAGACCATAACAGGTCGGTTTAACATAGAAATGGTAAATAATTCTCACAGACGTATGCTCTTTAGGGTTTTAGTGGGGGGAAAATTAAGCGAAAGAAAGAAAGTATAAACGAAGCAAAAGGCTCGAAGCATTGCTTCAGTCTGCGAACCACTGGTTCGATTGGTTCAAGGTTCAGAGCAAAGCCGCGCTGCAGAAAAGTTGATCACGGACCCGCTGCAGGGTCTGTAATCAATGTAGAGAAATTATCATTTTCCTGACAAACACACCAAGCGCTCCCTGCGCTACTGCCTGCACTGTTGTGATCGGTCCTTTTGATCGGCGCATTTTGCCGATCACCGATCAAACCGATCAAGGCGTGAAAAAGGCAAGCGTCTTTCAGATTTTAGATATCCCAAACTTGGACCAGAGTGATAACTATGTGTTCCCCTATGCCATTGATGCTGAGTAATGGGGCACCTTTCAGATAAGTTCACTATTCAGGATCAGACCATCTAGGATTAGCATTTGTGTGAGTAGTGCAATTAGGTTATTTGAACATTTGTGATCATTTTACAATTCTGAAAGTTCTCATGAATTTGCTTTCTTGCCAAACACTTTTCGAGTATACCCGGTCTAAAACCATAGTACCTGACATAGGCCTGCACAGCAACTGGGTCTTTTTTTTATTGTGGGTCATTTCATGTGAAATCAACCAGTTAGAAAATTCCCAGGTCACCTCTCAGCCCTGGTCTGCAAATTTAAATGGCAAAATGCCAAATATTAAGTCTCTGTCTTGAAAACCTTTGAAATTATAGTCCCAGAAATTTTTGTGAATTTTTTTCACATTTTGCGAAAACTGTGTTTTCTACCAACTTTGGATGTCAATAACTAGACTTCTGTTAATGTCACAGCATTGAAACTATGCATCCTAGGCTAACTGTTTGTGTAGAGGTGGGAAATCGGTAGCAAACCCATAATTTGACTTGTCCGTCATCAATCAATCAATCAATCAATCAATTTTTTTATATAGCGCCAAATCACAACAAACAGTTGCCCCAAGGCGCTTTATATTGTAAGGCAAGGCCATACAATAATTATGTAAAACCCCAACGGTCAAAACGACCCCCTGTGAGCAAGCACTTGGCTACAGTGGGAAGGAAAAACTCCCTTTTAACAGGAAGAAACCTCCAGCAGAACCAGGCTCAGGGAGGGGCAGTCTTCTGCTGGGACTGGTTGGGGCTGAGGGAGAGAACCAAGAAAAAGACATGCTGTGGAGGGGAGCAGAGATCGATCACTAATGATTAAATGCAGAGTGGTGCATACAGAGCAAAAAGAGAAAGAAACAGTGCATCATGGGAACCCCCCAGCAGTCTACGTCTATAGCAGCATAACTAAGGGATGGTTCAGGGTCACCTGATCCAGCCCTAACTATAAGCTTTAGCAAAAAGGAAAGTTTTAAGCCTAATCTTAAAAGTAGAGAGGGTGTCTGTCTCCCTGATCTGAATTGGGAGCTGGTTCCACAGGAGAGGAGCCTGAAAGCTGAAGGCTCTGCCTCCCATTCTACTCTTACAAACCCTAGGAACTACAAGTAAGCCTGCAGTCTGAGAGCGAAGCGCTCTATTGGGGTGATATGGTACTACGAGGTCCCTAAGATAAGATGGGACCTGATTATTCAAAACCTTATAAGTAAGAAGAAGAATTTTAAATTCTATTCTAGAATTAACAGGAAGCCAATGAAGAGAGGCCAATATGGGTGAGATATGCTCTCTCCTTCTAGTCCCCGTCAGTACTCTAGCTGCAGCATTTTGAATTAACTGAAGGCTTTTTAGGGAACTTTTAGGACAACCTGATAATAATGAATTACAATAGTCCAGCCTAGAGGAAATAAATGCATGAATTAGTTTTTCAGCATCACTCTGAGACAAGACCTTTCTGATTTTAGAGATATTGCGTAAATGCAAAAAAGCAGTCCTACATATTTGTTTAATATGCGCTTTGAATTACATATCCTGATCAAAAATGACTCCAAGATTTCTCACAGTATTACTAGAGGTCAGGGTAATGCCATCCAGAGTAAGGATCTGGTTAGACACCATGTTTCTAAGATTTGTGGGGCCAAGTACAATAACTTCAGTTTTATCTGAGTTTAAAAGCAGGAAATTAGAGGTCATCCATGTCTTTATGTCTGTAAGACAATCCTGCAGTTTAGCTAATTGGTGTGTGTCCTCTGGCTTCATGGATAGATAAAGCTGGGTATCATCTGCGTAACAATGAAAATTTAAGCAATACCGTCTAATAATACTGCCTAAGGGAAGCATGTATAAAGTAAATAAAATTGGTCCTAGCACAGAACCTTGTGGAACTCCATAATTAACTTTAGTCTGTGAAGAAGATTCCCCATTTACATGAACAAATTGTAATCTATTAGACAAATATGATTCAAACCACCGCAGCGCAGTGCCTTTAATACCTATGGCATGCTCTAATCTCTGTAATAAAATTTTATGGTCAACAGTATCAAAAGCAGCACTGAGGTCTAACAGAACAAGCACAGAGATGAGTCCACTGTCCGAGGCCATAAGAAGATCATTTGTAACCTTCACTAATGCTGTTTCTGTACTATGATGAATTCTAAAACCTGACTGAAACTCTTCAAATAGACCATTCCTCTGCAGATGATCAGTTAGCTGTTTTACAACTACCCTTTCAAGAATTTTTGAGAGAAAAGGAAGGTTGGAGATTGGCCTATAATTAGCTAAGATAGCTGGGTCAAGTGATGGCTTTTTAAGTAATGGTTTAATTACTGCCACCTTAAAAGCCTGTGGTACATAGCCAACTAACAAAGATAGATTGATCATATTTAAGATCGAAGCATTAAATAATGGTAGGGCTTCCTTGAGCAGCCTGGTAGGAATGGGGTCTAATAAACATGTTGATGGTTTGGATGAAGTAACTAATGAGAACTCAGACAGAACAATCGGAGAGAAAGAGTCTACCGGCATCACTGAAAGCAGCCAAAGATAATGATACGTCTTTGGGATGGTTATGAGTAATTTTTTCTCTAATAGTTAAAATTTTGTTAGCAAAGAAAGTCATGAAGTCATTACTAGTTAAAGTTAATGGAATACTCAGCTCAATAGAGCTCTGACTCTTTGTCAGCCTGGCTACAGTGCTGAAAAGAAACCTGGGGTTGTTCTTATTTTCTTCAATTAGTGATGAGTAGAAAGATGTCCTAGCTTTACGGAGGGCTTTTTTATAGAGCAACAGACTCTTTTTCCAGGCTAAGTGAAGATCTTCTAAATTAGTGAGACGCCATTTCCTCTCCAACTTACGGGTTATCTGCTTTAAGCTACGAGTTTGAGAGTTATACCATGGAGTCAGACACTTCTGATTTAAAGCTCTCTTTTTCAGAGGAGCTACAGCATCCAAAGTTGTCTTCAATGAGGATGTAAAACTATTGACGAGATACTCTATCTCCCTTACAGAGTTTAGGTAGCTACTCTGCACTGTGTTGGTATATGGCATTAGAGAACATAAAGAAGGAATCATATCCTTAAACCTAGTTACAGCGCTTTCTGAAAGACTTCTAGTGTAATGAAACTTATTCCCCACTGCTGGGTAGTCCATCAGAGTAAATGTAAATGTTATTAAGAAATGATCAGACAGAAGGGAGTTTTCAGGGAATACTGTTAAGTCTTCTATTTCCATACCATAAGTCAGAACAAGATCTAAGATATGATTAAAGTGGTGGGTGGACTCATTTACTTTTTGAGCAAAGCCAATAGAGTCTAATAATAGATTAAATGCAGTGTTGAGGCTGTCATTCTCAGCATCTGTGTGGATGTTAAAATCGCCCACTATAATTATCTTATCTGAGCTAAGCACTAAGTCAGACAAAAGGTCTGAAAATTCACAGAGAAACTCACAGTAACGACCAGGTGGACAATAGATAATAACAAATAAAACTGGTTTTTGGGACTTCCAATTTGGATGGACAAGACTAAGAGACAAGCTTTCAAATGAATTAAAGCTCTTTCTGGGTTTTGGATTAATTAATAAGCTGGAATGGAAGATTGCTGCTAATATATTAGCAGCAATTAGTCATATTTATGATAGTGCCAAAATGAAGGAAATTAATGTGATATGGCAGTCTAATTTGTTTGACCATGACTTCTGATGTGATTGAGCATTGCTATTAGGTTATATCATATATAAATTTGGTTTAAGCCAAATTTATGGTTGCTAGAATTATTCTAATTTTGAAAAAGCCTTAAAATATGGGAATTTTTGACACCCCCGATGACAATGGAGGTAATTGCTAATCAAATTCATATTTTTACCTTGTATTCTTACAGATCTCAAGATGGTATGTTGCAAATATGGTGGTGTTTTTGAATTTCCTTCTACTTGCATGGCCACATTTGAGATTTTAAACTGATTAGTTCTAGCAGAGACAGAGGTCCATGTTGACAAGCTCAGAATTCCTGTTTGCTGGTGATTGTAGCCTTAGTGCTGGTAGTTTGTATGCAACATTCCATGGACTTGTTCTCCTCTGTCTGCAACAACTACAGATTGACAATCGGCACCAAAAAGGCTGAAGTAATGTACCAGTCCGTTCCATGGACACGACACTGTGAACCCACAGTGACTGTGAATGGCCACAAGTTCACAGCTGTGGACAAGTTCACATATCTTATTAGCATGTTCTCTCATTGTGTGCGTATCAGCACTGAGTCTGACGCTCGAATGTCCAAAGCTAGGTCTGCCTGTATTCATTTTTTTCATCTGTTTGGGAACACAAAGAAAGATCCATCTCCACCACATTGAAAATTTCCCAAGCCATTGTCTTTACCACCATGTTATATGAAAGTGAGACCTCTCTGTGCACCAGAGGCATGCAAAGAAACAGTTGTTTCCATCTTAAATGCCTTCACAAGCTACTCTGAGTGAAAAAGCAGGATAAGGTTCCAGATGCTATAATTCTGGAGCAGACAGGCATGGCCAGCATTTTCACTCTGCTCCAAAATGCACAACTTTGCTGGGCTGGTTGCCTAGTGAGACTGTCTGAGCTCCTTCCCAGGCATATCCTTTATTGACAGCTGAAAACTGGCGCATCTGTTTAACCCTCTGGAGTCCTCTGATGCATCGCTGTGTCAAAGTCATGTGACCGAATTACGCGACATAACGTTCAGTCTACGACAGTCTGAGTCTCCCTTTGAATGTGTGTTGAAAGTGCGGACTTAAAACTACATGCCAGTTTTTAAATTGTGTTGACAGGCCTAGTATAACCTGAACCATAATTAATAATATGCACAATGTTCTTTCCTGAATATTGTAGTCATTTTTGATGTGCGTATTTGCAGAAACGCACAGCAAACGGGACTGTCATTTCCTTGTTCAGCTCTGTCTTGCTGCAGGAGAGCCAGAGAAAAAAAACACGACTTCCCCTTTATCTTTGGTGAAAAATGCATGACCTAAACCACTCAAAATCACCAAACCATGTGGGTTGGTTGCTGACGACATTCTGGTCAAAATGCCAACAAAGGCAGACTAAGTGCCAACACTGCCTACAGGTGAATAACAGGAGGAGTAACCTGTGGGTGAGGCCTGTGCCCACTCTGTCTTGAATTGTTTTTCTGAGTGGCACAAATAATTTGTATGACATCTTATTGTTTTGTAGATAGTTGTACAAAAAACACCTGAAGCATTACAGTATGTCAGAATGCAAGAAAAACTATACAGCCACACAGGTGAGGTTATGCTGAAAAAATACACCAAACAAAGCAAAGTAAACAGCTTTAAATTATGAAGGTAAAACCAAAAGTAGTAAAATATGGCCAATTATACTCTGTCACTGGAATTACTTTGTATCAAATGAGGGTTTACTAAGGGCCCCTTCACACATAACATGAACGAAGCGGAAACTGGAAGAAAATCCGTGATCCAACACGAAATGGGGTACCACGAAACATTCCACCTGCTGTTGTGAGAGACGTACATTTGCACAGGCATCCATGACACACCGGTGATGGTTTCGTGCATGCTTATGCGCATCCATGAACACAGTGTGAGTTGCACCACATCATGCCACTGCTGTGGAGAAAACAAAAAATAAAAACCACACACTATAAAGAAACCATCTCATTTTATTGAATCCCGGACAGTACAAGTATGAATAGTCTTTTCCTCTGTAGATGACCCATGATCATAGACATACAGTCATGACATGACATGAATGAAGCAGTGCACTCTTATGTCCACATCTGCTGTCCTGGCGTGTCCAGTCGGCCCCGCGTGCATGTCCGGCCCGGCGTGCGTGTCCTGCGGGCGGCGCGCCGCGACACATGCATGTCACAGTGGACAGTTGTAAGGCCATATCTGTCAAAATACAGTACGTGTTCCCCAGCAGTGATGTCCAGAACCAGAGATCTCAGCAGCTGCTGCTGTCGGCAACAATGCCCCGTCAGTTCAGGGCACACACAAATGTGTCACTCTGTTTCTGTGTTATGTGTTCATTGTTTTTAGTTATTTGTTATGTAATTGGGTATGTAATATTGTAGTACTTATTAATATACCTGTCCTGGCTGTGGTCTCTCTGTTTGTAATGTGACACGTCATGTGCACTGAGCTGTCATTACCAGCTGAATCTCTGGTCAGCAATCAGCTGGGAGGTGGCCTCACTGTGCTGTGTCCGCTCTAAAGTGGCTGGCCAGTCCCCATCTATCAGCATTCCATGCTTCATGTTTTGGGGTGTTGCTAATATACGCTAACAGATTGGCTGTGGACCCCAGCACAGAGACCCACAATGAAAGGAAAGCAAGAACAGGTTTATTATAGCAAAAATGCAAATCAAAAATATCAGTTGAGGTGGCTCGGGCATCTTTTCCGGATGCCCCCTGGACGCCTCGCTGGAGAGGTGTTCCGGGCACGTCCCATCGGGAGGAGGCCCCTGGGAAGACCCAGGACATGCTGAAGGGACTACATCTCTTGGCTGGCTTGGGAACGCCTTGGGGTTCCCCCGGAGGAGCTGGGGGAGGTGTGTGTGGATCGGGAGGTCTGGGCGGCTTTGCTTGAGCTGCTGCCCCCGCGACCCGACTCTGGATAAAGCGCAAGAAAATTGATGGATGGATGGATTATAGCAACTGACAAAATGTGCTTTGTCACAAACAGGCACCAGATCAGGCACACGGGTGGTCAGTTGAATTTGCAACGGTCTTTCTGGGGGGAGAAAGAGTTATCTAGAAAACATTTCAGTTATAAGTTTTTTGGACCAAGCAATTAGTTCATAACTGTATGCAAAACAAAATCCAGCATAGGCATGTAACAAGAAGTCAAGGTACTGGACGTTATCGCTGTAACATGGATGATAGAAAGTAGGATCTACCTAATACCATCTGGTGACGAGAGAGCGCTTTAAACACAGTTAAATATGTGAGTAAAGAATCTGATCTCAAGTGCAGAAACACTTTCAACCAGCAGAGCAGAAACAGGAATTCCAGATACGGGAAACCAAAATTTAAAGTTCCAGATAATGTCTGCAGCGTGGAATAATTAGTGGAATAATTAGTCCGATCACAGGGAGAACAACAAAAAGCACAGAGAGAATGACAAATCAGACAGAGAATTATTACGATTAGTCTTAAATGGAACCCAAAATGCAGACAAGACAGCCACACAGTGGATTAAAGAAATCATGCCTTATTTACCGTCATCAGGTGAGTTGAGGCAGTATAAAGATGGGATGCTTTCCAAAATGTTAGGTGAAAGGAGACCAAACTGATATCTGGAAGAGAAGTTACCAGAGCAAGGAACAAGTCAAGTGGCATCGTAGGATGTAGGAATGTGAGGAAATAATCCGGCACCCAAACTGGAACAGTGAGCAACTTAAATAGTGCCACAGAAACAAGAGACAGGTGCTGTGATTGGAATGTGGAACAGCTGTGAGGAACACAAGCAACAACAACACACATCAGTGCCAGAAAACCAAAGCACAACTCAAAAATGGCAAAAGTATAAAACAAAGGTAAAGTGACCCAAAGCAAAAGCATTTAACAAACAGGACACCAGACAGGAACAAGGGGTGCAGCAGAGAGTAATGCATAACATGGGGAGAACAACACTGGGAGAATAATGTGGAGATTAAGCTAAATGTGGAAACTTGACCTATCACAATTGGAGCTAGACTATTTTGTGTTCAGTTTTTTTGGGGGGATGATGTTTGTCATGGTGTCCTGTTCAATAAGCTCCAGTCACCCTATGGTGGACAGAGCAAAAGGATTAGTTAAGTATTTGAATATTTTGTACATTGACAAATACATCAGTCTCCCGTGGAGTCTGCTGAAATAAATAAACAATTGATTTCCAAATATTGCACATCACTGTCTTGGCTTTACGGTGTTCAGTGACAGAACTGCTAAGTGTGGAAGACACCTAGGTGTCTCACATGAGCACTCTCATTTCACTCTCTCTCATCTCAGTTAGAGGCACACCTCAGCTCAGAACACCCCCTCCACTCTGCACTCTGCTGTTTTCTGGAACGACAAACTCTGCAGATATTATCGCGATTAATCTGTGGAGTCCAAATCTCTATTGTAGGCCAAATTTATACTGTGTGCTGGTTAAACCAGCTATATCATGCACCCCTAAGCTGAACAATATGGCCGAGTGGGTCTGCCTAGCATTTAAACATTTTGTTGATCTCAGATACTCCAAATTCTTTTGGTTAATCCAGGCCAGGACCAGCATGTGGGTCCCCTCCAACTAATGGTGCCACTCTTCCAGGGCCACTTTAACAGCCAGCAGCTCGCAGTCACCACTGTTATAATTTCGTTCTGCCATGGATAACGTCTTGGACAACAATGCGCATTGGCTGAGCTTACCATCAGTGGGGTTAATTTGAGGTAAGACTGCCCCTATCCCAATGTCTAAGGCATCTACCCTGACCACGAATTGCCGACCGGGATCCGGGAGGAACAGCACCGGAGCAGATGTGAAACGGTGCTTCAGTTAATGAATAGCTGCATCATATTCCGGAGATCAAAAAGACCTGTGGGGAGAGATTATGTTAGGGTGAGGCTAAGGTACTGAAATTTTGAATGAACATTCAATAAAGATTAGCAAACCTCAGGTACCTCTGCACCTTCTTGCGGGTGCGTGGCATGATCCACTCAGTCACAGATGCTACCTAGAGTGCCGTCAACTCAGAACATGACGCCATTTTGGTTCCAGCTGCGCTGAACCGCTGAATGAACCTTTTATGTTTTCAACATTTTTTAAATTCATTTAACCACATACAGCAACACATCCAGGTACATATGCTATCAAAATAAATATAAAAATAGTTAAGCTATCAAATTTACATAAATTTGTGATGACTTACTGAATTAATTTAAAACCTGATTTACGCAGCTGCTGCTCTTTAACTCCGTGTCATGCAAGGACGTCCGTGACTGTTTTAAAGTTTTCCATCTCTGGATTATGCTTTATTCTGGACTAATTTTACCCTCAACAAGCTTTTCTTTCTACAGTCATCACCTCCAAATCAGAGGTAAACTGTACAGCTTCATCTTTTTCCGACTTCGTGCTGTAAAGTTGCAGACTTTTATGATCCATTTTTAATCAGCGTGCGCACTGCAAAAACTGTTAAAATATGTTGGCAGACGAAGTATTGAAAGCATAAAAGTGTCAAATCGCAGCTATTTGCTATGTCTGATTTAACAGGTGCACGTTAGGCTGCGTCTCCGAGTCTGAGCACGGAGTCAAAAAATAAACGGTCGGACTTTTAATCAGGGAAAGAAATCCGGTCCTACATGCGAGGAGTTTAATGGAAATACATTGCGATCGGACGGGACATTTTATCTGATGTGAGCGAAAAATCCGTTGTACAAAATCCATTATATACGGTCTTTATTCCATGGAAAACAATACAAATCTTTGGGACTTTTTTTGTCCAGTTACTGCAGATATCTGGTTTATAGGATGATGGTTTAGGTGAGTTTTACTGTACATAGGACTGAACAATAATTTTACCTCTCAAAGCTTTGACAATGAAGTTGGCTTCCATCCCATATGCTGACTTTATTTATTTATTCGTTCGGTCATGAACTTGGACCCAAAAAGACTGGGCACAAATGCAGGACTCACACAGAGGCGTGGAATAAGTAAAAGGTTTTCCTTGGTAAACTGGTGGAAGTCGGTACACAAAAAGCCAGACAGAAATCAGTGGCGGTATCCAAATCATGAGCCAAACAAGGTCGTAAAACAGGCAAGAGATTCAGAAAGCACAGTGTGGCAACAATAAAACACAAGGACTGTGAGAAGGCTGGTAATGACGACACAAGGTACAACAAACTAGCGAGGACAGGAGGGAAAGCAAAAGGCTTAAATAACACAGGTGATGAGGTGGAAACTAGGAACAGGTGTGATGTTACATTCAGGAAAAAGGCATGGCAAACAGAAGGAAAATGAACCCAAACCCCAGACACAAGACAAGAGCACCCAGTAATGAGAACACAAAGCAAAACAAAACCTGAACACAAAGCAACAACAGCACAAAGCAACAACAACAAAAAACCCAAACAAGAACATACAGCAATACAAATTCCAAACATGTACATAGTCCCACTTGACAAGAAAATAATCACACATCTTTGATGCTATAAAAATATAATAATAATTTGGCAGCTTTTGAGTTAAATACAGCAGACTGATGTTCTTTATTTTTAATTTTCACATGGACCACAAACTCTCAGGTCCACTCAGGTGTTGCTTTCAGGATCCTGTAATTCTGGGCTCAGGATAAGAAATGAGTGTTTAAGGGGCCCCCTTCTGTACACTGCATTCAACGAAGGCTTCAAGCTGGTGCTGCTGAAGAGCAGGAAGCACCTGGAAATCTCACCTGCTCTTCCAGAATCCATGAATATGAAGCAGGCCTGCGAAAGGCTTTGCAGCATCAGTCAATGTTACGGGAATGTGATTCCTCCCCCAGAGGAAAACGGCTAGTATCCAACAATGCTCCTCTTTTGTTCTTCCTCCTCCTCCGTGTCCTCTGATAACGCCACCTCATTACCCACAATGCTCAGCCACAGCACAGTTGATTGTTAGGAAAACATCCCGTTACCACAACAACATCAGCAGCATTCCATCGACAAACAACAGTGAAAGAATCAACATTTTTCTCCTTTTTAATTGGAAACAATTGCACAAAATTTTAAAGCTGGATTTAATTGATATCTTTGTCAGAAAGTGACCAGATGGCTGTTGAAGGTGTGTCATCCAGCTTTTAAACTAGTCTATTTGATACATTTGTCCATTTGGGAACAACGTCTAGTCTCCTGTTGTTTGAACTTCACCTGGTTCAGTGAGTGTGTGCATGCACCTGAGAAACAGAACACTGCACACACTCAAACGTGAACTCTCGGCCGTGGATGTGCAGAGTGTGTTTGCTGCAGCCCTCTAATGTGTTCTGTTCTAATTTGTAGCAGGTGTGCACAGGCCACTGTGAACTACTTCTGGCTAATGTGAAACTGCATCTTCTTATTACATGTTCTGTATCAATCATACTGATTGGTATCAAGCTAAAGCAAAGAGCATGATGGGATATTTGTCTGTAAACGCCCTGTGGAATACTCCTTGTGTGTCTTTTGTGTGCAGGGGCAGTGTGTTCTCACAGTGCAGCTTGGCGATGAAGAGCTGGCCGCAGACAAGGAGCCACTGGATTACTTCCTGCTGTTTGCTGGCAGCACACAGTGTCACCTGACCAGCACCCTGAGGAGTGGACACGACACCTTACAGGCTTTATGTCCTGGTAAATGTCCTCTGGTGCTTCCAGTGGTTAGGCAGCTCCACCAACTGATCTCTGAAAAACTAATCCACAGATCATGATGAAACCTGCCAGTCATACAGATTTCACAACAATGATCACGTCTGTGTGAGGATGTGGATCAGTGGCCGTAAAGTAATTTTGCACGGGCTGGTGGAAATTTAAGTAATATCTCACCATACAATTACAGGATTTTCTGGATTTGGCTGATTTGTGCACTGTAAAGATGGTTTGGAAGGCAATGGTGTTATTCTGCTTTCGCAGCACTAAAAAAAGTTTCAGTGTGAAAGATGGCAAAGTAATTTCCTGTATGAATAATCATCTCACAGCCGTGTCCTTGTTTCATAAGCAGTGCTGAGAGAGAGAGAGAGAGCCTTGCTTTTATTTTTCTGAGGCCCATCTCGTTTGGGTTTCTTCTCTGAACAAAGCCTTATTGTTCGTGCACATTTGTTCAGTGGTGCTATTGTTGAGAGGACACTCGTGAAGAGCATAGCAACATTCTAAAAACCTGTTCTGTCCAAATAATTGTGCACCTGAGCATTGATCTGTGTATTACATATACAGTTATATTTTTTATGACAGGTACAGTGGGGTAAAAAAGTATTTACTCAGATTGTGCAAGTTCTCCTCCTTAGAAAGATGAGAGAGGTCTGTAATTTTCAGCAAAGGTACACTTCAATTATGAGAGACAAAATGAGAAAAAAAAAAATCCAGAAAATCACATTGTAGGATTTTTGAAGAATTTAATTATAAACCATGGTGGAAAATAAGTATTTGGTCACCCACAAACAAGCAAGATTTTTTTTAAGGAGCTCTTCTGTCCTCCACCTGTTACCTGTATTAATGGCATCTGTTAGAACTCGTTATCTGTATAAAAAAACACCTATCCACAGCCTCAAACAGTCAGACTCCAAACTCAACCATGGCCAAGACCAAAGAGCTGTTGAAGGACACCAGGAAGAAAACTGTAGACCTAATACCTAATATTATAATACGATTTACAAGCAGAAAATACAAAAATGAATTATTAAGACAGGCAAAGAATCTGAAAGGAACAAATGTCTATATAAATGAGCATCTAATGGAAAAAAATGCAGATATTGTTAGGGAAGCAAGACTATTAAAAAAAAACAAACACATTGTTGCTACATGGGTCTGGAACTGTAGGGTTTGGATTAGAGTGAAAGAAGGAACAAAGGGTATACAAATCAGAGACATGGAGGACCTTACAAAGTACAGACCTGAGTAGACAAATAAATATGACGTCAGTTGGTAGTATGACCAACAAAAAATCAGATCAAATATGGAAACAGATGATAAAATATATGACATAGACACCAATATTGATGAAAGTATATTTGACGTGACTACAATTGGTTGTGAGTATTATATGGAAAAACAGTTAAATAGTGAAAAAATTACTGAAGATACCCTGTCACTCATACATATAAACATCCAAAGCTTGTACTGTAAAATGTCAAAAATAAAACATTATTTAAACCAGTTTAAAAATAGATTCAGCATTGTTGCAATCACAGAATCTTGGCTTAAAAATGACCTCATGGCTGATGTTCAAATGGAGGGATATGAGCTATATTTTGTAAATAGAAGAGATAAAAAAGGCGGAGGTATTGCTTTGTACATAAAAACAGATCTCACATGTAAAATTGTAGAAGAAATGACAATTATAGATGATGTCATAGAAATTGTAACAGTGGAAATTGTACATGAAACATCTAAAAATATTCTAATCAGTTGTGTATACAGAGCACCAGACTCTTGTGTTGTGAATTTTACAGATAAAATAATAGAATTATTCCATCAAATCAAAAACAAAACACTCTTTATGTGCAGAGACTTTAATGTTAATGTGGAAAGCTCCAGTTGCCAAAGAGTAAGTGATTTTGTGAATTCAATGAATAGCTTGGGCTTATTCCCTTTGATAACAAAACCAACCAGAATTACATCGCAAAGTGCAACTGTAATTGACAATATATTCACAAATAGAATAGATGAAATTATTAAGAATGGGATATTGATGACATATCTTAGTGATCATTTACCAGTTTTTTCAATATTTAAATATAAAAATAGGTACAAAAAAAACTGTTATAAACTTTAAAAGAGATAAGTCATTAAAAGCCTAAGAGGCATTAATTATGACCTTAAAAATCAAAATTGGGAAGACGTTTATGTCTGTGACGTTAATGTAGCATATAATTCATTTATGAAAATACTGATGAAATCATATAATAAAAATTGTAAATTAATAAAAACTAGTAAGAAAAGAGTAAATAAACCATGGCTGACTAAGGGAATAAAAAACGCTTGTGTAAAGAAAAACTATTTATATAGGTACTTTTTAAAAATGCAAACAAAGGAAACAGAACATAGATACAAAAAATATAAAAATAAACTATTGACAATAATTAGGAAACAAAAAAAAAAAGATTATTATAGTGAACAATTGAATAAGAGTAAAGATAATATGAGGGCAACATGGGGAATTATAAAAAGTGTGATGGAGTGAAATCAACTTTTCCAAAATACCTTGTCAAGGAAAATAAAGAGTTATATGACATAAAAGAAGTTGTAAATGAGTTTAATGATTATTTTTCAAAGGTGGGATCAAGTCTGGTGGGAAATAAACCAATAGTGGAAGATAAATTAAATACAGTTGTAAATACGGTCAATAGTATTTTCCTTGACGATGTGGAAAAAGATGAAATAAGGAATATTGTAAAAAACTGTGTAAGCAAAAGATCAACTGACTATGAAGATTTAGACATGATAACAGTAAAAAGTATAATAGAAACTGTTATTGAACCATTCACTTACATTTGTAATCTGTCTCTGTCAACAGGAATTTTTCCAGACGAAATGAAAATTGCCAAGGTAGTCCCATTATATAAAAATGGAGACAAACATAACATTTCAAATTACAGACCAGTGTCATTGCTTCCACAGTTTTCTAAAATTATGGAAAACTTTTTTGTGACAAGGTTGGATAAATTCATTGAGAAACATCATATTTTAAATAATGCTCAGTATGGATTCAGAACAAAACATTCAATAGCTATGGCAGTTATGGAATTAACAGAGAAAATATCAACAGCAATAGATAATAAGGATTATTTTAAGTGTTTTTATTGACCTGAAAAAAGCTTTTGATGTTTGATGATCATTCAAGATTGCTTCACAAGTTACAACAATATGGAATAAGAGGGATTGCACATCAGTGGGTAAAAAGCTACTTAGAAAATAGAAAACAGTTTGTTCATATAAATAATACTAAATCAGAATTGTGTAATATTATTTGTGGAGTACCACAGGGGTCGGTACTTGGACCCAAACTGTTTATTTTGTATATCAATGATTTTGTGAATGTATCTAATGTACTTGGTAGCATTTTATTTGCTGACGATACAACATTATTTTACTCTGGATCAGATATACAGGAAGTAGCACAAGTGATAAATACAGAGTTGGAAAAAGTTAAATATTGGTTTGATATAAACAGATTGTCACTTAATCTTAATAAAACAAATTTCATATTGTTTAATGACAGAGTAAAAAAAAGTGATGTGTCATTAAAAATAGATGGAATGGACATTCAAAGGGTAAAAGAAACTAAATTTTTAGGAGTTATGATTAATGAAGATTTTACATGGGAGTCACACATAAATTACATAAAAGGAAAGATAGCGAAAGCCATTGCTGTTTTGCATAAAGTTAAATATTCAGTAAATAGTTATGGATTATTAACATTGTACAATTCATTGATTGTTCCATATTTGACTTATTGTGTAGAAATCTGGGGATCAACATGTACAACTTATACACAACCTTTATTTATTTTGCAGAAAAGAGCTTTAAAAGTGATTAGCAAGTCGTTTTAGAGATCCATCTAGTCCATTGTTCATTAAGTATAGGGTACTTAAATTTCATGATTTAGTTGATTTGAAATTATTACAAACAATGTACCAAGCGAATAACAATACCTTACCAATAAACATTCAAAATATGTTTCAAAGAGTTAGTAGTTAGAATTTGAAGGGCATAGACGTCTTTAAAAAATCAAGATTCAGAACCAAGATAAAGGAACGGAGTATTGCAGTGAATTGTGTAAAATTATGGAACAACCTCAACAAAGAAATCAAAGAATCATTGTTGCTTAAATTACTTAAAAAATGTATTAAACTTGATGTATTTCATAAGTATAAAACTATGAAATAAGTCACTGGGCTGTGACAAAGCCAAAAATGTAATCTGTTAATAGTGTTTAGAATGTTTGAAGTTTAAAATGTAATCTGTTAGGGATGTAGTCTTTTTAATAATGGTTAAAATTATGAAATAAATCAGTGGCATGTGACAAAGTCATAGAAATGTAATCTGTTAAATTATGTCGATTAATGATGCTTGATATTGCATGGTTGTATTGTAAAAAAGGGGCAGAATATATAAGACTTGTTCTTCCAATCTGCTCCTTTTCATTCAATGGTTTGTAATGTTTTGTTATTTCTGCTTTTTCTGTTTTTTCTTTTAAATTAATGAAATAAATATTAAAAAAAAGTCCGTGTTGCGCAGCGACAGCCCCAAAACATCACTGCTCTAGAGGAGATCTGCATGGAGGAATGGGTCAAAATACCAGCTACATTGTGTGCAAACCTGGTGAAGACTTACATGAAACGCTTGACCTCTGTCATTGCCAACAAAGATTATGTTACAAAGTATTGAGTTGAGTATAGAGTTGAACTTTTATTATTGACCAAATACTTATTTTCCACCATAATTTACAAATAAATTCTTTAAAAATCCTACAGTGTTATTTCCTGGATTTTTTTTTTCATCATTTTGTCTCTCACAGTTGAAGTGTACCTACGTTGAAAATTACAGACCTCTCTCATCTTTCTAAGTAGGAGAACTTGCACAATCAGGGTCTGACTAAATACTTTCTTACCCCATTGTAACTACTTCTTCTTGTGATTCTCCTCCTTGTGCAGCTCATAACTGCTGTGAGTTGGTGTCCGTCACCTTGTGTTCCCGTAGCCGAGGTGCCCTCAAGGTCCCTGAGGACCCAGTGGCACATCTGCATCACATAACTCGATTAGCTGAACATCCATTCTGCTTTGTCCAGGATTTGGCTTTTGACATGGCCCAGTTCTTGGTGAGTAAAGTTACAAGTCAGTTCCAGCACTGTGACAAACGCCTGGTCCCGATGAGCCCTAAATGTGACTAAATAGCACCACCATGCAGCAGAACCTTTTGGAGTCTTTCTTTCTGAAAGTGTGTTTTTCTGAATGGTCACAGGTCAGCACTGCGGGTCGAGTCGACGGCCTGGATGGGGCACTGATGCTTGATGAGTGTCAGATTCCGCTGCAGGAGTGTGAGCGTCTGGATGAGAGTCTGGCGTTGGCTCTTCAGCACCTCAGCCTGCCTGCAGGATGGAGCCTGCTCGGGAACAAACCTGCCAACAGCACTGGTGAGACTGAATATCAGACAAACACAAAACAAAAACGAAGTCTGTTTTAGATTATTCACAGTAATTATACCAAACACAATGACAGTTTGTTTTTGTTGTGTTTTAACATCAGCACAACTTTTTAAATTACAGACAGAAGTCAAATTGTTGAAGATCCTCAAAAGATCTGTAGAAGTTGCTGGGTTTCTGTGTGTTCTGGGCAGATCGCTATTGTGTCCAGAAGCATTTGTAGTCATAATTAATGTCGTAAAAATTTCATGCTCATGATGATCTGTGTTGGTAATAGAGTGTGAGACTTTCCTGCCCAGACAATGATGGTGTCATTTTAAAGGAGCAGTGGTGTTGCAGCTCACTCATCTTGACAACTGATTTTTAGAATCTCATGTAATTTGAAACATGAACAATGAGCTTAAGGTAGCCAAAGAAGTCCTTAGTCATTTAAATCTTGTTTTTCTAGTGAGACAACAGGAACTCATGTCCAAAGCGAACAGTGTTTGTGAGGTTCTTCATGAAGGTAAAATCTGACTTGCCTCCACATCCAAAAGGTGTACCACATAAAGTGTACACCAGCTGTGGCAACCTGCGAAAGTTTGTTTGGGTTTCTGAAGTTTGTGTGGAAGAAGGGAGAAGTTCCTGCTTTCATGAACAAGGCAGAGGGAATGTTTATACCCAACGAATATTGAAGTACATATCAACCAGTTTCAACCAATTTCCTTTCTTGAAGACAAGATAATGTTTGGTATTCTGAAAGAAAGAACAGCTTACTTCCTAAGATCAGACTAGTCAATACTTCTGTGCAGAAAACCGATGCAACTGGCTTCTCAAGATGTCTGGAACATAGCAGTATGAGTTAGCATACTACTTGTGTGATATGGCCTGATCTTGCCAACACATTTAGATTTGTATCTCATGCTGTGATTGAATATTTTGTGGATTTCTTCTCGATTCCAGACCAGGTGAAGGACTGTGTGATGACACATGAGGACCCCTGGATGTAGTTCTCAAATGGAATGTACACCACAAGATTGGTGAATTTAGAGCCTGGCATTCCTGTGGGATGTAACATAGTCACCAGTCCTGTTTGTTCTGCCATGGTGGACATCATAACTGAGCTTGTTCTGGTGTAATGTTTGGTAAAGCAGAAGCTCCCTCCTGCTCCTTCCTTCATGGATGACCTGACCTCACTTTGTCCAAGCAGTGAGTGTGTGGGTCTCCTACTGGCCAAACACAGTTCTCATGGACTGAGGCAGAATGAAGTTCTAAACCAAAAAGTCATAGAGTTTAGTACTCAAGAAAGGAAAGGTAGTTAACACTCATTTCATGTTAGGTGATGGAGAGATGCCATCACTTCAACATCATCTTGTAAAAAGTTTGGGATAGATGTGCCGAGAGGCACAAAGAACCCATGACATTGTTCAGCAAATGTCAGAAGGTGTAGTCATTCAGTGAGTCTGATCTTCCTGGAAAGCTGAAGCTTTGGTGCCTATAGTGTAGCCTTATGCCAAGCAGCAAATTAACAAATACACAAGGAGATGGTTGCAATTTTCAGATAGCATGACCAGTGTTGCTCTTCACAGTAATCGTAAAAATTTAACACTGAATTATCTTGTGGAGAAGGTCCAGTGAGGCAAAAGTGTAATGTTTCAGGACACTCAAAAGTCTAAAAATGCTGTAAAACAGGAGACATGCAGGAGGGAGTTAGTTCAGTAAAAGATGAGAATTATTACAGAAATGGAGGTAATGCGATTTTTGAAGGAGGCGCGGGAGACTAAGACACTGGTAGAGTCTGAAGTGGATTGCCAGGTCCAGGTGGTAGCCAGTTGAGCTGGTGATGTTTGCAGCCCGAGAAAAACAGGAAACGCAAAAACACTAAAGAGCTCAAACACACGAAAGAAAATTAGAATCCATGTCAGAAAATCTGAAGCCATGTTATCGCATTGGTATCAGCAGATCTTTCACTTATTACTTTCCCATGTGATAGGGTAGGAAAAAGATATTATTTTGTCAATAAATTTAGTACAGCGATAACAATGAGAGTCATTGTCAGACCTGACTGTGAACACAACCTCACCTGTAATCACTTGTTTTACATTTGTTTTACTGATGGATCATTGATCGGGAAAAACCGGAGCTGGTGTGTTAATACAACACGACAGCCTGACACAGGAAAAGAGCTTTGCACTGGACAGATACACCTCCGTCTTTCTGGCTGAGGTGTTTACCGTCATTCAGTGTGTGGAGCTCTTGATTAACCTCAGGTTTAGGGGCAAAAGGGTTTTCACTTACTCATATTCCTGCGTGTATAAGAGCCATTAAAGGGCCACTCTTCTCATCAGCTTTGGTGTGGGCGTGTGCCCAGGCACTTAACACACTGGGAGACATTAATGATGCAGTTGTAGCATGGGTACCTGGTCATACACGTATTCCAGGTAATGAGAGCGGACTGCCTCGCAAAGTCGAGGAGTTCAACTAAATTTGTGGGTCCAGAGCCCGTTGTAGGGGTGTCAACTGCTGTGCAAAACACCGTCCTCCAGAACTGGATCAGGAAGCAGTACCACAAAGGTTGGCAGTGCCTGAGTGACTGCAGGCAGGCAAGACAGCTCTTGGAAGGACCAAACCTAAGGTTTTCCAGGGAGCTAGTTGGCCTGTCTAGAAGTATAATAAGTACAGTGGTTGGGACTTTCACAGGGCACAACCTCTTGAATAGATTTAAGGCACCTTGACACTTGCATGAATTTGATCCCCATACTGGCACGCAGTCTGGTGTGCCAGTGAGTAAATGTGCAGTAAACTGTGTACCACTGTGCAAAGAAAATTTAAAAATGTTCAAAACTTCTGGCACACATTGCTTTCATGAACTAGTTGTGAACATTATGCAGCCTATTCAAAAACACTGCGTGTCAATGCGTATCACTACACGCAGGGCATTGGAATGATTATGAGGAGATGTTACATCTGTAATAAACAGAATTTTACAGATACATTATCTAACTCATGAGAAGGAATGAAAATGCAACTGTTTTACCAAACCATTATAATATATATTATAAATAATAACCTTTGAGACAAGATTCCAAATACGTTCTCCACCACACGACATGCATGAGACAACCTGTAGCTGTAGATAATATCTCTTTGATTCTGGGCGTGATGAGTGAATGGTTTCATCAGACAAGCTCTGAGAGTAAATACATCATTGGCTACAAAATGATTATTTTTACACACGTGCACCACCGTGCCTTGCACATGTGATAATATGTGATCCCCAGTTTTGTGTTGCGCTGGTGCGGCGGCTGCAGTGTGGAGCGGTGCAAACTGCAGGAACGCAGCACTGGCCGTGGGCGGTGGTCGGCTCCCTCCATGCTTGATTTCGAATGACATCCAACCCATGACGGGATTACATGGCAACCAAAGTCCCCTGAAAAAGGCATAACTGTAGTGGGTGTGCGCACATGTGATCATGTCAATCAATACGGACATCATATCATCATCGTGCCCACCTTTCCATTGCAGCAACGCACTCACATAGATGGGCTCACAGCTGGCTACCCCGATTTTTCTGTGAGGCTGTCAGTCAGGCTGTCACTTGACGGGCTGACCGTGCGAACATTGCGATTGCATGTCACGTGACGTGCCTGTCCGGTCAGATGGCGCACTGGTGCTGTGACGCAGCCGAGCTGGGTTTTTATTTTTATCTCTGTTGTGGTGATGTGGGATTGGGATATGCCATGGTGTTCCACAGCTGTCAGCTGTTCCATCATGGACATGACGGCCATCTGGCTGTGTGCCCTGCGCTGACAGTGATCACACTGCGCTGCAGCCACTATAGGCTTGTGGTGTGGGTGGGATGACACACTCACACGCCATCTGTGTTGCGGGAGGCACACCGCACATTTGCACACCATTTGTGTTGAGGGACACAAATGGTGGCTGCCCCGACCACGCCACTCGGCCAGGGTTCAATATGGCCAGTGATTTCGAAAGGCCCTCGGCCACGGTACAATATGTCCAACCTACGTTCGGTATGCCGTGTGAATGTTCTGAGCACAATCAGATGGCAGTGCGACCTCATCCTGCTGCTGTTCGAATGGGTTTCTAGCGCAAGCAGCACGCAAATGTAGAGTACATGTGCTGTGCCCGAATGGATGTGGCAACTGCTATATGAGGCGTTCAAGGCGGTTCATGATTGTCATTTGAATCCTCCTTCATGTGCCATTCGGCCTGAATTGTGTTATGTGTGAAGGGCCTTTATCTTGGAACGTGATCAGATTAAGAAGCTAAAGATAAAAAACCTGGTATCCTTCATCAAGGGTATCAGAAGTTTTTTTTTTCCAATTTATTTTAATTTATATAGCACCAAATCACAACAAAGCTGCCTCAAGGCGTTTCACACAAGTAAAGTCTAAAATTACCAACCCCCTTAAATGACAACAGACTGTCATTTATTGTTTTATGCTCTGTGTTGTAGTAAGTCTCATGAATTAAATCTGGTGGGTTTGATGTAGCGCTCCGAACTTTGGACACAATGTGTCCTGAAGTTGGAAACCTCCCATAATTATTTTATTGGTGCAAGGCTTGCAAGGGGCTAGATTTCCAGATTTTTAGTTGTTCTATCTCTTGGCAAAATTTCAAGTTCAATCATGTTCTCTTTTAATGGGACTGAATATAAAAGTGTGCTGACTAAATGTTTCTGTGATTTTTTTTTTTTTTTTTTTTTATACCATTAACAGAGGACTCAACCAAACACCACTCAGGTTTAGTGATGTAATAGTATGTCAAAAATAGGATGCGTTAATACGTGTAAGGTCATGATTTAACTGATGTTCAAATGTAACCCCTCCCCTCACAAAATGTATTGTAATAATATGTGCTGAAGTAGAATAAAACCAGTGCCCACCTGCTTTGGACTAGCAGCAAGCTTTTACTAAGAAGGTTTATTTTGGGGGAGCAATGGGCCCATTTGTGGCCTATGCTCTGCTGGGCTGATAGTCCACCCCCTCTCTCTTCGCTTAACCTACTGCATTGGCTGAAAGAATAATCTGGCGAAGGTTGCCTGAAGAACCAGGACCGTAATACTGTCATGAGATGAATAACGGGTGCATAGCTGTCACAGGTGAATCCAATTAGCAGCTCCACTGATGAGGCCAAAAGGAAGGGGGAGAGAGGCAGCAGTGAAAATCAGTCAAAGCCAAAAAATACAGGAACCACAACAGAGACTCCAAAGAGTCAGTACTTGGAAAGGTTCAAGCTGAAGGTAAATGTTGTGAAAGTGTAGTGACACGGACCCACAACAGGGGGCGCAAATGAACGGTCAATAGATGAGCCAAAAAGTAACAATTTAATGTTGTGAAGGTGCACAACGAATACACAGACAGTCTCAGAATCTGATAACAGTCAATTCACGAAGGTGACATGTGGGCAGGCTCGAGGATAGAAGACGTCTGTCCTGAGAAGAGCCGGAACCACACGATTTCCGCCGCCACCAAACCTGGTGAATACTGGAGCCGCCAAGTCCCGAATTCCCAGGTGATCACCGCCCCCGACTGTCGGATCTGGTACTGCTGGCAAACAACAAAGACAGTCAAGTGTGGGTGTGTGTACACCCCGTAACAACAACGGTGGGAATGCCACCTCCACCTCTAACACACACTCGTGCAGCGTCTGTTTAACCACTTATCTGACGGGACGTAGGACGAAACAGTCGTGACCCTCGCCGGTCCTCTGGTAAGACAGCTGCAACACAATCAATCAATATAGGCAGAGAAAATTACCTTCATAGAAGTACGATATCTCGGCGATGAGGTGGAGATGACGTCTGGGTTTTATGGAGTGCGATGATGAAGAATGAGTGACAGCTGTCACTCCCGGTTGTGTCCGTGGCGGCTGTGCCCTCTCGTGCCTGAAGCCCGCACTTCAGGCAGGGCGCCCTCTGGTGGTGGGCCAGCAGTACCTCCTCTTCTGGCGGCCCACACAACAGTAAAACCGGAATGAAGTGGCATGCGAGAGAGAATTTAGGCTCAAACGTAATGGCATGGTTGGAACTGTGCAAATGGGTTGTCAAGCATTATATTGGAGAAGGCACACATGGTGCTTTTTGACATTAAATAACAAGTTAAAGTGGATATGACACTTAAAGACAACATAGTCATTACATGTAACAAAAGTTATATAATTCGGTCAGCCTAAGCGTTTTGGGAAAATGGATGCGGTTCTCCTGTTATATACAACATTTGAATGTCCCGCCACTGAAAATCTGCACGCCCTGTGACCAGCTTCCTGCTAAGCACCAAACCTGAAATACGCCACTGCCTGTAGACCATATCGACTTGTACACTTGGCTGCCGTTGTTTACACTTTTTTTTAGCGGCAAAATCTTTGATTAAACACAGCTCTCAGGGACTTGTTTGTTGATATGCCTGACCAGTGTGTCGCAGCATATTGCACAAACACAAGGGCAAAAGGGTTTTTGGCCTTTTCAAGTCCAGGCAGATTGATCGAAATGTCAGGCTGCTGCTCCCTCCGCTCGCACACCCACATTTGCTCCGGACAGCAGACATTTTCCTCTACCGCCTCCATGTTCTCGCACCGCTCACAGGAACACCTAAAATGTCAACCCCACATAATATGTTCACAATAATCTTGAAATGGTCAGGGAACTTGTAAAAAATATCAGTGCAATACATAGTAATCACGGCGGCGCCATGTTCACTGTTGTTTTGGCGAGTTTTTTTTTTAAACTTTTGCTGTTTATTTCCTGTACTTTCGTGAAAATAACATAACTAAACACCGATTTTTGCAGTGCCTGGCACTCAAAAACGGCAAAAACCTGAAGGTAATGACGGTGGTCCGCAAATAGTAGCTACACTATCGCGGGTCTGGAAAAATAACAAAAGCGGTAAACAGACGCTAGAATCGAAAATGCTATAATTATAGTGTTATAAACAGCAGCAACAAAAATCAAAGCCTTCCTTACCATTTCGTATTCTGCAGCCTTTCAAAATCCATCGGAATTGGCACGTTTCTTGCCTCTGCTTCGGCTCCGCCATAAGCACCGTTTGTATTATTTTCGCTGCCAGAATGCTCCTGGTTTGAATGTTCATTCCAAAAGATATGGTGCGAATCTGTAGGGTCTAATCACTGCTGCAACATCCTCAGGATCCGAGTCGGTCTCAATTTCCTCACAGAAACAATCCACACTTGAAGAGAAGTCATAAAAGTTCTTGATCTTGTCACTGTCCATGCTGATGTCTGTCTGTTCCTGTTGTCAATCGAATAGACAAAGATGGGACTCTACGCGCTGTGACGTCACGGCATCACGTCACCGCTGATGGAACGCTGCCAGCGCGCTTTCCAAGAAATACACTTTTTGGAAGCTGTACAAACTTTATTTCTCAGTGATAATAATTAAAGCTTCTTTCAACTTACTATACTGTGTGTATATTTTTGGTATTTATATCAGTTTTACCTAATTTTTTAGGTGTCATATCCACTTTAATGAGCTGTCTATGTAAAAATCAGGCGGCTGCCTATACAGTTGTCCACATGCCCCAACTCGGATTTTGATCAAATTTTCAACAATTGCCCTTCAAATAGATTGATTAAGCATGGTAAAGTTTGCTTTTCCATCAGGCAAAATTTTACTTGAGTTTTGGTCATTTCAAAATTTGATGTTAAAACAGCTTGAAATCCTTTTACATTAAAATATACGGTAAAAATTCTCAACTTTGAGTCAACACTGCTCACCTAGAAGCGCGTGGTTTGAAAAACTGGCTATGGGGCATCATCATCCATCATCCAGGTATCAAAGATTCATTGTCCGTCTGGTGAAACTTTTCCATATATTTTAGTTATTCAAACTTTTCAAAATTCATGTGTTGCCCTCCCAGGGTCAAATTCTGGAGGAGTAGGGAAATTGAAAAATGCTCAGAAAATGAGTAATATTTGACATATCTCGGCAAATGAGGTATCGTTTTTGTATGTTTTTAGTCGACATTTATGGGGTCGTTTGTTTCACTTAAACCAATTCATTAAGAAATCCGAGAGGCAGATGAAGAGAAATGGTTTGCAACAGCTGTGTGTCTAGTGAAGCATGGAGTGGAGGAGTGCATCTTGAACCATGCTGTGGGAAAAGGATTCACTGAGAATCTCTTTTCTGTGGACAACTACAGCACATCTGATCTATACTACCTACCTCCACCAAACCTGAGTTCTTGGTTTGATGGACATTTATATCCTAAATACATATGGCTGTGGAGACCTAAAATGCTTTAACATTTTACTATTCCACAGACTAAACACATTGGGTGGACATGGAACCTCAAGAACTGAAATTAACACTCCCTTCATACTTCTATTCAAATTCAATAAAAAAAAAAAAAACTGCTGATAAACACTAAAAATCCAATTCTAAAAAATATAATTAGAGTATGGAGGGATGTTATCTTGATTCAGTCTAATTAGGGGCAACCAGCTGTTCACACCCGGCAGAGCTGATGTTGCTGTTAACCCTCTGGGGCCGACGCCATCGTATACGACGGCTGAGACCAATCTTTACTAAATTATAAATAACTTTTTAATGATATGAGATAGAAATGTACTTTTTGTGCTGAAAAGTTAACTGCAGACTTTCGAGCCAGCCGTCAGCCATCTTTGTACTCCTCATAGAAGCTGTGTCATGACGAGTGCAATGTGAATGTCCAATCGGAATTGGTTCACGTCACGTGGTTTTCCAAAATCCAATTGTAGGGCAGATTTACCTCACGTGATGAACCAAAGATCGTTTTTAGGAGTGATGTGTTACTAGTTTGCCCGTTTGAATAGTCATCTGGCTCCTGGCTCCAATGCGCCCTGCGCCCTTACACACAGTGATCAGTGAAAGTGAGCAGACGGAGGGCCTCTGATGACAATCTCACGTGCTCAAACACAGAGTGTGTGAGTTTTAGAGATGCTCCACTCCTCATTACCTGTGAATGTTATTGAATAAGTCTGGCAAGCTCTCTCACTCCGGCGTAAAGCACCGTTTACCGTATCAATGGAGCAAGGGGGGAGGGGCCGCTCCTCAGAGTGTAAATGGGCCCAAGTGTCAAAGCTGCTTTCAGAGCAGGACGGAACACTCCAAAATACAGTAGAAGTAGAAGTTTGTGATGTGACCTTTGTGTAATAGCAGACAGAAATTGCTTTGAGATGAAGACAAACAAAACACATAGACCATTTTGTATATGTTGTTCAAAATGTGCATTTGTGTTTATTGTTGAACCTTTTGTTGCAGTCTTTCACACAAGAGCCCAAATTACCTTTATAAAGTGTCAAAACAGTTGTTTATTATAGTTTGCTGTGTGTTTTGAATAAATGTGTGTGGAAAATAATTTTACCGCTTTACCTTTTCCTTTCTTATTTCTGATTGTAAACCTGTATTACACTTATAAAACACAATTATAGCATATATATTCTGAAAGTACAGGTTGTCCTGAAAAAAAAGAGGCTTAAAACTTGATTGTGTGATGCAGGGAGAGCTGTTAACAGCAATAATAAAACATTATGCCAGGCGAGTGAACTGTCCAAAAAATGCCCTCGGACCCCAGAGGGTTAAGTTATGGTACAGCAATTGTATAGAAACAATTAAAAATCTTTGTCCACCTGATTCAGAGGCTCTAATGAGCTTCCAGGAGCTCCAAAATAAATTTAATCTAAATTTTTTTTTTTTTAATAAATTGTACCCCTTACCTTTGAATGGGAGGTGATGATTGTAGAAAGAAAAGCATGTTGAGGGACAAATTAGTCCGTAATAAAGCATAAACCAGCAACGGAGAACTTTAAAACTGTCACGCACGTCGGCGTCATGACACGGAGTTACAGCTGCAGAAGCGTAAATCAGCCTTTAAATTTATTCAGTAAATAATCATAAATTGTAAATTTTTGTAAATTTGATAGCTTAACTATTTTTATATTTATTTTGATAGTACCTGTACCTGGATGTGTTGCTCTATGTGGTTAAATGATAAAAAATGTTGAAAACATAAAAAGTTCATTCAGTATTTCAGCACAATTGACACTACTCTCTGAATAAAGGGACCCTACTGAGTCCCACTCACAATGAGTCCTGCGTTTTACTGTCAGAAGTTGTTGTTTCCTGTTTTAACACAAATCGCCGGCTGTTATTTCATAAATGTTGGCGTGTTCATGTTTTTCAGGTCTTCATATTTTAGTACAATTTGTTCCATCATATTGATAAGAAACCTGACAGGTTTTGGCTGGGTACCTCAGAAGGTAGAATTTAAAAAATTTGATCCGGGTATGTTCTCCAGACCCCACGTCATGTGACTGGCTCTTGAAAACAAATGAGAAATATGGTAACAAACAGCGGTGCTGAAGTTTCAGTTAGTTCTCCTCAGTTACTTTGGGAATGTGTTATTCCCTGTAATTATTGACAGAGGAGAGGCGGAGCTTATATCATCACCTGCGCCTGTTGTCCTTTTTGTATATAAGTAACTCAAACTAGTAACACACTAGTAACACAAACTAGTGGAACTGTTTCTGTACTATTTATTTTATGCACATGTTCTTTGGGTTCAGAAAGTGTTGATCCGGTTGTGGTGATCTGCCTTTGAGCATTTTGAGTCTGCATCATATGGAAACGTACTGCAGAAATGCAGTAGATGTATTGCCTTATGACATCACATACTGATCTTGTTTGGTGTTGGCTTTGACGTGATCAACCAGAGCTCTGTGTAGTTCATAGTAGCCGATGTCCCATTTTTGTCTGTGTCTAAGTGGTTCCTTGACTTCCATCCTGTTCAGTGTTTGCAGCAGCTTGAACTGCTGATGGAAGAAAGTCGGGGTTGTGGTTGTTGGAGGTAGTAATGCAGCTGGTGTTTAGCAGAGGTTGTTTTGTGGACTTTAATCTGAGATACAGCAGTTTTGGCTGTGACAAATGGCTCTGTGAGATTAACAAATTTAATTATTATTATTAAAGATAAAGAAGTCACTATGTGTCTGGTGGCTTTAATCTCATAAATGAGTCCAAAGGAGCTGATCTGGATGATAAACTCTGGGAGGTAATTGGTCTCAGTGAAGCGGCATAAACGAGACATATGGGAATAGTGAGAGTGCTGCTGTTAAGATAAGGGCTTATAGTTTAACTTGAACATGAATCCAGCAGGGTTCCCCAAAATAAATGGCAGAAAACCGAATACACTGTGGATAAAAACAAGAGGCCACACAGATTTAAAATGTATTATTTATGATTGTTTGTAGCAAATGAAAGTCTTCAAATATTGTGCAGTAACCTCTGTTGATTACATTATTGTTGATTCTGGTGAATGTGCTCGGTGTCACATGTACACACAGAGTGGTGTGCGCTGAAGCTAGTTGTGGCATTGTTGATGTGGGAGGCGGCTTCTTGGTGCGGGGAGTGATATGAGCTCTTATAGGTTTGGTTAGACTCTTTCTCTCCGATTGTTCTGTCTGAGTTATTTTCATTAGTTACTTCATCCAAACCATCAACATGTTTATTAGACCCCATTCCTACCAGGCTGCTCAAGGAAGCCCTACCATTATTTAATGCTTCGATCTTAAATGTGATCAATCTATCTTTGTTAGTTGGCTATGTACCACAGGCTTTTAAGGTGGCAGTAATTAAACCATTACTTAAAAAGCCATCACTTGACCCAGCTATCTTAGCTAATTATAGGCCAATCTCCAACCTTCCTTTTCTCTCAAAAATTCTTGAAAGGGTAGTTGTAAAACAGCTAACTGATCATCTGCAGAGGAATGGTCTTATTTGAAGAGTTTCAGTCAGGTTTTAGAATTCATCATAGTACAGAAACAGCATTAGTGAAGGTTACAAATGATCTTCTTATGGCCTCGGACAGTGGACTCATCTCTGTGCTTGTTCTGTTAGACCTCAGTGCTGCTTTTGATACTGTTGACCATAAAATTTTATTACAGAGATTAGAGCATGCCATAGGTATTAAAGGCACTGCGCTGCGGTGGTTTGAATCATATTTGTCTAATAGATTACAATTTGTTCATGTAAATGGGGAATCTTCTTCACAGACTAAAGTTAATTATGGAGTTCCACAAGGTTCTGTGCTAGGACCAATTTTATTCACTTTATACATGCTTCCCTTAGGCAGTATTATTAGACGGTATTGCTTAAATTTTCATTGTTACGCAGATGATACCCAGCTTTATCTATCCATGAAGCCAGAGGACACACACCAATTAGCTAAACTGCAGGATTGTCTTACAGACATAAAGACATGGATGACCTCTAATTTCCTGCTTTTAAACTCAGATAAAACTGAAGTTATTGTACTTGGCCCCACAAATCTTAGAAACATGGTGTCTAACCAGATCCTTACTCTGGATGGCATTACCCTGACCTCTAGTAATACTGTGAGAAATCTTGGAGTCATTTTTGATCAGGATATGTCATTCAAAGCGCATATTAAACAAATATGTAGGACTGCTTTTTTGCATTTACGCAATATCTCTAAAATCAGAAAGGTCTTGTCTCAGAGTGATGCTGAAAAACTAATTCATGCATTTATTTCCTCTAGGCTGGACTATTGTAATTCATTATTATCAGGTTGTCCTAAAAGTTCCCTAAAAAGCCTTCAGTTAATTCAAAATGCTGCAGCTAGAGTACTGACGGGGACTAGAAGGAGAGAGCATATCTCACCCATATTGGCCTCTCTTCATTGGCTTCCTGTTAATTCTAGAATAGAATTTAAAATTCTTCTTCTTACTTATAAGGTTTTGAATAATCAGGTCCCATCTTATCTTAGGGACCTCGTAGTACCATATCACCCCAATAGAGCGCTTCGCTCTCAGACTGCAGGCTTACTTGTAGTTCCTAGGGTTTGTAAGAGTAGAATGGGAGGCAGAGCCTTCAGCTTTCAGGCTCCTCTCCTGTGGAACCAGCTCCCAATTCAGATCAGGGAGACAGACACCCTCTCTACTTTTAAGATTAGGCTTAAAACTTTCCTTTTTGCTAAAGCTTATAGTTAGGGCTGGATCAGGTGACCCTGAACCATCCCTTAGTTATGCTGCTATAGACGTAGACTGCTGGGGGGTTCCCATGATGCACTGTTTCTTTCTCTTTTTGCTCTGTATGCACCACTCTGCATTTAATCATTAGTGATCGATCTCTGCTCCCCTCCACAGCATGTCTTTTTCCTGGTTCTCTCCCTCAGCCCCAACCAGTCCCAGCAGAAGACTGCCCCTCCCTGAGCCGGGTTCTGCTGGAGGTTTCTTCCTGTTAAAAGGGAGTTTTTCCTTCCCACTGTAGCCAAGTGCTTGCTCACAGGGGGTCGTTTTGACCGTTGGGGTTTTACATAATTATTGTATGGCCTTGCCTTACAATATAAAGCGCCTTGGGGCAACTGTTTGTTGTGATTTGGTGCTATATAAAAAAATTGATTGATTGAATTGATTGATTGATAGGTTCTGCTTCACAATATCTCACTGCATCGATAGAAGCCGCTAGGATGAGCAGGAGTTGGAGAGGCACCGCGTTTATCACATCTGTCAGGTGATTGATGGCGGCGGGCTGTCCGTAGAGGTGACGCTGCGTTTTCTCCGTCACCCTTCACACTGTGACTGTGCAGCACTAGCTCATTTTGCCATATTGAACCATTTATCCTTCTCTCCTCCTGAAAGACTTGTGCACGTCAGTGTCCATCAGATTTCAAACAATTCACCAGCATGAATCTGTGCCAGATTATTAGCAGCCTGTTTGCACATCTGAGGACAAAATAAAGGGTAAAGCTCCTAAAACCCGCTGTTTATTTATAGTTGCTGATCTTTAATAATGGTGTTTATTGATAAATAGTATTAGTAATTTTACCGCTTGGATGTGCACGATGTCTGTCGACTGCTCCCATTCAGGCAGTCAGATGACTGTCTGCGTGATTAAACTTCACTTGTGTGCACTGATGTATGTTGTGATTTGGCACTGTATCAATAAATCAAACTGATTAAACTAAACACAGCTGGTGGTTATCAGGGAGGAATTGGTTTAGTTTTGTTTAGTTTGGGGGTTTTAAAACATTTTCTTTTAGCTGTTTTATCGCTCTGCTGGTGTTTCTTGAATAGACCTTATGACATCACAAAGATGTATATACATGCTGTAGTGACCAAAGCTTTTAAACCCCTCCCCCTTCTGTTCATGGCTGCACTAGTAATTATTATGACACCTAAGTCAACCTTGTGATTTGATTGGTGGATTCTTCATTATTTGTCTCATTGGCATGGGTGACGTCACACAGCGTGCATGTTTTCTGCTATCTGTTTCACACAATTGTACAGCCCCATTAGCTTTTCTTAAAAATGATATGAGGACGCTAAATCCAGAAGAAGCTCTGTTTGCAGGGGCATCTTTAGCGGCTCTAGAAGCACTGTCGGATGAAGAATTGGACAAGTTCTTGGTGTGATTTGTCACTGGATTTAAGAAAGCAGGCATGTTTCCACGCAACCTGCTAGACTCCTCAGCGGCTCTCGCTGGACTTTGCGGTGTTTTGGGTGAGCTGCCTGCCTGCTGGAGTGAGCTGCTGGGTCCTGCTGTCCTCCTGTTACTCATAAACACCTGTCTTTTAGAGTAAAATACCAACAATGGAATGAATATTGTCATTTGTTGAAAGACGCAACATACCATACCCGAGGCGCCTTCATTATCATCTTATTAATATGTTTTGTGACAGCTACACCGCAAAATAAGCCTCATGCTCCACAGTGTTTGAGGAGCCATAATAAAAAGGAACATTAAAATGTTTGCTGCTGTTGCCAGGTTTGCCAATAAATCTGACCTGAATCATTAAAGATCCAGCACTTGGTGCAAGACCAGCCGTTACACACTGAATGAGTATCCACTGGTAACAGCTAAGTCAGGCCATCAAACAGTCAGTCAACCAAATAGGTGGTTGGGAAGCCAGGCAGAGAGTCAGGCAGACTAGAGTGCCTTAATTGAGAGAGTGGCAACATGACAAGTCGAGGAAAAGAAAAAAAAAAAAACGGTCATGGGACTCATGGTGCCATCTTGGGTTCAAAATAGCATTCACTGTTAATCTGTCTGCATGTAAATCCAGCTATTTTATGTATGTATTCACTGAAAATGCCAGGTTGCTGTGCATTTGGAGGCACAAATAGTTACAGCTCGGGCTTCAAGATGTACAGAAGAAACATTTGGGAAAACAAATTCAGCCGTGTGGGATGGAAGCCAACATCATTGTCAAAGTTTTGAGAGGTAAATTTATTGTTCAGTCCAATGTACAGTGAAAATCACCTAAACTGTCATTGTATAAACCAGATGTTCGCAGTCACTGGACAAAAAAGTCCCAATGTTTTTGTATTGTAATAAACACCATGTATAACGGATTTTGTATAACCGTTTTTTTTTTGCTCACATCAGATCGCAATGTATCAATCAATCAATCACAATGTATTTCCATTAAAAACCCGAGCAGTCTGGATGTGACAGGGGTACAAATAAAACTTCAGTCCTGAAACTTGCCGATTTGAGTAAAATGGGAACGGAGTCATTTCTGTGATTAAAAGTCCGACAGTTTATTTTTTTCACACCATGTTCAGACTCAGACCTGCAGCCTGGATGTGTACCTGCTGAATCAGACACAAAATACTGTAATTTGACACTTTTCTGCTTTCACTGCTTTGTCTGCCATCATATTTTAATAGTTTTTGCAGTGCGCATGCTGATTACAAATGGATCAGAAAAGCCCACAACTTTGCAGCACAAAGTCAGCAAAAGATGAAATTGTGCAGCTTACCTTTGAATTGAAGGTGATGATTGTAGAAGGAAAAGCTTGTTGAGGGTCAAATTAGTCCATAATAAAGCATAATCCAGAGACGGAGAACTTTAAAACTGTCACGCACATCATTGCATGACAGAGTTACAGAGCTGCATCTGCATAAATCAGACTTTAAATTAATTAAATATATCATCATAAATTGCAAATTTGATAGCTTAACTATTTTTATATTTATTTTAGTAGCACCTGTACCCAAATGTGTTGCTGTATGTGGTTAAATGATTTAAAAAAAAAATGTTCAAAACTAAAAAGCGCAGTTGGACCCAAAATGGTGCCATTTTCTGCATTAACGCCACTCTCTCAATTAAGGCACTCCAGGGCAGACTGGTCCACACTGGTTCAGGCTTACAGGGCAGGGACGTTCAGACTGGTTGTTAATAAAACCTATCATCAGAAGTAAAATTTTGCTTTGTGATTGTTTTGGGTCCTTATCACTGTTCTGCAGATTTCTGTGTGAACCCCTGACCTTGTTACTTGTCCTACCCAGGTATCAGGGGTTGCAGCCCAGACAAAACCTTGAACTTGTTTGCTTGTTTGTTTTGTTTTCTTACCTGTTGGACTTAAAAACAAACAGTGTGTCCACTGAAAGAATAAAAATGTTCAGTGTTGTTGACAAAGCAACAAACAGGAGCTCTGTCCAGAGAAACCGTGACTCAGTGATGTTACAGCTTACCATTTAGAACACTGCTGGTGGAAAGTTTTTCTTTATTAAGGGGATAATGTTTGGCTTCTTTGTTCTTTTGTTTGCGAAATTACCAACCCTTTGTTTTCCATCTGATATTTGTTCCTTTATAATTGGCCAGCATCCACAAAAGACGTCACTGCTTCTGTCCGATATTAACCTGAAAGTTTCTAAAGTGTCCCTGTGAATGACTGCTTTTTGTGTGCTGACATTAAGTCTGTGGGCTGCAATAAAGCAAATATACAGATGTGTGCACATGTGGGCGTGTGCGTGTGGGTGTGTGGCAAACGTTAAATACACACAAGGTCAATCATGGACTTTGAAGAAGAAAGAAAAAGAAAAAAAAAATTATTTTTGTCATGGAAACACAAAGGTTTTCACTTCCAGAAAAGTGCAAGTACATCACTAACATTTTGCACGTTGGTGATGTAGAAGAGTCATTTTAATGTACAAAGGTGTCTACAGTTTGTAATGGTCCAAAAATCTGTTTTTTACTGGGTCACCATGGACAGTGTTCTGGTTTCATTAGACCACACTGTGGTGAGTGTTAAACCACAGACTGGCTGCTCGGTTTGAGCTGGTTAGTCTTCCAATTTTTTTTTTCCTTTATCTTTTTCATAGACGTGAACCCTCGGGAGACTCTGCTGCATTTCTCTGCACGCCGAGGCCTAATGCGCGTTACGCTCTTCCTGCTGCAGCAGGCCGGAGCTGAAGAGGCCGTGCGACTCGCCAACAGACAAGGCCACACCCCTTCTGCACTCGCAGCGCTACGAGGGAACAAAGTGCTCCACGCCATCCTGGCACAGTAAGCATGAAACCACACCTTGGAAGAGTAAACTTACAGGTTACACTAATAATTCAGTCACATTAAAATGTGTTTTGACATTCCTTATTGTACAAACTACAGAAGAGATCATGATATGTTCATCAGAAGCTTTTTTTCTTTACTTTACTAGCGTCACTTAGTTCAATGCTAACAGGCTAACATTAGCATGAGCATAGTGCCCCCATTGTGAGCAGCAGGATTTATGTGTTGTTAAAAAAAAAAAAAAATCTTACTGTGTATCTTCAGATAACTTTACATATTGCCTGAAAGGAAAGCAAAAAGACAAAACAAAACAAAAACACGTTATTTTATTTATTTATTATTATTTTTGCCACACAGACAGACATATTATGGACACACAGATTTGTGCTTTGGAGAAGTATGGTATAAATTTGATGTCTGGAAAATAAATGATGCAGTTTCCTCAGGAATCTCTGTATAAATGTGTATTTGAACTTTGGAGCTGTAGTCGGACAACTCATAATAGCAAATAAGAATTGTGCTGCTAGTCTCTGTTGATGGCTTTGGTACAGGCTGTGATTTCTGCAGAACCTTTTATCTTATGTGACGTTAAAGTGTTTGATTGCTGTTTAAGTCCAGTGCATACTGCAGTATGTCTTCTTCACTCTTGTCTTCACTGTTGTCTGGTATTTTCCTTGGTTTATGTGACCAGTGATGTAAAACATGTCATTGTATCAATGTGAAAGAAACTGGAGGAAAATTCTGTTTCTCTAAATGCACTGAAGTAATTTAAAATTCAGTACTTTTATGTTTTCTGAACATGAGTTATTTCAATTCAAAATAAAGATGTCACAAACAGCATGAAGTCAGACTGCTTCAGGACCGCTCAGTCTTTAAGTCCCTGTAATTTCCCTTGAGTAGAGGGAAGTCACTCAGTCCCTATTGTAACCTCAGCTGTTTGGTTTTGGTGTAGAAGGAATCCGCCCAGTATTGCGTCAGCACGTGTGCCTGGCAGCTAGGCGTCTCCACTGTACTCCATTATCTTTGCAAACAAAACAGCAGAGAGATGTTTTCCTCCATCAGGGAGGGATGCAGCCATATTTCAGTCCTGGAGACAAACAGAAGACTGACATCTATAACGCCTCCGCAGAGTTCGAACAGGTTGACTTTGCCAAATTCAAACTAAGCTAACAGCCAGAGTGATTTTACAGTTTAGGCGTTCTTTGTGTTTCTGTGTTAGCCAATAATGCTGCAGAGGCTTAGTGCTGATTTCAGTGTTTATTTTACGGCAGGGCTGAGACTGATCCACACAGAAGGACTGAGACTGTTCAGCTGGTCCCCTCAGACACCAGGGTCCTCTGCAATCTCCCTAGGTTGAACACGCACACTCTGACACTTGGCATTGTCCCTGACCGTGACCCCCCAACCCTTCAGAGGACTGTGGAGCAGCTGCAGCACTTTATATGTCATCTCCACGCCAAGGTGAGTAGTATCACCACACCCTGTTCGGTACATCGAGGAGTCCTGTTGCTGCTGAACACTGTTTGTCTTTTCACTGCCCTCAATTTTTAACCTTCAAGCACAGTTTGTATAGGCAGTGGAGCACCTTATGTAATCACAGAGCTGGCAGTTGATAAGAAGTTTACCCTCCTGTTTGTCTTCATTCTCCAGGGAGTTTCTGTACTGGAGCTGCAGTCGGATTCTTTGCACACAGCTGCTGAGTGTCGTGACAGTCTAGACAGGGAACCAGCCTGTCTGGAGCTTTCTGCAGCACAACAGTGGAGCCGGACAGAAAACTACCCTGAAGACGTCAACCACAGCATTGTTGATGGTGGATGTGGTGGACCAGAGAATGCAGTGGAGGGCTGGACTTTGTCTCCAAGTACTCAGTTGTCAGTCCTACACCTCCAGGAACATGGCCACAGCCTCCCAGAGGACAGGGTGTGTCTTAGTTCAAACACTGGGAGAGATTACAGCCATACGGGGGAGGAAGAAGGGAGGGAGCAGCATGGTGCTTCTGCCCAGAACTTGAGTTTGTGTGATGGCAGTGAAGAAGCTCAGAGTGAGGGAGAAGCTGTGAGGCTTGCTGTGGGAATCCCGTTTCCACCAGCCTGTGGTAAACAGAAACAGGAAGCCAGTAGAGGAAAGCCTGTAATCCTGGAAGTGCAAGGGGTCACAAAGGACAAAGGCAGAGCCAAGCAAGGAGAGGACAACACTGGCAGGAGGAAGGTGGAGGACACAGAAAACACCTCCACAGAATTTACAGCACTTTCAGCCATGGGCCACTCTGTCTCATCAGAGGGCTCGGACATATTGGATGTCTCTGATTCTGACCTGGAGTGTTCTCAGGACGATGTGAGACTGGAACATGATGGCTTAACAGATTCTGAATCAGTCCCAGTAGACCCCACCTTCATACACTGCAGTGATGTCATCGATGCTGCAAGTTCCGAATCTGATCTTCTACATCTTGTGATAGAAAGCGCCCATGAAGGGGAACCTCCACCGGACATAAACAGCCTGGAACAAAACCAGGAAACAGCTGGTGGGGATTACTCTCCAGCTGACGCCAGCAGCTGTTCAGTTCCAGACACTGAAATGAATTCTGGAAATTGTACTGCTAATGAGCAGGATAGATTGGTGTTAACAGGTAGAGATGAACTTCTGACACTCCCTGGACACTTTATAGAAAATACCACAGGGAATTTTCAGGCCATTTGTGAATCAGCAGAGGATATAGGGAGAGCTCTGTCCATCTGTGGCCCATCACCTGAAATGATCCACAGCTCTGTTGGTGTACACGACGATCTTGATTCAGTACTACTTTATGGGCTTTCCAGTGAAGAAGATGGCAGTTACAGATCTGTTGGAAGCTCTATAACAGAAATTTTTCATTTGACTGAGGACACTGACAATGCAATAATGGAGAAGCAAGAATTGACTGAGTCAAAATTGTTGGAACTGTCCTCTTCAGGACTAAAGATGGATGAGGGTAATAATATGAAACATGATGGAAGCAATGAACATTCACTAAGCGTGGACAGAGGACTCCTCTCAGATCCTGGCAATGCCAGGGCACTGACAGAGACTGACTACTGGCAGGCTGGCACTGAGCCTGAATCACGACGGTCACTCAACTGCCATACAACAGAGCCATTGAATCCAGAGTGGACAGAGCAGAAATTCAGTCCAGAACTTTCTGACCACAATCAGTCATTAAATCTGATGTTCCAAGTCAGCAGGAGTGAGACTGGAGAGGCTGCAGTCTCTAATCTGAATGTAGCGACTGGGTGTTCAGGATCAGAAGTCACTAAGATGAGCATATTTGAAACTAAAGTTTGTGTTTCAGTCGAGGGTGAACCCACAGATGAAAAAGACTCTCAGCCTGTCGTGACTAGTGAGGAAATGGCTTCAGCAGAGAACAGTGAGCACCCAAAGATGACATCATCTGATGGATTAAAGCATGCAGAGATTGATACCACAGTGTCTTCATCACAACATGTGGTAGCAGAACCAAGTGTTTCAAATGATACAGTGAGTGGACAACCTTCTAAGGAGGAGCTGCTGGACACTACAAGGATTTCAAACAATGAAGCGAGTGGACAACCTGTGGAAGAGCTGCTTGAAGCTACAAGCATTACAAATGATGAAGCAAGCAGACAACCTCCTGAGGAAGAGCTGCCAGAAGCTACAAGTATTTCAAATGATAGGGCAAGTGGACAACCTCCTGAGGAAGAGCTGCCAGAAGCTACAAGTGTTTCAAACGATAGGGCAAGTGGACAACCTCCTGAGGAAGAGCTGCCAGAAGCTACAAGTGTTTCAAATGATAGGGCAAGTGGACAACCTCCTGAGGAAGAGCTGCCAGAAGCTACAAGTGTTTCAAACGATAGGGCAAGTGGACAACCTCCTGAGGAAGAGCTGCCAGAAGCTACAAGTATTTCCAACGATAGGGCAAGTGGACAACCTCCTGAGGAAGAGCTGCTGGAAACTATAAGGATTTCAAAGGAAGCAAGCGGACAACCTCTTGAGGAAGAGCCGCTGGAAACAAAGATTTCAAACAATGGAGATAATGGACAGCCTCCTTCGGAGGAACTACTGGGATCTCCAAGAATTTCAAATGATGGTGTGAGCGGACAACCTCCTGAGGAAGAGCTACTGGGAACTACAAGGATTTCAAACAATGGAGCGCACAGACAGCCTCCTGAAGAAGAGCTACTGGGAACTACGAGGATTTCAAAGGAAGCGAGCGGACAACCTCCTGAGGAAAACCTGCTGGAAACTACAAGCATTTCAAACAATGGAAGGAGGGGACAACCTACTAAGGAAACACTACTGGAAACTATAAGCATTTCAAATGATGGCGCGAGCAGACAACCTCTTGAGGAAGAGCTGCTGGAAACAAAGATTTCAAACAATGGAGATAATGGACAGCCTCCTTCGGAGGAACTACTGGGAGCTCCAAGAATTTCAAATAATGGTGTGAGCGGACAACCTTCTGAGGAAGAGCTACTGGGAACTACGATGATTTCAAATGATGGAGTGAGCAGACAGCCTCCTGAGGAAGAGCTACTGGGAACTATGAGGATTTCAAATGATGGCGCAAGCAGACAACCTCCTGAGGTAGAGCTATTGGGAAATACAAGACCAATTCAAGGTGGGTTAAGTGATTTATTTCTGTCCCAGTTTGGGTTTATTTTAGCCCTGAACACTAACATACATCACTGCACATTACGAATGCCAAAGACGTCTTCCTAAACAACTATGTTAAATTAGTTCCAGTCTCCCTCTGTGATTAATGGCAGTGGCACAGCCACGGGAAGTGGAGCTAGTTATTATTAGCGTTTGTGTCATCTTATTGTGAGAAGTTTTCATGACTGATGTGTTGTGTAGCTTTGATATTGTTTGGATACTTATTCTTATGAGGATATACTTTGTTTTCAGATTATTTTTTGTGAAATGATCACAACATTTAATTAGCACAGGGATCGGAACATGTAACACAGAGCCAGTACTTATCTTTGAAACTGGAAAAGGATGGTGGCACAAAAATTTGGGGCTTTTGCATCCAAAACAGGCATTCTCCAGTTCAAGGCTAGCTGTGCCCTCTTCTTTATATCTGTGGTTGCGTCATGAAGGGCATCCGGTGCAAAACTGTTGTGACCCCGAGCAAACCAAAAGAAATTACTTTATCTTGGATAACTTTCCTTGTGTGTGGTGTAAAAACACCTGGTTCCTGTCTCATGCAGGCTTCTGTCACATGATTAATTTAGGTAATCACATGCCAGGTACAATGTTAGAAACCTGTCATCTAACGCAAACGCCAATCACACTCTACTCTCCAGGGTTTGTCACTGGTGTTTAAACCCACATCAGGGGCTCTTAAGCCTGTGCTGAATTTTGCATCAGTGGGTCAATGGGAATCTCATTGGCTCATAGTGTTTAGTCCACAGTCCCAAGGAGTGGGCTGCTTCTCACAGGATGCACCTGAGACATCACGGGCGAGATGTTCTACACATGATTTTATTTGTTTTCTGCTGTGGGTAAATGCAGAGCCCTCTGGGATTTGTCGGAACATTTTGGCCTGAACAGTGACGTATGGGAGACCTCAATGTCCATATTATTTAAGTGTCAATCCACTCATTCTGTGTCTCTCTGTTGCTCTGTGTCTGTCTGTCTGTCTGTCTGGTGCTCTCTCTCTGTGTAGCTCTGCCTGCCTGTTGGTCTCTCTCTGTATCTGTCTGTCTCTGTGTATCTCTGCCTGTCTGTTGCTCTGTCTCTGTCTGTCTGTCTGGTGCTCTGTCTCTGTGTATCTCTGCCTGTCTGTTGCTCTGTCTGTCTGTTGGTCTCTCTCTGTATCTATCTGTCTGGTGCTCTGTCTCTGTATCTGTCTGTCTGGTGCTCTGTCTCTGTGTATCTCTGCCTGTCTGTTGCTCTGTCTGTCTGTCTGTTGGTCTCTCTCTGTATCTGTCTGTCTGGTGCTCTGTCTCTGTGTATCTCTGCCTGTCTGTTGCTCTGTCTGTCTGTTGGTCTCTCTCTGTATCTGTCTGTCTGGTGCTCTGTCTCTGTGTATCTCTGCCTGTCTGTTGCTCTGTCTGTTGGTCTCTCTCTGTATCTGTCTGTCTGGTGCTCTCTCTCTGTGTAGCACTGTCTGTCTGGTGCTCTGTCTCTGTCTGTCTGTTGGTCTCTCGCTGTATCTGTCTGTCTGGTGCTCTGTCTCTGTGTATCTCTGCCTGTCTAGTGCTCTGTCTCTATTTGTCTGTTGGTCTCTCTCTGTATCTGTCTGTCTGGTGCTCCGTCTCTGTGTATCTCTGCCTGTCTGTTGCTCTGTCTGTCTGTCTGTTGGTCTCTCTCTGTATCTATCTGTCTGGTGCTCTGTCTCTGTGTATCTCTGCCTGTCTGGTGCTCTGTCTGTCTGTTGATGTCTCTCTGTATCTGTCTGTCTGGTGCTCTGTCTCTGTGTATCTCTGCCTGTCTGGTGCTCTGTCTGTCTGTCTGTTGGTGTCTCTCTGTATCTGTCTGTCTGGTGCTCTGTCTCTGTGTATCTCTGCCTGTCTGGTGCTCTGTCTGTCTGTCTGTTGGTCTCTCTCTGTATCTGTCTGTCTGTTGGTCTCTCTCTGTATCTGCCTGTCTGGTGCTCTGTCTCTGTGTATCTCTGCCTGTCTGGTGCTCTGTCTGTCTGTCTGTTGGTCTCTCTCTGTATCTGTCTGTCTGGTGCTCTGTCTCTGTGTATCTCTGCCTGTTTGTTGCTCTGTCTGTTTGTCTGGTGCTCTGTCTCTGTATCTGTCTGTCTGGTGCTCTGTCTCTGTGTATCTCTGCCTGTCTGCTGGTCTCTCTGTGTATCTCTGTCTGGTGCTCTGTCTCTGTGTATCTCTGTCTGGTGCTCTGTCTCTGTGTATCTCTGTCTGTCTGGTGCTCTGTCTCTGTGTATCTCTGCCTGTTTGTTGATCTCTCTCTGTAGCTCTGTCTGTCTGGTGCTCTGTCTCTGCCTGTCTGTCCGTTGGTCTCTCTCTGTATCTGTCTGTCTGGTGCTCTATCTCTGTGTATCTCTGCCTGTCTGTTAATCTCTCTCTGTATCTCTGTCTGGTGCTCTGTCTCGCCACACTTTGTAACTGAGTTCCATTGAGTTGATTAGAAGCAAACTGTCACAGAGCAGCATGTCGTTACCTTGACCTCTCCTTTTTTAGGGTCGGGGGGGGGGGAGGGTTCACTGTACATAAGGTGAAAATAATTTTCTATGGAAATCTCAGAGGTCTTTCAGGACTCAACCATTTTGCAAAGGTTTTCTGACCACAGCTTTTAAATTGTGACCACAGTGATGGAGGGGAAAAATCCTTGCTTATGTTAACTTGGTAATTAGCGAGGTAAGCACTTTTGATTATTCATTTATTTATTTATTCATTCATTCTTCTTTATTTAAGAAGGTAAAACCGTCATTGAGATTAAAAATCTCTTTTCCAAGAGTGACCTGGCCTAGAAGGCAGACCTTCATACAGGCAGAAGTGGATGTGCAGCAGCTATTAGTGGACGTGTCATCTTGGTTCAGTGTGTATGATTGGGACCCGCTTTGGCCTCATTGGGTGAATAGCATGCTAAATCCATGCTGAGTATTAAATCAAACCCATCATCAAAGCTGTCGTTCATCGTTCACATACTGGAGGGCCATTAAGCTCCAAAACCTGGCGTGAAAGTGTTGTGTTTATACGTTCGCTCTGAATTCCACAAAATGAAAGAAAATACAGTGCCTTGCAAAAGTATTCAGCCCCTTGGTATTTCACGCATTTTAATTTGTTTATAGCATTTCAAATACAAAAAGAAAATCGGGCTTCTCAATATAAAAATTTCTAAAATTATCTTCCTAAGACTCAAACTAAAAGTAAATCTCTACAACTTGATATTAATGAATAAAAAAATATAAAATCCAAGATGATGGGTTGCATAAGTAATCAGCCCCTTTGGTATAATACCTGTAAATAATCAGTTTAATTGCCAGTTTTCTTCAGACAAGTCAGGGGATGGATACATGAACATTTCCAAGTCACTGAATATGTCTTGAACTTTATTTACATTAGTTATGAAGAAATACAAACAGTATGATACTCTATGGTGAATCTGTGTGGAGTAGACAGTTCTCAAAAACTGAGTGACTGTGCAAGAAGGAGAAGAGCCATTGTATACTTTGATCCAAAAGTTATCAAGATATGAAATTTCAAAAGGAATCATACTGTGCCTTGAAAAAGTATTCAGCTCCTTGGGATTTTGCATGTTGGTTTGAAGCCAAGAGTGGTGATACAAAATGCAAAACTTGCACTATGTACAATTTCTCTAATCACAGCCACAGAAGCCTTTAACTTCTTCTTGGCTGTCTTTGAGTCTTGGTGGCTTCTCTCACTCATCTTCATCTGCACAGTCACTTCGTTTTTGACCCAAACAGTCCAACCGTCAACCCCACTGAGAACTTTAGTCTGGGTCCCATTAACATATGTAAGATCACTGTCCTCAAAATCATTGTTGATTAATGATTTAATTATGGATCATCACTTAGATATGATTGGGTTATGTGAAACCTGGCTTAAACCTACAGCTGTCCTCCCCTTAAATGAGGGGAGGACAGCTTAAATGCCCACTGGCATACACATTTAGTCATGTCCCTCGTGATGCGAAGCAAGGTGTGGGTGTTGCTCTTATTTATAAATCTAGGTTTAGCTTATTAGCTGTTGGGGGTCACAAATATAACTCATTTGAGCATCTGATTCTCTGCTTTGCCCACGGTGCTACATATTGCCAAGGTCAGAAGAATAAAAATCAGCTGTATTTCTGTGTCACTGTATATAGGCCTCTTGGCCCATACTCTGAATTCTTAGATGAATTTGGTGTGTTCATTTCTAACTTGTCGAGTGCAGACACATTCTGATTATTGGTGACTTTAACATTCATATAAATAAGCCTTCTGATCCCCTCTGCAAATCATTCATGGAAATTGTGGATACATTAGGATTTCAGCAATGCATTCAGGACTCGACACGCATGAGTGGAAATACCCTGGATTTGGTTCTCGCATGTGATATTGCTGTCACGAATACCGACATCATGCCTCTTGCTTCGGGGTCTCTGATCACTCACTTATTAGGTTTACAGTATTGCTGCCATGTTTAGCGGAACAACAACATTATTTATCACTGCGGCGATGTATCAGCTCCTCAACTATGACTGAAATCTAAGCTAGACTGCCTGATATCTTAGCTTCACGTTTAGCAGTTGCCCAATCAGTAGACAGTCTTAAAACTACACTCGACATGATTGCACTACCTTTGTTAAAACCAGCCCCCCCCAACACACAGCCACTTATATTCAATGACTGCTTGCGTGACCTCAAGCATAAGGCTAGAGGTCGAGAACGGAAAGGGCGTAGTTCAAAATTAGACGTATTCCACCTTGCGTGCCGTGATGCTATCTTCGACTATAAGCATGCACTACTGGCTACAAAGCGGACCTATTACTCTGATTTGATCAACAAAAACAAGCATAACTCAAAGTTCTTGTTTAACACGGTGGAAACACTTATTCATGGACAACCACCTGTAGTTCACTCTCCTTTTACAGTACAGGATTTCCTGGATTACTTTGAGAAGAAAATAGAAGACATTAGGTTGAGCATATCCCAGCGTGCCTTAACCCAGCCACTACACCCTGCTATTGGTGTGGGCGCCATGACTGAGGTATTACCTAGATTTACAGAATTTGATAGTATCTCACTAGGCTTGCTGACAAAACTCGTAACATCTACAAATAGCACAACCTGCTTATTTGATCCATGCCAACAAAACTGTTTAAAGAGCTGTGGCCCACTCTTGGGCCAACTGTGCTGAAAATTATTAATCTCTCATTGACCTGTGGATCTGTTCCTAAATGTTTCAAATCTGCAGTGATTAAACCATTACTTAAGAAATCTAATCTTGACCCTAGTGTATTGAAAAACTATAGGCCGATATCAATTCTATCATTTTGCTCTAAAATTCTGTAAAAAGTGGTTTCACGGCAGCTTGTGGACTATCTTACCGAGAACATTCTTTTTGAGCCATTGCAGTCTGCTTTTAGAAAATATCATTCCACAGAGACATCTCTCACTAAAGTGGTGAATGATCTTCTGCTTACAATGGATTTGGACACCGAATCCATACGGTTCTGTTGCTGTTAGATCTCAGTGCTGCATTTGATACAGTGGGTCATTGTATTCTACTTGATAGGCTGGATAATCATTTTGGGATTACTGGGAGTGCCCTTGCATGGTTGACGTCATACCTGACCAGTCGTCTCACTGTGTTTTGTACAATAACACAACTTCTAACCTTAGTGACTTGAAATTTGGGGCTCCACAGGGGTCCGTCTTTGGCCCCCTGCTTTTCTCCCTTTATATAGCACCCCTTGGGCACTTATTGAGGCGTTTTGGGGTTACCTTTCACTGCTATGCTGATGATACTCAGTTATACATGAGATAACTGATGGTAATCTCATCCACATAAAATCCTTAGAAGTTTGCCTTGCATCAGTGAGAAGCTGGATGTCAAGCAACCTCCTACTTTTAAACTCTGATAAGACTTAAATGGTGGTTCTTGGTCCAGTGAGACATCAACATCAATTTGATCCATTAATGCCTTACCCTAGGCTCGTGTGTCATACATCACACTGATAAAGTGAGGAACCTTAGAATAATTTTTGACATTACGTTGTCCTTTGACCTCCACATTAGAGATATTATGAGGACTGCTTTCTTCCACCTACGAAATATAGCGAAGATTCGCCCCATCCTGTCTATGGCTGATGCTGAGACCCTGATTCATGCGTTTGTCTCTTCTAGATTGGACTACTGCAATGTTCTATTTTCTGGTTTACCGCAGTCCACCATTAGGGGTCTCCAAATGGTTCAAAATGCTGTTGTCAGACTTTTGACACAAAGCAGAAATTTCTCCACGACACCCATGGCATTTCTTCACTGGCTTCCTGTCCCAGTGAGATCAGATTTTAAGGTTCTGCTACTAGCCTATAAAATTGTTCACGGACTGGCACCTCCCTACCTAGCTGACCTAATTAAACCCTAAGTACCGGCCCAGGCATTGCATTCTCAAGGTGCAGGACTACTTTGTGTCCCTAGGGCGAATAAAAAGTCTGCGGGTCATAGAGCTTTCTCTTATCATGCCCCTGTTCTGTGGAATGATCTCCCTGCATCAATAAAACAGTCAGATTCTGTCAAGACTTTCAAGTCCAAACTTAAGACGCACTTATTTTCCCTTTCGTATGGCTAGCATACTGTCATAGTATGTTTCTATGCTTTTTACTCTTAATTCATTTTATTAGGAAGCGGAGCATGCCACGGCCTCAACTTTGCCTAAATTCTGGGTCTTTTAGTGAAGCTTAGTGTTAGTGGCCGGTGATCACCTTAGTGTTTCTTCTGTTTTTCTTGTTGCTTAATGCAGACAAATTACACTGTATTTGTTGCCTTTCTGATGCTTGATTCTCTTTTTTTCCCTTTTCTCTCTGAGGTGCAGCTCCATCCAGAGATGGGTGTGGTATCTGTTCCAGAAACTGTCCTGTGCACCAGTAACATTTCCTGTATCTTTGTTTTGTGAATTGTTTTGTAATTTGTGTTTGTAGCATGGCCCAAGCAGAGGGTCACCCCTTTGAGTCTGGTCTGCTTGAGGTTTCTTCCGCAGGGAGTTTTCCTTACCACTGTTGCTCTGAGGGTTGATAAGGTTAGACCTTACTTGTGTGAAGCGCCTTGAGGCAACCTTGTTGTGATTTGGCACCATATAAATGAAAATAAATTGAAATTTAGAACTGCTTCCTCCAGACAGAGTTAGCATACAGTACTATACTGTTTGTAAAAGATATTATACCAGTTTTTATAACAGGTTTTTTTTCCTGCAAATGTCATACATGTAGCTATGATACAGGACAAATGGTTTGGTGTATTTTAGTATTCATAGTGGGATTAACAGTAGTAGAAAATTCTGATGTAGCCTAGACTGTCGACAGGTATTTTGCAAACACTGTAAACACATGCATTACACTTATACACACACAGTAATATATGATAAAGAAGCAGATGATGGCAGTAAAGTCAACTATTTTAGTAATTTGAAGAGACAGTATATGATTAGGCTATATACTGTGTGTGTGTGTGTGTGTGTGTGTGTGTGTGTGTGTGTGTGTGTGTGTGTGTGTGTGTGTGTGTGTGTGTGTGTGTGTGTGTGTGTGTGTGTGTGTGTGTGTGTGTGTATATATATATATATATACGTATGTATATATGTATATACGTATGTATATATGTATATACGTATGTATATATGTATATACGTATGTATATATGTATATACCTATGTATATATGTATATACCTATGTATATATGTATATACCTATGTATATATGTATATACCTATGTATATACCTATGTATATACCTATGTATATACCTATGTATATACGTATATACCTATGTATATATGTATGTACGTACGTATATACGTATGTACGTGCGTATATACGTATGTACGTACGTATATACGTATGTACGTGCGTATATACGTATGTACGTGCGTATATACGTATGTACGTGCGTATATACGTATGTACGTACGTATATACGTATGTACGTACGTATGTATATATGTATGTACGTATGTATATAAAGGCAATCTATGTATGTATGCGGCACGGTTTATGTGCGGGCTGAACTGCTATAGTCATTAATCATTCGACACCAAACTTGGTGTTGTGACTGGGGGCACCAAGGGGGAGGTCACTGGGGCCCTTACGTTGACAGCACACATGCAGGAACACCCATACGTGCGCGCACACACACACGGTCAGCCTTATGTCTATGCACAGCCGCAACAATTAAGCAATCAACACCAAACTTGGTATGGTGACTGAGAGCACCAAGGGGGAAGTCACTGGGGCCCTTAGATTGAAAAAACACACACACACACACACACACACACACACACACACACACACACACACACACACACACACACACACACACACACACACTGTCAGCCTTATATCTATGCACAGCTTCAACAATTAAGCAATCAACACCAAACTTGGTATGGTTAGTGGGAACACCATGGGGGAGGTCACTGGGGCCCTTAGATTGAAAACACACACACACACAGTCAGTCTTATATAGGCTTTGACGGATGACGTCAATACTATTTCAATTCAATTTCAATTTATTTTCATTTATGTAGCGCCAAATCACAACAAAGTTGCCTCAAGGCGCTTCACACAAGTAAGGTCGAACCTTACCAACCCACAGAGCAAGCACACAGGTGACAGTGGTAAGGAAAAACTCCCTCTGAGGAAGAAACCTCAAGTAGACCAGACTCAAAGGGGTGACCCTCTGCTTTGGCCATGCTGCCAACACGATTTACAAAACAATTCACAAAATGAATATACAGAAAATGTTGCCGGTCGGGGCACAGGACAGGAGGGTTTCAGAAACAGATACCACACCCATCCCTGGATGGAGATGCACCTCAAACAGAGAGAAAAAAACAGAATCAGGCATCAGAAAGACAACAGATTCAGTACAATTTGTTAACATTATGCAACAAGAAGAACAAAAGAAATACTAAGGTGATCACCGGCCACTAGCCCTAAGCTTCACTAAAAGACCCAGAATTTAGATAAAGTTGAGGTCACGTTATGCTCCATTTCCTACTAAAATGAATTTAAAAGAGTAAAAAGCATAGAACCATACTATGCCGGTATGGCTAACCATACAAAAGGAAAAATAAGAGCGTCTTCAGTCTGGACAAGGAAGTCTCAACAGCATGTGACTGTTTTATTGATGCAGGGAGATCATTCGACAGAACAGGGGCACGATAAGAGAAATCTCTGTGACCCGCAGACTTTTTATTCACCCTAGGGATGCAAAGTAGTCCTGCACCCTGAGAAGGCAACACTGGTATTTACAGTAGGTACGTAGGGTTTAATTAGGTCAGCTAGGTAGGGAGGTGCCAGTCCGTGAACAATTTTATAGGCTGGTAGCAGAACTTTAAAATTTGATCTCACAGGGGCAGGAAGAGATGCCAAAATGGGTGTAATGTGGTCAAACTTTCTGCTTCCTGTCAGAAGTCTGACAACAGCATTTTGAACCAATTGTAGACCCCTAATGCTGGACTGCGGTAAACCAGAAAATAGAACATTGCAGTAGTCCAATCTAGAAGAGACAAACACATGAATCAGGGTCTCAGCATCAGCCATAGACAGGATGGGCCGAATATTCGCTATATTTCGCAGGTGGAAGAAATATCTCGTAATATCTCTAATGTGCAGGTCAAAGGACAATGTAGAATCAAAAATTACCCCAAGGTTCCTCACTTTCAGTGTGATGTATGACACACAAGCCTAGGCTCAGCATTAGCTGGTCAAATTGATGCAGATGTCTTACTGGACCAAGAACAATCATTTCAGTCTCATCAGAGTTTAAAAGTAGGAAGTTAAGATAAGATAAGACTTTATTGATCTCACAGTGGAGAAATTCACAAGTTACTTCAGCTCTTAAAAAAAGACACACAAGATGGGTGCGAGTGGAGGAAAATCTGCATCAAACAGCATGTGCAACGATAGGCAAAATAATGATACATGTAATAATACAATAAGATAAGAGAATGAGGTAGTATGTGTGTATATATATATATATATATATATATATATATATAATACGCACATACATAAGTACATTTGCATATATAAACATGATTGGAATTAAAAAAAAGATAGGAGGATCTTGCTAGACATCCAGCCTTTCACTGTTGCAAGTAAATCTTCTAAGGATTTTATGTGGATGAGATTACCAGCAGTTATCGGCATGTAGAACTGAGTATCATCAGCATAGCAGTGAAAGGTAATCCTAAAATGGTGCAATATGTGCCCAAGGGGCGCTATATAAAGGTATAAAAGCAGAGGGCCTAAGATGGACCCCTGTGGAGCCCCAAATTTCATGTCACTAAGGTTAAATGTAGTGTGACTGTACAAAACACAGTGAGAACGACTGGTCAAGTATGACGTCAACCATGCAAGGGCACTCCCAGTAATCCCAAAATGATTTTCCAGCCTATCAAGTAGAATATGATGATCCACAGTATCAAACCCAGCACTAAGATCTAACAGCACCAGAACCGTAGTGGTGTCTGAATCCATTGTAAGCAGAAGATCATTCACCACTTTAGTGAGAGCTGTCTCTGTGGAATGATATTTTCTAAAAGCAGACTGCAGTGGCTCAAAGAGATTATTCTCAGTAAGACGGTCCACGAGCTGCTGTGAAACCGCTTTTTCCAGAAATGTAGAGCAAAATGATAGATTTGATATCGGCCTATAGTTTTTCAATACACTAGGGTCAAGATTAATAATAATTTCCAGCACAGTTTGCCCAAGAGTGGGCCACAGCTCCTTAAACAGTTTTGTTGGCATGGATCAAATAAGCAGGTTGTGCTTTTTGTGCAGGTTTCAACTTCATGCATTTTCACAACTCATGCATTCTCACCAAATTTTCACCACAAATGCATATCAGGCCATGGAAGATTCCATTAAATTTTGGAGGTGATCCAGATCTGAATCCGCATTCTGAATCAAGATTCACTTTATATAGGCTTTGAAGGATGGCATCAAACTACTTCACGGATTCTTACCAAATTTGCACAAGAGATAGATTTTAGGACTCGGAAGACTCCCCTGAAATGTGGAGGAGATCCAGATCTGGATTCTGGGTCAAGATTAACTTTATATAGGCTTTGAAGGATTACATCAACACAATTTCACAGATTCTCACCAAATTTTCACCACAGATAGTTATTAGGCCATGGAAGACTCCAATAAATTTTGGAGGTGATCTGGATCCGAATCTTAATTCTGGATCAACATTTCACTTTGTATAATTACTTCAAAACTGCTTCACAGATTCTCACCAAATTTGCACCACAGATGGATATTAGGGCATGGAAGACTTCACTAAATTTTGGAAGTGATCCAGATCTGATTTCTGGATCAAGATTCACTTTATATTGGCTTTGAAGGGTTATGCCAAAACTACTCTGATTCTCAACAAATTTTCAACTGTCATAATCTGGCATAATATGTTGCCAGTCTTCCCTGGCAACATATTATGCCAGGGAAGGCTCCAATAAATTTTGGAGGTGATCCAGATCTGGATTCTGGATCAAGATTCACTTAATATCGGCTTTGAAGGATTATGTCAAAACTACTTCACAGATTCTCACCAGTCTGCATGACAGATAGATATTAGGGCATGGAAGACTCCACTGAATTTTGTAGGTCATCCAGATCACAGATAGAACGGCCTGCCCCTAAAAATTGGTCCGCCCTGCCTCCACTGCACATGCATAATTTCGGACCTCAGCAGGTTGTCTGAGACTGACTCTCTTCACCCAAAGCGATCAGATGGATTAATGTGGTTATTAACCATCAGATGACAAGGTAAAACCTTTGTTGTGCATTTGCATTGTAATTTTAGTGTTATTTATACACTGTTAGTATTTTTCTTAACCATATGTGGGAGATGGCTGTGCAATAGGGGTATGTGTTTTTAGGGATATGTGCAATATGCATGAATTATTTATGGGAGACCGCTGTGTAATACGGGTATGTGCAATTTGGATATGTGTATTAGGGATGTGCTATATGTATGATTTATGTGTGTATGAAGTTATGTAATATGTATGAGTCATGTAATTATGTCATGGCAGTTTTACTTTTTACTTGTGCAGCTCTTGGAGTCTAAGACAAATTTCCCGGAAGGGACAATAAAGTGTATCGTATCGTATCGTAACCTCTTAAATCATTCTAAAATCAGTTTTAAGCAGAAACGAGGCCATGTTAATCAGAAACTCAATGAAGCTCCATGATGCTTTGAAATGAGCGACGTGCAGTGAACGCATCAGATAGCAGCTCATGTAGCCGCGGTGCTCTGATCGCTTCATTCCTCTTTTATGATGAAATAATGCTGAATTTATGTGGAAATGATTGTTGTAGAAGAGCTTCAGCTATCTGTTGCTGAGATAGATGATGATGGAGTGCAGTAAGTGTCTCTGCACACGTGTTAATAACACTATGTAACACAATTTTTGTTCCTGGCTTCTGAGTGTTATATTTCAACTGCTTATGTCTAAAGTCTATGGAAAAATGACGACATTCAGCACAAACTTTGATTTAATTTTTTTAACGTTCTAGAAAGTTCTAAAAGTTTCTCAAAATTTCTAGATAATTCTGGAAACTTCTAGAAAATTCTGGACAGTTCTAGCTGTTAAAGAATATTCTAGAAGACTACTCAGTAGTAGTGAAGGCGAATTGAGAATATTCTTGAAAATGGACAAATTTCAAAATATCATTGTCCTGATCTCAGAAGCAGCAAAGTTTCTGTGAAATAACAGCTATTTTCTATTTATTTAAGGCATAACAGGTTAGGAAAACACACTGTGTACCCAGGAACAAAACAAAAATAAAAATTTGTTACATAGTGTAATTAGTGATCTCTGATGTATTTTATTCCTCTCTCTGAGCGTTAGCGGGTGCATTATTAGCAAAACAGAAACATCCCAATGACTGACAGACAGAGGGAAATGATCCTGCGCCGTCCACAAATGTAGCTTCTGAACTGCTGTTCGAAAGTGATGGCTCGGCTTTACAGAGAGCAGACAACCTGCTTCACCCTGAAACTCTTAACTTTTTCAGTGTCGGATTGTGGAGCCTAAAGTGTGGTGACACGCCGTTTGTGTGAATGCTGGTTTACTGAAGCTGTGGACATGGATGTCAGGACATCTGACAGTGATTTTAATGGGCTGCCTGTACACAGAGATGGATCTGTTACATTGGAAAAAGTCAGAATACATTATTTCCAGGAGTTCATGGATGTTATTTTACATGCCATGATCGAGAGAGAGGCAGAGCTGCAGCCGGCGATCTTGCATGCGCGCATGCTTCTTTGATCGCATGAAGTTTACATTTGGAAATTAATCCATAACACAATGGTGAGTCTGGCATGTTCAGGATTTTACCCCTTTTGTGTTTTGTGAACCGATTTCTTTTTCTTTTTTTTTACTTTGAGAGTGTAAATTTGGAGCTGGAATGTGTGTATATGTGCTGCGAAGCTTGCGCTCTCTCTGTGTGTGTGTGTGCGTGCGTGCGTGCGCACTGTGTAGCTGACGAGACGCTTGTTCTCCCCTGACATTAGATGTATTTCTTTTTTCCTTTTTTTTTTTTTTTTTTTTTTTTACATTTTATTGATAACGACACTCATAATTAATCGTGCACAAAACTGATTGTGGAGCAGAGATTGTTATTGACAGGCTGCGTTTATGGCTGCAGGTGCTCATCAACCTTTTTGGAGCCACAGTTTTTACCGTGACTACATCAAAATGAACAGTTATCACTTAAAAACGAGTCATCATAACACGACATCACACTTATGTCAACTGCGGAATTAATTTGTGCCTCTATTCTTAACATTAGCAGCTACATTCCATTGAAGTGCATGCTGCGGCGCTTCTAGTAGTCACGTTACTTGTTGGAAACACCCGAGTATTTGAAACCGGTCACGGTCAGTAATCCCGGTGGATCATTGGATGATCAATAACAGCCTAAACCTAAATTGTTATGATTTTGTTGCGACATGTTCTTTAAGACCTCTGCATGGTGCTGTACACAATAAATATTTCAGTTTGTGTGTGTGTTATTTTGAAGTCTCAACATTTTTGAATTTGGTCACATTTGGCTTGAATTAAATTAATCTTTGAGTAGATTTAAAAAAAAAAAAACGTAAAATGTTATGTTTTTCCTCATATAAATCCTGTAGACAAAGTGAGGATGTAGAAACGTGAACCTGTTTTAATCTGAAGGTGATTATTTTGAAGCTTTGGACTGATGGTGTTTCATTGTGTCTGCAGATGCCGTAACACGTGAAATCAGTGGTGTCGAGGAGAAAGGCGACATTACAGCAGAGGACGGCCAGCTTCCTACAGTAAGATTAAAGTTTTTCAAAAATGTTTTTTTTTTTTTTATGTAGTTTAAATATGAGCAAAACTAAATTATGGAGCATGTTGGCAGTGAAAACAGCATAAAGGTTTAAAGGCTGTGATGTCACTGCAGGCATCCATGTGATCTTTGAAATGTTGCTGACCAGCAGATTCCTCAGCCTGGACTTGTTTTGCTTTTTCTGGGTTGTGGTCAGAGTCGGTGGCTTGTTCTGAATACCAAATGCTTGAATACAGAAGTTGTAGGCAGCACACATGGGTCACCAGCAGAGGGCATTGTAGTCTTAACACTGTTGGGCTTTTGCTTCCTGAGCATTTAATGATCAGCCATGTGGTCCTGGTGGAAAAGCCTGTTTGTGTCATCAGCCAGCAGTTTGAGGACTTGCTGGAGTTTAGGCAACTGAGTAAAATACTTTAAAATACTTACTTTTGTTTAGTAAAAAATAGAAACGGTTGGCTGCAGTAAATCATATTTTCATGTATGGCTCTTATAGCAGATATTTATGTGAATTATTCTAAAATTAAATTAAAATTTCACAAACTGCCATCACAAATAGAGCCCAGATCCACAAAAGATTTGAAAAGATTTCAGACAGAGTTGTTTCAAACTCACTTTATCTCACATTTATTTGGTTTGAGTTTGATTTTAAAGCATTTTGACGATTATGTGAAAAAAGTCGCTGCACCGGACTCTGTTTTAAATGAATGTCATACAAATAATTTTCTTAGGCAACACTATAATTTAATTCCTTACTATTTAAATAAGGGATTCATATTAGAATGGCAATATGATCAAAATCCATGCTGTCTGGAAACAATTTAGAATTTCTCTCCCTGAAGTCTAGGAAATCAAGTGAACAGACGCCATGACTTACATCTGACAGCGACTTTCACGGATCACGTGGAAGCTTTACCTGATCTGCAAGAGGAATGATGGGACAGACTCGGTGACTACAAATTAGGGTAAAGAAAGGCAGCGTGATGTAAGCTGGCTGCTCGCGCAAACAAAATAAAGCAGAATGGTGGAAAACACTCCGAAACGAGAGTTGCATATGTAACTACTGTTCTGTGAATTCCAGATGACTGCCAGATGGCGGTGCTTAGCACCTGGATTATCCCACGTGCACCTATGGTCACCTACGCAGAGGTCAAGATCTTATACCAACAAAGTCACATTAGTGGGTGTGACCTGGGTGACAACCAACAATATATAAGACTGTGTCACCCAGCATTCTGTTCTTTCGGAATCTATCTGGAATTCATAGAACTGTAGTTATATATGTAACTCTTGTTCTGTTTCATTCCTGCCAGAGGGCGGTGCTTAGCACCTGGATGACCTCATACCAACAAGGTCACAAGGAATCTGCACTTACCGAACCTCAGTTGGAGTATGAAGAGGCCGATAATAGAGCTGTCGTCACAGAGTGAGGAGCAGCCACATTAACCCTGTAGAAGTGGGCAAAAGTTATGGCCCCTTCACACATAGTGTGAAGTGTGGATGACTTGTGGACGAAAACAGCGAAACACATCGAAATTAGGGCACCACGATGCCAGCGTGACGGTTCGTGCATGCAACGGTTTCTGTCGAGCAGGAACATCAGCTCACGCTGCTGCAGCTGCTCGCATTGTGTTCCATGGGACGAGCTGCACCACATCACGCTGCTGATTTGGAGGAAAATGAAGTAAAAACCAGCTGTATAATTAGTGAATATCACTGGGTTGATATAAATAATGCATAAAGGGGGACACAATACAGAACCCTGCGGTTAAAAAAAAAAAAATGAAAGAAAACACAACATCCATGGGATTTAAACCTGTGCATCCTAATTACCACACGGCAACTATATCACTGCACCACAAGCACTGCCTTGTAAATGGAGTGAGAAATGACTCTAATCAACAAGCAGACAAACTTATTTTCTCAAAAAAAGAAAAGAAAAAAAGTGCTGTGATAACTGACCAAACAGTGTTTGCTACAGTGTATTTCTGCTGATATGTGACTGAAAGTGGCGTATTTGTCGTACTTTTGGCCTGTCATATGGTCCTGTGGCGCCCTGCTCACTGTCCTGTCACAGATGTGACGTTCAGATCGCCTGCTGCGTGTCCACATAATCTGACGATCCGGTCCAGCTGGACCTGTCAGTGTGCACGCTCTCCAGCCCGTCGCAAGCAATATATGTTTTTATGTTTTTGATGCGAGTTCACCAAGCACGCACGCACGCATGTCTGTCAACACACGGTGCGTGTTCTGCAGCTCTGATGTCCAGGTCTAGACATGTCAGCTACTATTACCACGCTCCCGTCCATTCAGTGCACAGACCAAAGTGTCCCTCTGTGATCAGATGAGATGCGCCTCGCTTGCAGGGGCTGAGGGTGGGGTGCGAACAACACGCATGCACATGTTGGGGGGGGCGGGGGAGCGTGTGACACACACACACACACACACACACGTGTTGTGGAGGGAGTTGACGGCATGTCACATCTCAGCAACTCCATAGTTGTGTGGAACTTAGAAAAATTTCACTTCCAGTACAACAGTGATTGTCTGCAATCTGCTGTCGTACCAATAGTGTGAATGGCCACACATTTTCTAAGTGTCATACAAGCAGTGTTAGATGTTCGTGCGTGTCACCTGGAATTTGGCCGGCACCTGCCGTGAGAGGGTCTGATGTATTTGCACAGCGCACACTTTCTCTTCCAGGCACTTGTGTCCGCAAATAGTTGTAGCAACAGATGTACGAGGCGTTAGAGGCAGGGACGAAAGTACACGGTTTGCACACGATTCCTGCGTCATGTGCACTAAGTGTACACTTCGTCCAAACTTCGCACTATGTGTGAAGGGGCACTAAGGGATGCACCGATCCACATTATTTCTCTTCCGATCTGATCCTGATACATGAATTTGGATATCTGTTGATACCAGAGCTCTGTTTTGCTTTAATATTTTTTATTATCATTATTGTTGATTTTATATGAGGATATTTTGTATCCTCAGTTGTACAGCTTCATGATGAAGTAGTATAGAGGAGGATTTTGTTAAAACAAAAAACTGAAAGTTCAGCTACAATTTGCCAGAAGGGTCATCTAAGATGCAAACCGAGATTTGATGTTTTGGTGAGAGAATTAAATAAGTTTATTTATTGTTGGGTCAGTGGCCAAAGTTTCATGTCTTAAACACTAGATGGCACCCACTCTTAATACATGAAGCGTTTACATGAAATGGTCAGAGAAAATTTCATAAATTACAAAACACGAAACCACCCCCCCACCCCACCCCCTTAAAAAAAAAATCAACGTACTTAATTTACTCATATTTGAAGCCAATTTGGGTAAATCGTCTCATCCTAGGTGATTTTGTTATTCTGCTCTGGTTAAAAAATCCTTGCGTTATTTAATGCGGCGCTTTCTCAAATGTTTGATTCGGGTCGCAACGGATCATCCGCCTCTCGGTTTAAAGGCTTTGCAAATATTTCACATTGCTGTCTTGGATTTGTGCTGCTCAGGGGACATGTCGGTGACAGAAATTCTCAGTGCTTGCCTTTTAGCCATCTGCTAACCGTTGAAAGGACCTCCCAAATGGAGCTGTCTCATACATGGCACTCACTTCTTGTCTCAATGAGAAACACGCCTCCATTCAGAAACCTCCTCCCCTCCTCTGCAGCAAACACAGCGGCAAAGGCAGCACTTATGGTTCACAGACATTTCAAAGACTTTTCCTACACCCGAAAGCCTCACAGCTTACATTGAAAATTCCGATACTGGATCAGGTTGGCCCCATCTCCAGCGAAAGTACAGGAGGAAGCCCATGTGCCTGCAGCACAGATGTTGCTCTGTGGAATACCTCTCAGGGTAGCCCAGGAAGTTGATATGCCCTGGATTGAATGGTATCTCACTGGAGGAGGTTGAATGTCACTGGTCCTGTAAGTTTGCAATATAACGTCAACAATCCAATGTAAGAGTCTTTGTTTGGATGAGGTACAGCCCTTACTGTGTCCTCCATAGTAAACAAACAGAGCATCAGTTCTGTGGAACTAAGCTGTCAATTCAACGTAACGTCTAAGTCCACGAACAGGGCACAACAGACTAGAATTATTCTCTGCACCAGATTGCATAGCAAAGACAGCTAATGTAACTGGTTAACTGGTAAAGGCTGGTTAGCGTGAAGAGCCAAACCTCGCTTTGGGTTAGGCCATAGAGTAACCTCTGTTTCATCAGAATTCCACCGCACACAGTTCTCAGCGATTTGACAAACTTCCACCTAAGGTCAACGCCTCCCAGCTGCTCAAACAGTGCAGAACATAAGCCTTCTAGGACCAATGGAAGATCCCAGGATGGCACACATGCAACTTTCAGAGGCTGCAGCCAGAGAGCACCTTTTAAAAAAGAGACCTATCAGAGTGCGACCCGATTGACCAACCTTCTACCATAATGTGTCAAGCAGAGAGAGCAGCAACATAGATCTTAATAGGAGAGAAGAAAGGCCACTGCCAAACAATGTTTAGAGCTAGCTAAGCAGCACTGGCACAGAACAATGCTCTGGGGCTGCACCCTGTGTGCTGCACTAATGGATACAAATCTTTCATTTACTGTCATATAATGCCCTAGTGGAGGATGCACGGGCATTCAGTACAGTCTGTACAACAGCTTGATCACAAGAGTTCAGCATGGAGTCTGGACCTTCAGGGGCCACACATACAGCTGAAGACGTTCTGGGTGAAGACGCCAAATACACCCCTCCAACTGTGACAAAAGCTCTCGCCTCCGAGGGAGAGGCCACAGCTCCCTGCTGAGGAGCATCTGAATCACGGGGAACCATGTTCTGCCTGGCCAATACGGGGCTACCAGCAACACTGTGTGATTACTCATGTTTATCCCAAGGGCCCCAGCCACCCAAGTGAGTGATCCTAAAAACGGCACTAGAAGGAGCAGTCTCTGTGAGGTATGAGCATCAATGCCAAGCCATGACAAGGCCCACTGAATGGCCTGCTTTACAGCAGACAACTCAGACTCTCACATCTGAGAATAGTCTATATCTATGGTGTGGCAGTCCATTACAGGAGGAAGAGGAGAATGCCCCCCTCTTCCTGGCCCTCAAACTGACCTGTCTGGCACACACTAAATAATGACTCAGATGCTGCGATAGACCTAGCATCCTCATCTCGATTGCTGGTAGTGTGGGGAGTCAACTCCCTCTCACTATATTCACAGGAAGGCGCTAACTGCTCTGTGAAAGGAATAGCAGAAGCTGCAGGAGGCTGGAGAGTAAGGAGCCATGACTTCAACTGAGTAAACTCGGAGGCTAGCATGTCAACCTTATCAGACAAGATTAGGTCATGGCTACTCTTCTTTGCTATAGCAGTAAGGGCCTCAGCATGTGGACGATTATGTGAATTGGAGGCCAGTGATGCAGACGGCATCTCAGCTTCAAACCTGGCTAGTCTGTCCGATCTCTCAGCCAATGGTATGGAAACGCAATTGAAGCAAGCATCTTGTGTGAGTGCTTGTTTCAAGTGTCCAGCCCCAAGACATGATGGTCATAGATTATGGCCGTCCACCGGGCTCAGAGGCGCCAAACAACTACTGCACGTGTGCACCAACTCAGTTGACATTATTGTGTGTGAGGAGGAGCAAGTGAAGCACACTCAATACACTACGCAGCCAAATCCTGTGGCGAAATGCAGTAAAAACGGGGAGTGGGAAGCACACTCCGTCCACAAACTACCCACTCTGTGGCATGCAGTAAAAATGGGGAGCGGGAAGCACACTCCTTTCACCAGTTACTTAACTCAGTGCTGTGGCATGGGATGTGGCAGCATGTGGAAAGCACTCACAGTACCTTAGACTCGCAAGCAATTGTCAGTGTTAGAGGCCAAAATGGTGGTGGAGCAGGGAATGAAAACTCACTACAGCGGCTAAAGTCAGCAAGGTATGTCACGGCTACAGCTGCTGTATAAACAGAACAGGAAACACTTGTATCTGACAGCCTAATTTAAAAAAAAATACACCAGTGGTCTGTGGAGTAACACAAACATTAACTGTAAAGAGTTAAGCCCTCAAGATAGCGGTGCAGCAGGAAGCGTGGAAACCCTCACGGCACAGCGGCCAAAATCAGCACGGTATGTCCCGGCTACAATGAGGAAAAAAATCGCAACAAGCAGCTCTATTCTAGAAAATACCTCAGCGGTCCATGGACAAACACAGACCGGCAATGAGCCAGGCCACCAAAATGGCGGTGCAGCATGCAACATACAGCTCAATTCAAACAAGATGCCAGCAGTCAGTCTTGGATACAGCTGCTGTATAAACGGAGCGGGGAACACTTGCAACAGCAGTTTAATTTAGATAATACACCAACAGTCCATGGACCAACATAGAGGCCAATGGCAATGAGCCAAGCCACCAAAATGGTGGAGTAGCAGGAGGTGAAAAACCACTCAAGTTGTAGTAGCCAAGTCAATGCGGTACGTTGCAATTATGAATCGATCCAAAATGTCCAAGAATCGATTTTTAAAAAGCATTTTTTTTTAAACATTTTCTTACTTGCTGCGTGTACTGTTTGTCAGACAACGGCCTCCGTGCTACAGTGTCCCTGCAAGGGGAGGACCCGGCATGCGCCAAACATTCCTGTTCTGCAGCGTAGCATGGCGGATGAAGAGCTAATTCAGCCAGCACCGTCTTTGCTGAAGGCAAATGTTAGGGCGCATGTTGGATTTTATTATTTGCTGCGTAAGAAGGAGCTTGACATGACTTATGCAATGTGCAAAATCTGCAAAATGAAGGTCAAGTAATTTGGAAACACTTCAAATTCACAAGCCCACGTGCTACACCATCACCCGGAGCTAAAAGAAGCGACGTAGCGGTCTCTGCCGACTACTGACCAGCGCACACTCCATCATTTCACTAAACTGCCAACCAACTCTGAATGAGCAAAGCAGATAAGTAAATTTATATCTTTACAATCACTTGATTAACCTTGTAAAGCTGCATTTTCTTAAAAAACATTTTTTAAGTAATATAACTATTTCTCAGAGCTCTTTGAATCGAAAATCGATTCTGAATCGAATCGTCACCCCAAGAATCGGAATCGAATTGAATCGTGAGTTGTTATACAATTCACATCCCTAGTGACACGAAAGAATACACCAAGCCACTAAATTGCAATGGAGCAGGATATGGGAAAAACACTCACACTGGAGCGGCCAAGTTGATGCAGTAAGTTCTAGCTACATTGCGGGAAACACACACAGCATGCAGGTCAATTTAAAGAATACGCCAAGCCACCAAATAACAATGAAGCAGGAAGCCGGAAAAACACTCACACTGGAGTGGCCAAGTCAATGTGGTACATCCTGGCTATGTTGCGGGAAACACACACAACATGCAGCTCAATCTAAAAATATGCCGGCAGTCTGTGTGACTAACACAAATGGCAACGAGTTAAACAGTTATGCAACAGTTGTCAAAGACAGCGCAACAGTGCTAGTCCCGCAAACATTAGCAGTAACAAGTTAAGCCACGAATCGTTTACTCGTAGTAAGCAGGTATACTCATTGTGAGCAGTAGCCTAGCTGAAGAAAGAAATAGTCCAACCAAAACGGTTGCAAGGCTCTGATAAGACAAGTGATCCAAAATAATTCAACCTTCTGCTCTCATGCGAGAGATGGAAAAAGAACCGGATGCTGGGTGACACGGTCTTATATATTGTTGGCTGACATCACCTAGGCCACCCCCACTTGCGTGACTTTGTTGGTATAAGATCTCGATCTCTGCACATGTGCGCTTGGGATAATCCAGGTGCTCGACACTGCCCTCTGGTGCTCAGGAGCAATGAAATAGAATAATTTATTTCTACATAAATCTAATGTTTTTCATATATTTTGTAAAAGTTAGTGAGAAATAAACACTTCTAAATCTAAAAACACTGTTTTTGAAACCCATTTACAAGAAATCTTACAGATGTTGCACACCCCGGCAATGCGCATCACACAACTTGGTCATGTCACAGTTAATCTCAAAACCTCACACATGCATACATGTGTTTCCTCCTATGGTCCATCTGCACGATGGCATAAGAAGGAAAGGGCAGTATTTGCCATGAAATTCTCCTCAGATAAATATGCTCTCTTCAATAAACTGAGCTGTAATTTTGCAACATGTTGCAAAAATAAAACCATGTTATAATGCTTGGATTTCAGTAGAAACTAAATTTTGAAAAAATTTTATTGAAAGGTCATACAGTTTTAAGTTTTGACTTTTGAGCACATTAATAGAAAAAAGACAATAAGGAAAAGCTGCACAAAAAGGAAGTGTTGGCTTTGAACCCAGGACCTTCTTACTGTCAGAAAACACAACAAAAAGCTGCACCCACAACAAATGTTTCAAAACAAACAAACAAAACAAAACAAAAAAAAATCACTTTTTCTCTTGCATTGTGAGGGAGTGTCAGCATGGACATTTTGGCCATGTGGCCTGTTTCTCTGTGCATGATCCAGCACGTAGGAGCTGGAGAAGACTAAGGGGACATCCATGTTTCACCTGGCTGTGGAAGTTAGATGTTTATTTTAGAGATGTGGGAATGGACTGGTTGTCTGTTTGGGTGGTTGCCATCCAGGATCCGGGGCGGTTCCGTAGTGTTGTGGATGTGGCAAAGCACAGCATCAGTGTATGCTCCCAGACGTCTCTTGACCTGACGTTTTCTCTCAGAATTCAGTGAAACATTGCAGGTTTAAGTGTTGTTAGTTGATGTTGCAGAGTGTAACAGTTATTGTTAGTTATAGCTGGACCTAAAAGCGGGTAATGTTGTTCTGTCTGCATTTTGTATTTCATATAAGGGTTTTTACCCATAATGCATCTACAGCAGCTTCCACCAGTCGTGAAGCGTTCCTGTGAAGATTAACTCACATTAATCCATACTGACATTCTGCAGACAAAAAGAGGTTGTTACTACCATAATAAAAAATTTTCACACTAATGAAATTTGAATTATTGCTTAATTTAGATGCTTTGAAATGCAAATTGTTCATTGTAAAAACGATGTAATGATGTCATTAAAAAAACACTTGAGTTTTTGTTTTTGTTGAAGTAAGCTGAGATGAATTGTACGTAGATGAGCTTTCCTCTGACACCATATAAAGTTTCATTGTTCTCAACAACTGGCCAGCAGCAGTTTCACTGTTCAGACCATATGATTAATTTAGTTCAACAAACAAAATCAAGTGAAACCAGCTTTATTAACAGGCGAATCACCCGGGGACCAGCTTTGTTACCAAACAAAATGCCCGGGGACCAGCTTTATCACGAGTAAAAACATGAGGTGAAGTATAGTGATGGGATACATTTTTTTTCTTGAGTGTTTTTGTCTGTTCTGTTTCATGCTTAAATATGAAGCATCCTGCAGACTTCCCATGTGACAGTGTGTCAGTGCACATGACCTCTTGAGCGATTAAATAGTCACGCCTTTGAAGGCGCTCTGCACTTTTGATCCTGTTGTTAGTATGAATGGGAGCAAGATGTCTTTAGAACAGAATCTGATTTTGAAGAAACTTTGCAGCTGCTTTGGTTCTTTTGGTCGGTTAAATGTGATTTGATTTTGGTTATTGTCGAGGTCAGTGATCAAGGTCAAATATCTAATTTGGTGGAAATGAGTTCACATGTTTTATTGTTGGTGACATTGATTGTTTTGAAGCTTGTGTAACATTTAAAATGTGGGCGTGGCTTCTTTGTACTTGCTGAAGACTTTTTGTCCAGTTATTAAATTAATCACACTGTTGGAGGTATGAACTGCTGCTTACCTGCATGGATGAGTGGTGCTGTTCCACGGTGTTTGAGTGAACTTACACTTCTTCATCTTTATTTTCATTGTAGAGTTGTTGCATGCTGCAACAACTCTACAATGAAACAAGTAGCTAGTTTTTTTTTTCAACAACAAGTACCTGTTTTTTTTCCTCTGTGGCCAACCGCTGGAATGAAGGTCAGCATCTGTGAAGTGTGCACGACTTCCAAAACAATGAGAATGTATACTTTTGCAAAAAATAAAGTGCCAGACTTTTAGTTTTATAGTTAGTTCATGCCTCACAGAAACAAGAAGCATAAAAATGTGGATCCATTCAAGATTTCATTGTGTGAATAATTTGCTAAGTCATTTTTTATTCTTTTTATTTTTGGTTATTTTTACTAGAAACAAATAATTAATTTAAATTTACTAGAAACAAATAATTAATTTTGATACTTTTCGTGGTACTCTCACTGGGCCTCATGTATCAATGTTGCGCACTTGTGGCGTAAATTTACAGCGTAAACTTGAAATACACCAAAGTCACCGTGACATGTATCGAGCAGTGCGCACCTGCCCATTTCTGGCGTACGCCTGACGTGATCTTGATAAATGCGGCGGGTGGAAACGATCGTAATTATAATAAACACGCCCATAAATATTCAGACTCTGCTTCAGACACACCCTCATTTTACGACATGGAAGCCGGAAAGACGACAATGAAAAAGAACTCCACCAATCACGACGCGTGCCAATAGAGCATCAAAAGCGGCCGTCGTATCAATTGTTTTGTAGTATATAATCAATAAAGTGTTACAGTGGTCCCTCATTAATCGCTGGAGTTACGTTCTAAAAAATAGCCCGTAATATGCGGAACCGCGACGTAGTCAGCGTTATTTTTTACAATTATTATAGACGTTTCAAAGCTGTAAAACCCCTCACTACATAGTTTATACACTTTCTCAATCAGGCATGAACATTTTCTCACTTTTCTCTCGTGTGTAAACACTCTCAAAGTTCAAACCTTAGTAGGAATATAAAACCAAACTGTTTTCAGGCCCAAACATTTGTTTGAGAAGTAAAAATAGAACGTTTTCCTATAAATAATTATGATGGCATTTAGAACTAACGAATTAATTTTAACGATCAACGAACGAGGTCGGACACATAAGAAATTATTAATAGTGACTCACCAGTATTTCACAGATCGGGCCTCTGCGTCCTGCTTTTTCTCTCACACCTGGCTGCAGCAGGTGTTTGTTTCCGTGTGACAAAGACAGTTATGAGTAGTTGTTGGCGCTCTTTTCTCTTCTGAGCGAGAAGATTCTTATAAACAGACACGCAGAACACAGAACACTGTAAAAAAAAAAAGGCATGCAAAATTGGACTAAAGAAATCCGCGAAAGGTGAACCGCATTATAGCGAGGGACCACTGTATTCTCTTTTCACATGTCAATAATTCTTGACATGTGGATATTTGCTCGCTCAATTAATAAGACACGCCTAATCTGTCAGATGTCTTTATTTTTTAAATGTATTTCTGTATTTATTTTATAGTGACAACCGAATGGAGACAACAAAACCTGGTTGCAGCACAGGCGAATTAAGGGAATGATGAAACTACAGTTGTTATTATCAATTTCATAGTCTGCAACGATCACACCACGTGAAGTTAAGCTCAGCGCTGCTCTGGCTCCAGGCTCGAAGTCTGGAGAAAAAGGCGAGCAGCGCTGTCTTTGCAGTAATGCTGTGGCCACGGATCATGCTCCATAACAATCCCGCAAAGGCGGGATTTGTATTAATTATTATGTAGTATAATCAGGAATGTGTTATTTATGTAACATATGCATTGATTTGTATAATGGCACTTTTTATCATGTTGATCATCTTCATTTTTATGTGGATTCCAGCGCTGGTTCATTTTGGTGTATAATTTACGCCACCTCTCGACCTGGTGTATATTTTCAGCGCAGCGTACGCCAACGACCACATTGATAAATGCCAAGTAGCGCAGCCGTTTTGGCGTACACCCCATATACGCTCACATATCGCCGTACGCAACGTTGATACATGAGGCCCACTGTCTTTCTTGGATAGAAGAGCGTTTATCCCATCGGTATCCACGGGCGCAAACCTTCTGCTGTCCGCCATGATGTCGTCTGCGACGCATCACCCCTGCGCATGCGCGAAAAATTGTTGCCCCGTTATGACAAAATCGGTCCGCAGTCACTCATAATGTTGCCAGAAATCGTACATTATCAGTCAATAATTTGGCTATTGTTAACTTTGGATGATTTATTGTGAAAAGTATTGCAATTATTACACACAAATCTGCCAATCAGAACAAAGGGTTTCAGTCAAATGTATAAGAATGAAAATTCCTCCCTGACTCTGTACCACAATTATAATGCTGCCTCTAATGGGCAGACTTATTTTTTTTTAAAGAAACAATTATCAATCCAGTCATGTTTTGGAGGCGAATTATCATCTGGGGAGGAGTAGTTGGTCTCAGAAGGCACCTCACTGGCAGTCCTGCTCCTGGCCTTGTCCAGTAGGGGGTGCGGTATTTAAACAGTGTAAATGTTGACAATTAAAGTGAATTAAATGAAGTTGAGCTCTGCTGTGTGCTGTCACAGTGACATAAAGTAGTGATTTGGCTGTCACCCACACACACAGAAAAGAGAGAGAGGGGAAAAGGAGGGAGGGAAGGGGTGGGGGGGAGGGAGGGAGTCAAGCTGAAGTCTGAGTCCAGATGTGAATCTGAGCTCACAGTTTCAGTGTTTGTGCTCCGACTTCTTCAGGGAAAATGTACGAGCGACACAAACGGAGGTACAGTCTGTGTGCCAGAGGAGAGCGAGCTGTGGACGTAGTTTTAATTAAGGTAGGTCCAATGTCAGCCAGTTTTAAACACATTCAGATTAAGGTGGGGTCAGCTGTAAGCCTGGGCTTGGTCTGTGTGAGTCTCGCTGAAAGTCGTCGTCATTAGTAACTTTCTTAGCCTAAAAGTAATCCGATTTCTCAGCTGCCACAATCGGCATGCTGTGGTTGGAAGTATTGCACCCTGGGAGGATTATTTTGGGCTGGATGTACACAAGTTTGTTCCGACTGATGCATGTTTAAGTTTAACATCTGTCCAACTCTTTAACAAGCCTTTCTTTTTTATTACTCAATCAGAGTCCAGTTTTATCCTTTGTACTGTGGAAAAAGGAACATTTTGGGTGGAAACTTTTTTCTGGGTTCTTTGTTGCACTTAAAAATGTTCCAGCTTAAATCAATGTTGCTGCAGAAAAGTGTTTAAAAGTCACTGAAACAATTATTAATAAAGTCATCACAAAAAATAAAGCCTCTAAAATATTTATAGTTAAAACTAGTGCGTTGCCTGTGGGGATCCATGGTCTCTAGATTGGGTAGTGTTTATAAAATAGATAGCAGACATTGTTCAAGGGTGGTAATAAATTGTGCAAAGTTTCTGTAATGAGTTGGAATGATGTGAGTCCAGAATGTTTTTTAGATCCTTAGATCTTAGACCTCAACAGTTTTTAAAAGAATAACGCAACCCTTTTATTTTCTGTTAATTACGTAATTTTAAAATGTTAATTAACTGTCTTAATGTATTTATAAATTAAGGTTCTGTACACGCTATTATTATTATCATTATTATTACTATGATTATTATTTTATTTTTAATTCTATTTTGTTATTTGATTTTTAAATGGACCACAATGGATACAAGTGCTTTCCCTTTCTTGTGCCATCCATTTATTTTTAACATATTTACAATTATATATTTGCATTGAACTTACTAAATAAAATCACACACACTTGATATATAGATGATTTGTCGCCTCCTGCTGTAATGGCATGAGAGTCTAGAATGTAAATACCATTGTCCATTATTCAGTGTTGTTGGCTAATATATGTAGCTTCTCTAAAAATATTAGTACTGTCAATGTTCCGTTTTGGTGGCATTCATCCTTGACCCAAAATACATAAGCATACCAAACAGTAAATGTCAGCTCTCTGCAGTTTGTGCATGATCAAAACTGCATGCATGCAGAGCTTTTTGTCTTTTCTGCATTCTGCTGTAAGCAGGTGCTTTTAATTTGACACATAAACAGAGATGTGGTGGAAGACATTTAAGGCACTAGACGCCTCACTTATGGCACCGGGAGCATGGCAGTAAGCCACTCATGGTAACAGCAACATAACACTTAACTAAACTGACTAAACCAATTGAACTACAAAAACACAATAAATCAATAACGCTAACAGCACTGGTAAACTAACATGAAGCACAATAACATTTAATACCCCCAAACCCTGAACTCCCATAGTGAATTGCAGCACAATGTCCATTATTTACTGGTTACCTAAAATTGCTAACTTATCAAAAAAAAAAATTGTCCTATCAACTTTCTGTGTTCGCAGCATTCATCCTTGACCCAAAATACATAAGCATACCAAACAGCAAATGTCAGCTCTCTCCAGTTTCGCCATGATCGAAGCCATACACACACCACCCATGCATGGATGCACATAGAGGCCACGTGGCTATTAGAATATAGACATTTGCTTCAAATTAGTGTATTGCTGTGCCTCAAAATGTCTGCTGATTGTTTATTTATTTAATTGTTTTTTTTTGTATTTATTTATTTGGTGCCATAGAATGTCTGATTTTCATTTCCTGATTTCCTCTTTTTAATTTATAATTAAAGTTCAGTTTGCTGAGCAATGTGAAATAGTGATATGTAAGAGTTCAGTGACTATATCTGACAATTATTTTCTGTTCCACAAAGAAACTAAAGAATTATTCACTCAAATTCTTATTTCTAAATAAATAAATAATCACAAGTGTGAAATATCAAGAATGCTTAGGAGACAACTTGATTATTGCACAGATGTGCCTTAGGCTGATGACAATAAAAAAAAAAAGCCACTCTAAAATGTGCAGTTTTGCTTTGTTGGGAGGGGTGGTATGGGGAGGTTAGAAAACCAGTCAGAATCTGGTGTGACCACCATTTGCCTCACGCAGTGCAGCACATCTTCATCGCATAGTTGAACAACAGCCAGACGACATCGAATGTGAGCATTTGCCCACTAAAGTCGGTTACGATGACAAACTTCAGTCAGGTCGAGACCCCGATGAGGACGGTGAGCAAGCAGATGAGCTTCCCTGAGATGGTTTCTGACAGTTTGTGCAGAAATTCTTTGGTTCTGGAAACCAGTTGTTGCAGCAGCTATCCTGGTGTCTGGTCTCAGATGATCTTGGAGGTGGAAATGCTGAATGTCGAGGTCCTGGGCTGATGTGGTTACACATGGTCTGCGGTTCTGAGGCCGGTTGGATGTACTGCCAAATTCTCTGAAATGCCATTGGTGACAGCTTATGGTACAGAAATTCACATTCAATTCACAGACAACAGCTCTGGTGGACATTCCTGCAGTCAGCATGCCAATTGAATGCTTCCTCAAAACTTGTGACATCTGTGCTATTGTGCTGTGTGATAAAACTGAACATTTCAGAGTGGCCTTTTATTGGGACCAGCCTAAGGCACACCTGTGCAATAATCATGTTGTCTAGTCAGCATCTTGATATGCAAGGTGAGGTGGGATGGATTATCTCCGCAAAGGAGAAGTGCTCACTAACACAGATTTAGACAGATTTGTGAACAACATTTGAGAGAAATAGGTGTTTTGTGTATATGAAAAATGTTTTAGATCTTTGAGTTCAGCTCATGAAAAATGGAAGCAAATACAAAAGTGTTGCTTTTATATTTTTGATCAGTGCATTTAGCATAAGGGTGTACTTGGGTAATTCCCCAACACTAGTCGATTACGGTGACCTTGGGGTCAATTTCAAGTTAAGAACTTTGTGCTGGTAACAATCTGGATGGTCTTTTTCCTCTTTTGTCTGGAGGACACGACATCCATGATTTCTAAAAACAATTGGAAATGTGGACTCATCAGACCACAGCACACTTTTCCACTTTGTGTCTGTCCATTTCAAATGAGCTCGGGACCAGAGAAGGCAGTGCCGTTTCTGGATGTTGTTGATGTATGGCTTTCGCTTTGCATGGTAGAGTTTTAACTTGCACTTGTAGATGTAGTGATGAACTGTGTTAACTGACAATGGTTTTCTGAAGTGTTCCTGAGCCCACACGGTAAGATCCTTTACATAATTATGTTGGTTTTTAATGCAGTGCCGCCTGAGGGATCGAAGGTCACAGGCATTCAATGTTGGTTTTCTGCCTTGCCGCTTACGTATAGAAAGTTGTCCAGATTATCTGAATCTTCTGATTTTATTATGGACTGCAGATGATGGAATCCCTAAATTCCTTGCAATTGAACACTGAGAAACATTGTTCTTAAACTGTTGGACTATTTTTTCACGCAGTTGTTCATAAAGTGGTGATCCTTGCCCCATCTTTGCTTGTGAATGGCTGAGCCTTTTGGGGATACTCCTTTTATACCCAGTCATAACACTCACCTGTTTCCAATTAGGTGTTCTTGAGCATTCATCAACTTTCCAAGTCTTTTGTTGCCCCTGTCCCAACTTTTTTGAAATGTGTTGCAGGCATCCATTTCAGAATGAGCAAATATTTGCACAAAAACAATAAAGATAAACAGTTTGAACATTAAATATCTTGTCTTTGTGGTGTAATCAATTGAATATCGGTTGAAGAGGTTTTGGAAATCATTGTATTCTGTTTTTATTTACATTTTACACAAAGTCCCAACTTCACTGGAATTGGGGTTGTAAATCAATTAATTACATTAGACTCCCTAGTACTGTATGTGAAGACTACTGGATTCTCTGCCTTAGTCTTCCCAGTTGCGTAATTATACCTGATGTCACCTGATAGTCATTTGAATGTGGGAGGCTTCTGAGTAATAAACATATTAAATTCAATTAAATTTTATGGCGCTTTTAACAGACTGTCAAAAAGAAGCTTTATAGAATCAATAAAAAGTCACATTCAAACATGCTCAGACTCCCATCTACGAGTGCTCTGCTTAATTAAATAAGAACACTGCTGTTGGCTGTTATTATTGTTTTCATTGTGTTTTCTTATATATATGTACGCAGTGTATCCAGGAAGTATTCACAGCGCTTCACTTTTTCCTTATTTTATGTTACGTCCTTACTCCAGAATGGAGTAAATTAATTTTTTTCCCCTCACACCTCTACTCACAACACCCCATAATGGCAACATGAAATTTTTTCTTAGTTTTTGCAAATTTCTTAAAAAAAAACAGAAATCACATGTACATAAGTATTCACAGACTTTGCTCCGTGCTTTGTTGACGCACCTTTGACATCTTGAATGCCAAAGGTCTTCTTGACTATGATGCCACAAACTATTTTTGGGCAGTTTTGCCCATTCCTCTTCGCAGCATCTCTCAAGCTTCAACATGTTGGATGGGGTGCAACTCTGTACATTGCTGCATTCATTCTTCCCACAATCCTGTCTAATCTCCCAGTTCCTGATGCTGAAAAACATCTCCTCAGCATGATGCTGCCACCATCATGCTTCACTGTAAGGATGGTGCCTGCTTTCCTCCAAACATGATGTCTGACATTCATGCTAAAGAGTTCAATCTTTGTCTCATCAGACCAGAGAATTTTCCTTTAGGTGCCCATTGGCAAACTCCTGGTGGGCTGTCATGTGCCTTTTACTAAAGAGTGGCTTCTGTCTGGCCACTCTACCATACAGGCCTTATTGGTAGATTGTTGCAGAGGTGGTTGTCCTTCTGGAAGGTTCTACTCTCTCCACAGAGGCATGCTGGAGTTCTGACAGAGTGACCAACAGGTTCTTGGTCAACTCCCTGACTAAAGCCCTTCTCCCCCGATCTCCCAGTTTAGATGGGCAGCCAGCTCTAGGATGAGCTCTGGTGGATCTGAACTTCTTGTATTTACAGATGATAGTGGCTGCTATGCTCATTGAGACCTTCAAAGCAGCAGAAATGTTTGTGCCCTTCCTCAGATTTGTGCCTCGAGACAATCCTGTCTTGGAGGCAGTTCATTTGACTTCATGCTTGGTTTGTGGTCTGACATGCACTGTCAGCTGTGGAACCTTAAATGTAGACAAGTGTGTGCCTTTCCAAATCATGTCCAATCAACTGAATTTACCCCAAGTGAACTCCACTTAAGCTGTAGAAACATCTCAAGGATGATCAGTGGAAACAAGATGCACCTGAGCTCAATTTTGTAAATATCTCAAAACAAAAAAACTTTTTTTCACATTGTCATTATGGGGTATTGTGTGTAGAATTTTGAAGAAAAAAATTAATTTCATGCAGTTTGGAATAAGGCTGTAACTTTTTCCACAAAAAGATGAACTGTGTACAATAACACTGTCGTTGGCTGTTATTATTGTGTTCATTGTATTTTCATGATATGTACTATTTTTATCTTAATGTAGGGCTAGGAAAATTATTTGTACTTACAGAGGATGGTGGCTGCTCACCTTCTTTGGCTGTGGTTTTACTGCAAAAACAAAAGTCTACTTAAGTATGATGATTTGCAGACGTTCATGCTGGTTATAAGACCACAAATTGAGCTTTACTGGTGCCGTGTATGCAGAGCCAGTAAAAAGGAGTTTTACACCCGCAAATCATCAGACACAAGGGGGTTATTCCCATTCTAATCCAATTCCATCATTTGCATGTTTTATTTTTCTGTAGTTAATTCTGTCAGCAAGGCTTACCATTGAGGCAGCGTCGCAACAACAGCTGTCAGGGTGCGGAGTAATCCATCAAATGTGAAAATCCATCAAATGTGAAATAGTATTTCTATATCAGAATTCACATCAATACTTTCGTATGTTCACTTAAATTCATCCATTTCGGTGGCTTCGTCAGTACATGACTTTCTCTCGCTCTCAGCTAACAGTGCCATGATGACATCTGAGTAGCAGCGCATGCAGCCGGTGTTCTGTCGAGATTTGTGTCTCGTCGCATAAATGGACAGTTCCGTGTCCCGACAATATTGCACATGCGCAGTTGCGTGGAGGGCTGTCCTCTTGACAGGGATGACATCTCATCCCTGCATCGGTCAGGGCACGGAGTAATACATTGAAATGTGAAACGGTTCAATATTTTGCCACCGTTGCCCTGATATTATATGGTCCGAAATCTCACACAAATAACCAATCAAATTTGTTTGTGGTTCGCAAAACACGTGTGCAAATCAAAGATTTGTAGATCACCCTCTGTACATTTATAGGTATTGAGACAAATTTAACCCCATATATTTCCACCATTTTCCATAATTTCAAAGTAATAATACATCAAATTAAATCAGTATGTTTTTCAGATGCTTTTATTCTTAATTGTCAATGAGAAACATTTGCTGTAATTAAAATGTTCATGAAGTTCATAATAATATTTGTATGAAATATGTAAAACAGTCATGTATGGAATATACTGTAAAGCATGATTCTAGAATACACCAGTGTTATCAGTTGGAATTTCATGGACTTTCAATTCTGCTTTTTTCAATTCAAATTTGAATTGCAATTCTACTTCTTGTTTGCAACCTCAATTCAAATTCATGGGACTGAATTGGAATTTGGGAGACAATCTCAAATCAACTCGAAATTTTGCTGAAGCCTGGATAATAGTGTCAAAAAATGTGACATTTTGTTCCGGATGAGGTCGTTTTTTCAGCACTAAATCATTTTACGACTCACCGGGGGGCTGGTCGCACAGTCAGGACACGCCGGTCCTTCAGAAGTTAGAAAACTCAAGTTTCTGCACTCACTTTGATATTTCTGGATCAATTCTAAACTTGTGTATATATTTTTTTCCTTCTGGATTGAGTCATGAGCAGTCAAACTCATTAACCATCATTCACCGTCAAAGTTAACCGGCAATAATATGATACTGACACTGATGTATGGAGTTCATTTTGGCATTTCCCTCATTGTATGAATGCTCACGCTGTATACTGAGAAACAGTGAATTCTGGGAGAAAATGAAGTGGGTTGGTCTGTTCTACATAGCGGTACTCTTTTGTCCATTGTCACTTTCGGAACCAGTTCATGATGTCAGCGCCTGTTTTTACCCGAGAAGTGAGACAGAGATGGTGGTGTGGGGGGAAAAAAGCAGCGCTGCTGTTTCCTTCAGCCTCGGATGGAAACGGGCAGATTGCCAAATTGCTTCATTCCAAGCAGAGTTTCACATCCCAGCGTCTCTGCAGGCCTGCAGTCCCAAAACCCGTCATCACTCTGCGACAAATCAGAACTCTGCTTGAACTGAAAGATCACTCAGAGCCCATATGTTTGCAAATGCAGCCACTGTTATGGAAGAGGGCGGTCAGGCTTCTGACGTCTGTCCGCCTTTACTTTGTATGCACATACGTGCACGGAAGTGGAAATCTTAAATTTGGGACCAGAGGCAAAGTGTCCTCCTAAAACCTGTTGGTGCCTGTTAAATCAGGATTTTATGAACACCATTGTGTGGATAACACAGGTCCTTGTGATGTCATATGACAAATTAAAGTTTTAAAGGGAAAACAATCTTGTAATGATCAAAAAAAGAGAGAAAAAGACAAATTCCATGTTGAATTTTCTCCTGACCCAAGAACCAGTTTAACAGTTGGCACCTGCAGTTGAGCACAGTTTTCCATGCCATGTGGATTTGTTTCAGGAAGGGCATCCAACGTAAAACTTAATGAGCATGCAGATACACCTTGGATCTGCTGGAGTGAAAACAAGGGAGCAGCCGAAGGGACTTACTTTACCTGTAGTTGAGCACAGGGTGTTACAGAGAACATGAGAACGGGATGTCGAATGACTAAGAGGTGTGAGGCCCAAAATGCCCACCGCTACCAAAAACAATCTGAATAGAGAATAGGGCTGCCGCAAATTATTATTATAATTTATTATAATATTATTTTGATAATTGACTAGTCACGAATTATTGTTGTGATTAGTCGACTAATCAGATCATTCATAAATTGTGACTTATTGCACCGGCATGCAGCTGGTCTTACATAACCATCACTAGCTTCAAGCTTGTAGTGTTTAAGGTATGTGATAACTAAAATATAAAGACGATTAAGATGATCGTTCACTCAACTAACTTTGCAGCTTGTAGCAGCGTTTCTGACATTTACAAACTATAACAACAAAATATCAACAAAAATTAATACCTGTAAACATAATCCACTCTTCTCAGGCGTCACACAAATCTTTAAATGTAGCATTTTCATTTTCACTCTGTCTGTGTCAGAGTGATGAAGGGTGTTCAGAGCAGTCTTTTCAACTCTACCTGAGCTATCGTCTCTCTGCAGTTGTCTCAGCATTTGCTTCTTTGGCAACAAGCACTTCAACATTCTCCTGCACTGCGATGCCATCTCCAGGAGACAAAAACTTCAGATTTCTGTGTCTGGGGTCCAAGGCAGCTGGGAGAATAACTGGGTTTTCTTTCTCTGCTGAGGTGGTGCAAATACTCTGCCATCTCTGTGTTATCACCTTTTCTGCACTGGCAATTAAAGATTTTCTTGAGCTCGTTTCTCAAATTGGCTTTGGTCTACAGACCGTGTCAGCCTTTTGACCACCTGTGGAAGACCTGAAATGTTCCACTAAGGTAAACAGTAGCAGTCCCAAAAGGTGCCAACCCTTGCTTAAGTTCTTCGAGCAGTGCCCACTGCTCTGGAAGTACCTCGGGATCTGAAAGACTGGCAGTGAGCAGCCAGCGCTGTTCTAGGAGTCTTTCTACCATGTGGAATGTACTGTTCCATCTTGTGCTGACATCTTGGATCAGTGTATTTTTTTTCCACATTAATTTGCTCCTGTTTCATCTTCATCTTTGTACTAGCCAGCTCGCTTCTCTTGAAGTGCTCCACTAGCTGCCTAGCAGCACCTAATGTTCTGCTGATGGTGGTTTCTTTAAGAGCAGTGTTGACTATGAGCTGGAGTGTGTGTCCACCACAGCGGATAGAAGCCCATCCATGTTTTTCTTCAAGCAGTTGCAAAACTGCCACCATATTGAACACACTGTCCTGAACCACTACTTTTATTTTGTTGGGCAAGATGTAAAACTTTTAACACCTCTTCCATCCATGTAATTATATTTGCACTAGTGTGCCAAGAGGCATGGTGGCAAGGTTGAAGCTCTTCATTTTCCAGTCTACACTCTGGAAATGGCAAGACACACCAAGGTATGCCTCTGTTGCACAGCTGGTCCACACATCAGCAGTCAGGATGAGGAAACTTTTGACAACTCTGTAGGTCTGATTTGGAGCAATAGTAAGCATTAGGAAGAAATTTTTTTTATTATTAATAATATCTGTCAGTTTGGGCATCACGATTTAAATTTATTTACCAATTCAGTAATTCAGTTTTCATATCAAATACAATAAAATAGGTTAAACAAAAACATTCAACATATCAGAAAATATCTTAACATTACATTCCTCTCATTTTATGCTTTTAACCAAGATTAATTTATTGATTGCTCAGTCACCAAGCTCTTAATATTAATTCATCATGAAATGTGTTAAATTCTAATATATATTCCTATTTTGTGTTTGTGTCGGGGGGAGGGGGTACTTATCTTCTAGCTATTTGCCTTTGAATGTTGCTATTGTTTTTTTTGTTTGTTTGTTTGTTTTTTGCTCAGGCATTGTGGGAGACAGCTGCCTCTCCAGTAGCTCTCCAGTTTTACCTCTTCATACATGTCAACCTATATGGATTGTCCATAAATTATACAGATTTTTCAGAGTTTCAGAGTCATACGGACATACAAATAAAGTCTTACGGATATTGAGGGTTTTCTGTTGTAAATTTTTGTTTTTTTTACTGTTATTTTTATTAACTCCGTGGACTTTCGGCCAGCCATCCACCATCTTTGTACTCCTCATTGAAGCTGTGTGATGACGTGCACAATGTGAGCGTCCATTCGGAATTGGTTCACCGTCACATGGTTTTCCAATATCCAATTGTAGGGCAGAGCAGTCTCAGATGGTAGTGCCAAAGATTGTTAGGAGCAGTGATCTGTGACTGTGTGAGTTCTTGTTTCTGTAAAAATAGAACAGCTGTGTGACACTATATTCATGTACAAAATACCTACAATGTACTTGTAGACATTGATTTTATTGACAGCAAGCAATTTTACTGTGGAGCAGGACGATTTAACTGTGGAGGACTTCACCATAAAAGAGCCCATGGAGATCCCTGGTGTTAGTTAATATAAGGACAAAACCCCAGTTATGTGATACCGCTATGCGGTTGTGTGTACTGTAATAAAACTGATTTTGGTGCGATTTAGGAGGTTATAAGGATTTTGTATTGATTTTATGGATTTTATCACTTGGTTATACAGGTGGACCCTCAAAGGGGTTCACATGTATGCCTCTTTTTTTAAGCCTTTTTCCCCTTTCCTTTCTACCCTTCTGCTCTTCTCATGAAGACATAGTGTGATTTATACATGTCCCATGGATAGTTTTAACTTTTCAACACTACCAGGACCCAGCTTTTTCCACTTATTCAAGAGAGGAACTGCTGGCTCTGAGAACAAAGGGATGAAACAGGATATGACACCCCGTCCCGACAGAGTTGAGGAGGAGACCCAGGTGCTATAAGGCCGGGGCTAAGGTAAAGGCTAGGCTAGCAGACAACCGGAGATACTACAAGCCATCGATTCCCTCCGTGATTGATGAGCTGTCCACACTGAAAAACCTGAGGATTTAACCGGAGAGTAGCTTGTCAATCTTTACTGAGACGTGGTTAACCCACCTCATACCAGATGCTAGCTTGGACCTCCTGGTATTCACTGCTGTGAGAGACACATAAGCATGCGGAAAAAGCAATGGGGGGGACTTACCATGTATGTTAACAACCGTTGGTGTAACCCAGGACACATCTTCGTAAAGATGATCTTGTGCTGCCAGGACCTCAAGCTGCTAGCTGTTAGCCTGCGGTCATACTATTTACAGAGGGAGCTGAGTCATGTGATCACCATCTGTGTTTACATCCCCCCGAGAGTGGACGCAGCCACTGCATGTGAGAAAATTCACGTGGTCACAGCAAGGCTGCAGACAAAGCACCCTGAGGCACTGATGATTCTTTCTCTGGATTTTAACCATGCAACTTTGGACTCCACTTTGGCTGCTTTTCACCAGGTTATGCACTGTCCAGCAAGAAATGACAGGAAAATTGACTTACTGTGTTAATGTGAAGGATGCATACAGAGTCACAGCCCTCCACCCCTAGGGAAGTCTGACCACAACCTGGTCCACCTACATCCACAGTACACCCCCCTGGTCCAAAGGCAGCTGGTAACCACTTGCTCCATCAGGGGGTAGCCCCCTGAAATGGAAACTGCCATTACAGACTGCTACAACACCACTGTCTGGGATGAGCTGATCAACCCACACGGTGAGGACATAGAGGCGCTGACACACGAACAGATTATTTTAACTTCTGTGCAGACGTGGTCTGCCCAACCAAGACTGGGCAGATACTGTTAACTAACAACAAACCATGGGTAACGTGCACAGTAAAATCACCAGTGTGAAATTAATATTGACAGTGAACATGTTACATTGTACATTGAACATTGTACAAGAAAGGACTGAGTCGCCTCCACCTCCTGAGGAGACTGAGATCCTTTGGAGTGAGCAGGCCTCTGCTTAAGACCTGCGACTCTGTTCTAGCCTCTGCTCTCCTCTATGCTGCCGTCTGTTGGGCCCCGGGCAGCACAGAGGGGGAGAGAAAGAGACTGAATAAGCTGGTCAGGAAGTCCAACTCTGTCCTGGGCTGTCCTCTGGACTCTCTGGAGGAGGTGGCTGAGAGGAGGGTGTCAACCAAGTTAAAATCCATCATGGACAACTCCTCTCACCCTCTGCACTGGACTGTAGTGGAGCTGAGCAGCTCCACGGGTTGTTCCTCCCTGCTGCTGTCAGACTGTACAACACTGTGAAATAACCACATGCAATAAAATGTCCACAAATCACGTGCAATATTAATATGTCCACATATCATGTGCAATAACAACTCATTTACAAATCGCTGCACTAATGTCACCTTATGACATCTAAATTCCACTTCACATATTGTAAATAAGATGCTCCTATCTTTTTTCAATTCCAATCATGTTTATATATGCATATGTACTTATATATGTATGTATGTGTGTGTGTGTATGTGTATATATATATATATATATATATATATATATATATATATATATATACTATTTCCACCTCATTTTCTTATTTTATTGTACTGTTACAAGTATTATTATTATTGCTTATCCTTGCACACGGTGTTTGATGCACATTTTCCTCTACTTGCACCCATCTTGTGTGTTTAAGAGCTGACGTAACATGTGCATTTCTCCTCTGTCAGATCAATAAAATCTAATCTTATCTCTTATGTAGTCCCACTCTGGCCAGAGTAGGACCATATGTACACTGGCAGTGTTAGTTTCACAATGGTGATTTTACTGTTTGGGAAGTCAAAGCTGTCCTCATCAAGAAGAAGGCCACCTTCAGAAGCAGATACATGAATACAAGGCCATACAATAATTATTGTATGGCCTTGCCTTACAATATAAAGCGCCTTGGGGCAAATGTTTGTTGTGATTTGGCGCTATGTAAAAAATTGATTGATTGATTGATTGATTGATTGATTGATGAAGCCGATGAAGGCAGCACTGCTGGGGGGGGCGACAATGCTTGAGGGAAGCAGAGGACAGCTACAGGAGAAAGGTGGAGCAGAAGCTGACAGAAAACAACATGGAGGTCTGGGAAGGTGTGAAAACCATCACAGGCCATAACACAAAGACCAGAGACACAGGGGGGGACAATGGAGAGGGAGAATGAACTTAACTTCTTCAACCAGTTTGAGTGCATGCCCCCCCCCACCCCCACTGCAGACATCTCTCCTTCCCTCCCCCAGACATCACAGCAGCAGCTCCCTCTCCCATCTCAAAACAACCTCCTCCATACATCAATGTGGTCAGAGGACAGTTGAGGAACCTTCAACCCAGGAAAGCTGCAGACCCAGACAAGGTGTACTGAAGACCTACACGGCTGAACTAGAAGAACTGCTACAACATATCTTCAGCCTTATCTGGGAGAGTGCCCACCCACTGGAAGACTTCATGCATTGTTCCAGTTCCTAAGAAAAACCGGCCCAGCGAACTGAATGACTTTTGAACAGTGGCACTCACTTTACACCTATTGAAGACATTGGAGCGGCTATTTCTCAACTTCCTCAAACCCCAGGTGCAACACACCCAGGACTGTCTGCAGTTTGCATATCGGGCAGGTGTTGGTGTGGAGGACGCCATCCTCTACATGCTACACCGAGTCTACTTGCACTTGGATAAAGGAAATGGCACAGTGAGGATTCTCTTCCTGGACTTCTTGAGTGCCTACAACACCATCCAGCCCCTTGTGCTTCATGATAAATTGAACACGTTGCAAGTGGACCCCTGCCTGGTCACTTGGATCTCCAGCTACTAGGCATGTGAATCTCATCACTGACAACGATTCGATACACATCTGGATATACTGCCAGCAATACGATACATATAGCGATACATGATGATACAATGCGATATGATTCAGCCCTGTTCTTGATTTGATGCGATTTGATATGTATTTGATGGTAATTAAATTCCTCACAATGCAATACGATGCAATTTAACATGATGCAAAGAAACTATACCAAAAATTTAAACAGAAAATAAGAAGCTGCAATTCAGTATAGTACTATGGTATTCTTCTGATTCTACTAGAGGCAGAGAATTTGTTTTACTCCTTATAAGCAGCAAATTTACCAGATTCAACATTAAAGAACAGTAATCAGTTCCCTCATATTTGGACATCACTCAGTGAGTGACTTAAAGTGAGTCACTCATTTACAGAGTACCGCCTTGGCAAAAGTAATTTGAGATACTTTTCTCACCAGTTTTGCCAAGTTAGGGAGCACAGCGGCGGCCACAACATTCTTTCCAAACAACCTGCGTCTTGTCAAGTTTCCCATCTTTTTTTTTTTTTTTTTTTTTTTTTTTTTTTTAAGCCAACATAATTCCAAACACCTGATTTAAATGTTTTAGGTGCATCAAAAATCGCTTAAAACTGCTTGCGCCATTATTGTGGGCCTCCATTTTGAAATAGATTTGTTGCAGTAGAAATGTGCTTTGCTTTCAGGCTTCTGTCCGTGGTGCATTCAGTGTGCATCGGAAAAAATCAATGCAAGCACGCAACGACCAATCCATCGCGATTACATCGATCAGTTGACTCGATGCACACTGAATGAATCGGTACACTTGCATCGCGCACGTTTGTATCTAGACACCGATTCGTATCGATTAATCTCGACATCCCTACCAGCTACCTCACCGACAGGCTGCAGTATGTCGAGCTGGATGCCACGTCTGACATTGTGACTAGCAGCACCGTAGCCCCCCAGGTCATGGTGCTGGCCCCGCTTCTCTTCTCCCTGTACAACTCTGACTTCTGCTACAACTTTGAGCTGTGTCACATCCAGAAGTTCACAGATGACACAGCTGTTGTTGGAAGCATCAGTGATGATAGAGAGGAGGAGTACAGGAGCCTAGTGAGGGACTTTGCTGCCTGGTGCCACAGGAGACAAAGGAGCTGGTCATTGATTTTGGCAAGTCCAGACCTAGACCATGACCAGTTATGACCGAGGGACCTGAGGTGGAGGCTGTGAATCCCTACAAGTACCTCTGGCTGTGGCTGGACAGCAAACTGGACTGGACAACCCACACCAGCCACATGTACAGGAAGGGACAGAGCAGGCTGTACTTTCTGAGGAAGCTGCGGCCGTTTAACATCTGCAGGAAACTCCTTGGATGTTCTACCAGTCCGTAGCACCCAGCGTACTCTTTTACATGGTGTGCTGGGGGGCAGCACATCTTAGTCCACCACCAGGCTGGACAAACTGATCAGGTGATCTGGCTCCATGGTTGCATGAAGCTGGACTCTTTCTCTTACCAACTATAGACAGGGGTCTCATGTCAGTCACCAACATGTTCAAGATTGCTTCAGTCAGGATATTTGCTTGCCGAGGTGTGCATGTTGTTGACTTGGTAATATGAGCGAAGTGACACAATTGTAGATGGAGCCCCAAACCGGAAATGGCACAAAAAAATCTGCCCATGGTAGACGAAGCCACAAACCGGAAATGGCACAAAAAAAATCTGCCGATGGTAGACGAAGCCACAAACTGGAAATGGCACAAAAAAATCTCACAAGCTCGCTCAATGGTAGATGAAACCACAAACCAGAAATGGCACAAAAAATCTGCCCACTGGTTTGGAATCCTGTTCAAGCATTAACTGATCACTTCCGAAACATGAATTTGTATTGTTTTGTGTAACACCATGTATGAAATAATACACTCAGTAACGGTAACAATAAGCGAACGGCAGAAGGACTGCGGAAGGACAGCAGTAAATTATTGAACACAGTGTTTCTTCAATAATTTGTCTTTTATTTCTAAGTTTCAACTATAATTTAAATCTCAAGGAACATGGAGAGTATAGCATAGAGGGTGAAGGGCTAAAAACGTCTTTCTTTACATTATTACGTCATTGTCATAAAAAAGAATCATAATGGTAATTGTGAAGTAGCCTATCATTACTTTGATGTTCTGCAACAATTATTCAATTTTAAATTATTGTCTGATACATACACAGATAGTGAAGAGCTTCACTCATAAAGTCAGTGGCATCGAACATATTAAAGTCATCCACTGAAGAGGAACCGCTTCTTTTAGCACTGTAACGTAGCATTATAAAACATTAGCATTGTCATATTTCCTATTCAAACATGACATTGCTGTTATAACATTACAGCAAACATATGTGTGCTAAAGCTAATGAATCCGCCATAGTTAATGTTAACTTTTACAGATAATCGTAAGTAGCTCGCTTTGACTTTATTGTTAGCGGCTAACTAGCCAACTACCTTACCGAGACGACTGTCCCTCTTGTCAGAAACAGCCACAACATGCTTCCTTCTCAAATGCTCCTGCATCACCATTGTACTGCTGTGGTTAATTTGGTTAAAATTCTCCCAAACTTTAGAGCTCCGTTGCCAGCTATCCATGATGTTGTTTGGGGATAACTTTTCCGATAACATCGCGGCTGACCTGGATTTCCACTACTGTGTCAAGGACAGGAAGGCAGCGGAACATACAGCGGCAGGTTTGAGAGAAAAAGAAAGCTTAAATAAAAAAAGATGACGTTGATTTTTACATTTGTTGTCAAGGATTTTGATACTCAGTGTAATTGGGACTAGTCTACTAATTGTAGCAGCCCGAATAGAGAACCATGGAACAAAGATATTTCTTGTGAATTGCAGAAAATTTCATTTACTGTATTTTCTTCATCCAAAATGCCTCTTGACGAGGAAACGCACACACACACGCACACACATGCATACATACATACATACATACGAGGTCTGTTAGAAAAGTATCGGACCTTTTTATTTTTTTCAAAAACCTGATGATTTGAATCACGTGTGCTTACATGAGCAAACCTTGAACCTTCATGCGCATGCGTGAACTTTTTCACGCCTGTCGAGTGCATCATTTTTTGGTAAGCAGCCTTTGTGTGAGGTGTGTGTCCTGCACTCAGTGTTTTTTCATTCCAAGGAAAAAGACGGAACGACTGGAGCAGCGCCGCATCAAATTTTGCCACAAACTGGGTGACAGCCAGGTGTAAACCATTCGGATTGTTCAGACGGGTTTCGGTGACGATGCTATGAGCATCACACAGATTAAGTAGCGGTACAACCGGTGTAAAGACGTCCGCACAACGGTGGAGAGTGAGCCACGCTCCGAGTGACCATCGACATGCTGAAATGACCAGATCATTTCCAAAGTGAACACTGTGGTGATGCGGGACTGTCGTGTGACTATCCGAAAATTGCGGAAGAGGTGGACATCAGCACTTTTTTTGGTACAGTCCACTGTGACAGAAGATTTTGCCATGAAAAGAGTGGTGGCGAAATTCTTTCCTGAAGCTTCTGATGGCGGAGCAGAAGCGCCTCCGTGTTGAAGTCTCACAGGACATGTTGTGACATGCCCACCTCTTCCACAATTTCTCGGATAGTCACACAACTGAAAAGTCACCACAAGCCGTCTGAATCATCCAAATGGTTTCCACCTGGATGTCACCCAGTTTCTGGCAAAATTTGATGCGGCGCTGCTCCAGTTGTTCCGTCTTTTTCCTTGGAATGATAAAACGCCGAGCGCACGACACACGTCCCACACAAAGGCTGCTTACCAGAAAACGATGCAATCGACAGGCGTGGAAATGTTCATGCATGCGCACGAAGGTTCAAGGTTTGCTCATGCAAGCACACGTGATTCAAATCCATCAGGTTGTGGAAAAAAATAAAAAGGTCCAATACTTTTCTAACAGACCTCGTATGTACAGTGGGCAAAGTATTTAATATGTCAACATTTTTCTCTGTAATTATATTTCTAAAGGTGCTGTTCACATTAAATTTTCTCCAGATGTTAGTAACAACTCAAGTAATATACACATATAAAGAAGCCAAATCAATTCGATTTCAATTTATTTCATTTATATAGCACCAAATGACAACAAAGTTGTCTCAAGGCGCTTCACACAATTAAGGTCTAACCTTACCAACCCCTAGAGCAGTCCTTCTCAAATAGTGGGGCGTGTCCTCCGGGGGCCCCGGTGCGATGCCGGGGGGGGGGGGGGGGGGGTGCTTATGACCGCAGGGAACATGCTTTTTTCCCTGTACTAGAAAAAAGTGTATTTGCACATCCACTACAGCAGGTGGCAGTGGCGCTCTCATTGTCATAGTGTGCACAGGGAGTATTGAGGACTCTAGCATAATGGAACGCAGCCCAGTGTAGGGTTGTCAGGTTCACCCTGTAATAGAAATCATAGACAACCTGATATCAAAGAACCCTTGTCAGGGTGAACCTGACAAGGGTTTTTTTCGCACTACGGTGTGAGATGAGGAAAGACCGCTGTGTCTAAAAATGTTCGCAGCAGATAGCATGAAGCCAAATAACTTAAGGCATCACTTAAACATTACACCCCAATCATGCAGATAAGCCGCTTGAGTTTTTTCATCGAAAACGTACCGAAAATTGCCAGCAATCATCCTGCTTTGTGAATGCTGCTTCGGTAAACCAGCAAGCAGAGTCAGCATCATAGCACTGTAGCAGAGGCTGAGCAGCAGTAGACATGGCATCTGTCACACTGGATGACACAAGTGCTGCAAAAATAAAAACTAATAATAAATAAAAAAATCACAAAAAAATCATAAAATAAATCAGCCCAAATTGTTTTATTCATTTTTGTTTTGTCTGTTAGTGTTTTATATATTGTGCTCCCGAGTAAATGTTTTGATCAATTTTAATTTATTATTATTTATTGATTTTATTTAATTTTGTTTTCAGTATCAAATGGCCGTCAGTCAAAAAATGTTTATAGTTGAAGGATTTTTTTTTTTTATTTCAAGCAAAGTGATGGAAATTTTTTTTCTGTTGCAGACTTAAAAATAATGTTAATAAAGTTATTCTTTTCTGTAAGTTGATCTAAAGTTCTTTCTTTTTTTGTTTTCTTTAATGTTTATAAGGATACAGTGTTACGCAGAGGTGTACTTAAAACCATTTTATAGACAAATGATACTATTTATAGTCACGGCAGAGAGTGGGGCGGGGGCGCAAAATGTTTTCTTCTTCCTGGCGGGGGGGTTAACAGAAAATAATTGAGAAGCATTGCCGTAGAGCAAGCACACAGGCGACAGTGGTAAGGAAAAACTCTGTCTGATGATTTGAAGACGAAACCTCAAGCAGACCAGACTCAAAGTGGTGACCCTCTGCTTGGGCCATGCTTCCAACACAATTTATAATATGAATATACAGGAAATTTTGGGAGTCCTTGCTGGTGCACAGGACGGGAGGCATGCAGAAACCACTCTCATCTCTGGATGGAGCCGCACCTTAAACAGAGAGAAACAACAGAATCAGCCATCAGAAAGACAATAAATACAGTATAATTTGTCACCATTAACAAGGAAAACAAAAGAAATACTAAGGTGATCTCAGGCCATTAGCCATGAGCTTCACTAAAAGACCCAAACTTTAGATAAAGTTGAAGCCGCAACCCGCTCTGTTTACTGATAAAATGAATTTAAAAGGGTAAAAACCATAGTAACATACTATGCCAGTATGCTAGCCATACGACAGGGAAAATAAGTGCGTCTTAAATCTGGGCTTGAAAGTGTCTACAGAATCTGACTGTTTTATTGTTGCGGGGAGATCATTCCACAAAACAGGGACACGATAAGAGAAAGCTTTGTGACCCACAGACTTTTTATTCACCTGAGGGGCACAAAGTAGTCCTGCACCCTGAGAACACAGAGCCCGGGCCGGTATGTAGAGTTTAAGCAGGTCTGCTAAATAGGGAGGTGCTAGTCCGTGAATAATTTTATAGGTTAGTAACAGAACCTTAAAATCTGATCTCACAGGGATAGGAAGCCAGTGAAGAGATGCCAAAATGAGAATGCAACACTGGTATTTACAGCCGGTACATAGGGTTTAATTAGGTCATCTAGGTAGGGAGGTGCCAGTCCATGAACATTTTTATAGGCTAGTAGCAGAACTTTAAAATCTGATCTCACAGGGGCAGGAAGAAATGCCAGAATGGGTGTAATGTGGTCAAACTTTCTGTTTTGTGTTAAAACTCTGGCAGCAGCATTTTGAACCAATTGGCGACCCCTAATGCTGAACTGCGGTAAACCAGAAAGCAGAGCATTACAGTAATCCAATCTAGAAGAAACAAATGCATGAATCACAGTCTCAGCATCAGCAACAGGCAGTATAGGGCCAATCTTCGCTATATTTCACAGGTGGAAGAAAGCAGTCCTTGTAATAACTCTAATGTGGAGGTCAAAGGACAACGTAGGATCAAAATGTCCCCACAGTTCCTCACTTTGTGATGTATGACACATGAGACTAGATCAGTGGTGCCCAAAGTATTCCAGAAAGGGCCGAGAGGGTGCAGGTTTTCTTTGCAGCCACTGACTTCAGCAGGTGATTTCACTGATTAACATCACTTTGAACAGGTGGGATGAGTTAATCAGTGAAATCACTTGCTGATGTCAGTAGCTGCAAAGAAAACCTGCATCCTCTCGGCCGTTTTTGGAACACTTTGGACACCACTGGCCTAGGCTAAGTTGTTCAAATTGATGCTAATGTCTCACTGAACCAAGAACCATCATTTCAGTCTTATCAGAGTTTAAAAGTAGGAAGTTGCTCGACATCCAGGTTTTCACTGATGCAAGACAATCTTCTAAGAATTTTATGTGGATGAGATTACCAGTAGTTATTGGCATGTATAACTGAGTATCATCGGCATAGCAATGAAAGGTAATCCCAAAACGCTGCAATATGTGCCCAAGGGGTGCTATATGAAGGGAGAAAAGTGGGGAGCCTCAGACGGACCCCTGTGAAACCCCAAATTTCATGTTACTAAGGTTAGAGGTAGTGTTGTTGTAAAAAACACAGTGAACAACTCCTGAACAACTGGTCAGGCACTCCCAGTAATCCTAAAATGATTCTCCAGCCTATCGATTAGAATATGATGATCCATGGTATCAAATGTAGCACTAACATCAAACAGCACCAGAACCATAGTGGTGTCTGAATCCATTGCAAGCAGAAGATCATTCACCACTTTAGTGAGAGCTGTCTCTGTGGAATGATATTTTCTAAAAGCAGACTGCAGTGGCTCCAAGAGATTATTCTCAGTAAGGTGGTCCACGAGCTGCTTTGACACCACCTTTTCCAGAATTTTAGAGCAAAATGATAGATTTGATAGTGGATCAAGATTAGATTTCTTAAGTAATGGTTTAATCACTGCAGAAGTGAAACATTTCAGAACAGATCCAGAAGTTAATCAGAGATTAATAATTTCCATCACAGTCGTCTTAAGAGTGGGCCACAGGTCCTTTAACAGTTTTGTTGGTATCGGATCAAATAAGCAGTTTCATCAGCATGCCTAGAGAGATACTATCAAATTCTGTAAATCCAGGTAATACTCAGTGATGGCACCCACCTCAATAGCAGGGTGTAGTGGCTGGGTTAAGGCATGCTGGGATATGTTTATCCTAATGTAGTCTATTTTCTTCTCAAAGTAATCCAAGAAATCTTGTGCTGTAAAAGGAGAGTTGACTTGCAGGTGGTTGTCCATGAATAGGTCTTGCCACTGTGTCGAACAGGAACTTTGATTTATGCTTGTTTTTGTTGATCAAGTTAGAGTAATAGGTCCGCTTTGTAGCCAGTAGTGCATGCTTATAGTCGAAGATAGCATCACACCACATGAGGTGAAATACTTCTAATTTTGAACTACGGCATTTTCATTCTAGCCCTCTAGCTTTGTTCTTGAGATCACGCAAGTAATCATTGATTGGGCATTTTCCAAACGTGAAGTTATCATGCAGTCTAGCTTCGAGTTCAGTTGTAGTTGAGGAGTTGATGCATTGCTGCAATGATAAATAAGGTTTTCTTCCACTAAACACGGCAGCAGAACCGTAAACCTAATAAGTGAGTGATCAAAGACCATTGATGCAAGAAGCATGATGTCAGTGTTTGTGACATGATGTCAGTTAGTACAGAAATTATGTGTAGTAATGTGAAATGAAAAAAAAATTGTACACATGAAGAAAGGGAGATACAAAAAGGCATTGAAAGCCAAGATACCAGCTGAAATCGAAATTGGACAGCAATCGTGCCTTTTCTCGGTGCAAATTAATATCAGCTGGTTCAGTCTCAACTGATGGCCTATAAAAAGATTTCTCTTTACCAAGGAGTCACGCAAGAAACATCTCATGACGAGTAATAGCAAAGAGCATTTGCTTTTGCTTTTATATATATAAACATATAAACTAGTGCGTTGCCTGTGCAAATCAACAGATTCTAGATTGGGTAGTATTTATAAAATTGGTTGACATTTTTCAAGGGTGGTAATAAATTATACAAAGTTTCTATAATGAGTTAGAACTCACTAACAACAAACTAACATGAACAAGCATTATACAGTAACATTATACAATAACATTTAAAAACCCAAACTTCCATGGTGCATTGTTCACTGTTATTAGCTCATGTCTCTGATTTCGTCAAAAATATCAGCCCTATAAACGTTCCATTTTCGCAGCATTCATCCTTGACCAAAAATACATAAGCAAATATATATGTGTGTGTGTATATATATAAATGTGTGTGTGTGTGTGTGTATTACTCCGTGTGTTGTACTTTTTTCCCGGATGTGAAACACGCTAACTTTTAAATTCCAAAAGTAATGAAGTTGGACAACATATATTGCGTTATTCGATGCAGTTTGAATAACACATTATGTCTTATGAGCACAGAATGTTGACCCACAGTGTTGCAACCACTCCAATAAAAATCTGGGTTCATTTGATTTATTTATTAATTTTTAATCAACTCTTTAATTTAGGAATTTTGTACATTGTGTCCTTTTATTGTTGTTGATTCTTTTGATTTGTGCCTTGATTCCTGGGAAAACCCAATATAAATTTTCATTCATTCATTTTCTGCCACTTATCTGGAAAGGTGTTGTGGTGGCAATTAACCAAGCATGTCATCTACACTTCCCTGTCCTTAGCCAAGTTCTCCATCTCTTCCTGGGGGATCCTAAGGTGCTCCCAAGTCAGCTGGGACATGCAATCCCTCCAGCATGTCCTGAGTCTTCCCCTGGTCCTCCTCCCATTTGGACATGTCTGGAAGACCTCCTTTATGTCATACACGTGTCTACACTTCACCTGGCTGCAGCAGATTGATGGTTACTTTGGAGAGGTGGCAATGAACCAGTGGTCTGTCTGGGAGGCTGCCATCCAGAACAAGGACTGTTCTGTATTGTGGTCGATGCAACGACTTGCAGAACCAGTGACTTCTGTGTGGAGTTTTTCAGTGTGGATTTTGTCAGGGAACTCTAGGTTTTTTCTCTCTCTCTCTCTATTCAAAATGGACATATTAGCTAAAATAGAGCAGTCTCTGAAGGCCCGGTGCTAGCCCCCGGTCTTTGGACTGTGGCTATCCACTGTCCCTAGTGGTTAGATTGTGTGTAATTGTCAATAGGGTGGATTGAATCCAGAGGATTGTTGCATTTTGTGCTATGTACAGTAACAGAAAAGACGCTTTTTTCTTCTTCTTCTACAAACTTTGTGTAGAGTTAATCCAGCTGCAACACATGATGCATTTTATTTCCTGCCAGGAGATATTTGCTGTTACCTCAGTGAAATGATTGGTGAATACGTTTGGCCTCAGGTCTGCCTGCAGGCTGCACGTCCATGGTTCTGACATCTTGGATGAGGTTGACAAGCCTAGCTGGAAGGTCTCCTGCAGTCATCCTTCAGGGCAGATGACCCTGGCTGGCTTTAAGCCCCACCTCCTCAGTCTTCCAGCTGATGCACTTTAGATTCCCTTGAAGCTGCGAATGTGCTCTGCAGTGTTTATTTCTCCTAATTTTTTCTCCTCTGCAGCTTGTTAAATGCAGGTCCATGAAACTGTCATGTCTGTTAGCTGTTCAGCATAAATCCATGCTCCTGCGTCCTCAGCTCATATTGCTCTACAGTGATGCCTCACATACACACATGCACATGCATACAGATGTTTGTATCAAATGAAGTCTTGGAGCATGCGCTGGTGCTGCTCTTTGCCACATCCACGACACCACAGAACTGCCTCAAGTCCTGTGGTAACCATCCACAGCTCAAAGTAATAATCAGTTTGCCACAGCCAGGTGAGACATAGCTGTCCATTTGGACTTCACCAAATGCCGGGGTCCTTGACACTCAGACATCTGCATGCTGGATCATGCACAGAGAAACATGCCACATGGTCAAAATTTTGAAGCTAATGCTACATCATAATGTCGACATTGTGATGTTGGTATGCTTCTGTACAGCTGAATGCTGGGAGAACTTGGGGAATAAGTACTATCCTTGAGGAACCTTGGTGATGTTCCTGTCTGACCTCTATTTCTGAAGAATGCCGTGAAGGGCCTTCTATCCAGATTATTTGAAGCTGGCCTGACTCATTGCCAGTGTCGCACTGACTGAACAGTCTCTCCCTAAAAATTGGTCCGCCTGCCTTCACTGTGCATGCGTCATTTGGGACCACAGCAGCTCGTCTGAGTCTGACTCTCTACACCCAGAGCGATCAAAGGGAATAATGTGATTATTAACCATCAGATGACAAGGTAAAACCTCTTAAATCATTCTAAAGTCAGTTTTAAGCAAAAACGAGGCAAAACTCTGACGCTTTGCAATGACCGACGCGCAGTGAACACATCACTCAGCAGCTCGTGAGGCCACAGCGCTCTGATTGCTTCATCTGTCATTTTTGATGAAATAATGTTGAATTTATGTGGAAATGATTGTTGTACAAAAGCTTCAGATATCTGTCGCTGAGATAGATGATGACTGGAGTGCAGTTTTAAGCAGAAACAAGGTGATAATCCATGAACCGCGGCTAATTACGCAAGCACAGTGAAGGCAGGGCAGACCGATTTTTAGGGGGCACCCTTCGGTCGGCGACATCGGTGTTCAGCTCTGCTACTAAGAAATATGTTTAACTAGTAAGTGCTGAGTAAGTTAGGTCAAGCCTAACTTTTTCTGTGGCTCATAAAAACATTTCTCTTTGATCTTGGCTGCAGCTCCTTTCTCGCTCTGTTTCTATCTGAAGCTTTGCTGTCATTGGGCTCTGCAGAATTTGGTCGAACCGTGCAGCCTTTGTAATTTGTCTCAGTCTCTAGCAACCATTTCACGTGTGTGTGTGTGTGTGTGTGTGTGTGTGTGTGTGTGTGTGTGTGTGTGTGTGTGTGTGTGTGTGTGTGTGTGTGTGTGTGTGTGTGTGTGTGTGTGTGTGTGTGTGTGTGTTGGCTCCCTGTGTAACTAGTTAATCTTTCCTTGTCAGCGTGTTTGTTCCTTCTCAGCAGACTGTTTGATATCTCAGCATGGTTCTGTGTTTGGGGGGGGCATGCATGTATGTTCGCCCATGTACAGACATGTACATGTATGCTTGTGTGTGTGTGTGAGAGAGAGAGAGTTCTGTATATGTGTGTGTTTGTGTATGTATGTACTATATATGTATGCACGTGTGTGTGTGTGGAGTTGTGCATTCATGCATATTTCTGTATGTGTGAGAAAAAGGAGTTGTGCACGTGTGTGAGAGTGAAGTAGTGCATACATGTGTGATTTGTATGTCTGCATGCATACGTGTGTGTGAGAGAGGTTATGAGCATATTTGAGATTTGACATGTGAAAATCTACTTTTAAAGCACTGACAGAAGAACGTTGTCAACTGTTGTGGGTCCATGCTGTCTGCAGCAGCCTGTCGGTGTATAAACGTGCACATTGCTGTTTGTTGTCATCAGTGCAGGTCAAAGCAGCAGCAGAGTTAACAAACAGCAGTTAAAAAAATTGGAGTGTGAAGAATTGTGCCCTCTGTGGTGAAAGATGAGAGTTTCTGGTTTGGAATATTTTGAGCAGTAAAATTAGGTCTCGTATTGAAGTAAAATGTGCAAACACTTTATTTTACGCTGATATTAGTTTATGTGGTCAGAGAGTCAGGTTGTTAATTAGGTTGTTATAAACATTTTATTATTGGTTGTTGACAGTGGTCTGTCGTGTGTCAGAGACGTTTAAAACGAGTCAGTTTTAGACCTGAATGTTGTGAGTCCATGAAATCGCCTAATCAGATTTAACTGTAAAAAGTGAAATTTAAAAAGTGCTCGTGGACACTGTGGCCACCTTAAGGGCCCCTTCACACATAACACGAAAGACTCAGAAACCGGAAGAAAATCCACGAATCAAACATGAAATGGGGAACCACGAACCATTTTGTACCAATACAGTGCAAGCACTGGAAAGTGTTGTGCCACATTGTGCCTCTGATGTGGAGAACAATAAAATAAAAACCAGCTGTATAAGTGAATATGACTGGGTTGATATAAATAATAAATTAAAGGGGACGCAATACAGAACCCTGTGGTTAAATAACCCTGGTTAGATAAAAAATAAATACCACTCACGGGATTCGAACTTGAAATTTACAAAAGCTCTGATTACCAGACAGAAACTTTACCACTGTGCTACAATCATTGTCTTATAACAGGAATGACTAAAATCAACAAGAAGATAAACTTATAAAGATAACTGATAAAACAAACGGTGTTTGTTAGGCCATATTTTTGGTGATACGTGACTGAAAGTGGTGTGTTTGTGGTGCTGTTGGCTTGTCATATTGTCATAGTCCTGTGTTGCGCGTGTTCTGCCGGACATGCGTGACATTCAGATCGCCTGCTGCGTGATCTGACGGTCCATTTCACATGCAGCAGCCTGCCAACGTGCGCTGTGTGTGGCCGCTGCAGCCTGGCTCTGTGCGCTTAAACATGGCTGTCCGACCCCCATATGATCATGTCTGTAAGTACATTTCATCAGCATATCATGCAAGTGTGCGCTCCTTCTGCATGCCACGTGTGTAGAGGGGGGGGACTAACGTGCACATGTGTGAAACACATGCACACCAAATGTGTATTGCTTTTTGCAGTGCCACGCTTGTGGGGGCACTTACACAAATTTCACATCCAGTTTGAAAGTGATCGCCTGCTTACTGTTTTCGTGCTGACAGTTCAAATGGCCACACATTTTCTAAGTGTCCAGCAAGCGGTGTTGGATGTTCGTGTGTCACCTGGAATTTGGCCAACACCTGCCATGAGAGGGATTAAATTGGCTCTCACAGGGCACACTCTGTCTTTCAGCCGCTGGTGTACACGAATAATTGTAGTGACAGGTGTATGAGGCATTGGAGGCAGCTCCGATTTTTCACGAATGGCATACAATTCCTCCTTTGTGCGCTAGTCGGCTTCAATCGTGCTATGTGTGAAAGGGCCTTAAAGCTTGGAGCAGACAGACGCAGTTCTCAGTCTGTGACCATCTGTTGTGTTTTCCTCTGGGACAGCCTTGTTTGTCGACAGCTAACACATTCAGCCATCTGGTTTGTTACTCCATTTTTTTGTTTGTTGCAGACTAAATATAAATATATTCTTAATAGGATTCAGTTCTAGCTACTTGCTTTTCAGTAACCAGAACAGTCTGATTTCACACCCAAGAAGTAAATTAGTGACTGCACTGGAGCCCTGGGAGTGCAAGCATGAATACTGTAAAAGTGCTTCTTTGGTCTGTGTTGATTTTTTTCCAAAGCATTTGGATCAGTTGATCAGGCTGCTCTCTGTTATATCTTGAGAATTTGTGGGATCCCCAAAAAACCACTGGACATCATAGCCAACCTATACACAGATACTGTGAGTGCTATGTGGAGTGGAGTCAGACACACTGAGTTTTTCTTTTTCTTTTTTTTTTCCAGTGAAAACTGGCATTCCTCAAGGATGTGTTCTGGCTCCTACATTTTTCAGTGCTTGCAATGGACTTGGTGTCATGTAGAGTAGGGGAAACCAGTGACTTCTGTGCTCTTGTTGGTGAGGGAAGGTTTACTGACCTTGACTTTGTGGACGATGCTGTGGATTCAGTGACACTCTGATTGCAACGCTTGAAAAGCTGAGTGAGAAATCGTTGTGGTTTGAGATTCTCCTGGAGCAAGGCTAAGATCCAGGGCCTGTACCTGTGAAGCAACTCAAAGCCCTCTCAGAGAGCTTTTAACTTGGACTAAAATTTTCTGGCAACGAATCCTAGCCTAAGAAAGATTCAAGAGGTGTCAGTGAAATACTCTGAGCAAGGAGGGGACATAAACTTTTATCTTTTTGAGGAAACGGGGTTGACCCGTTGCTCAGTATGACACAGTCTTCTAAGAGCTGTGATTGGTCGTCACAAAATGGGAAGGAGAAATAAAAAAACCTAATGCGCTCTGCTCTCCTAGCTATAAATGGACAGTGAAATCAACGATCGTATCAGTTGAAATGTATTAACACGTTTAATCATGAAAATAATTTGCCATAATGATGAAAATCAGCTTGAAAATCGTTGAATGTACCTCATTCACATGCCAAATAAGTGCATGTGTGCACGGTTTATTCAAGTTCAAAGTAAGTACATAATATAATTGTAAATACATAAATAATGCATGCATGACACAAAGTGAAAGCACTTAATTTTACTATGCTCCATTTAAAAGTCTAATTACAAAATCGAAGTAATAATAAACCTAGGCAAACAGGTCCTAGGTGACGGGTCAGACTAAGGGCAGTTCAGAACCTCCATGACCAGTAAAAGATCAAGGACCGAGATGTTGCCCGGTATGGCGGAGCCGGGGTCCCACCCTGGAGCCAGGCCTGGGGTTGGGGCTCGCGCCTTAGCCCATGGGGCCCGGCCAGGCTCAGCCCGAAAGAGCGACATGGGCCCGCCCTCCTGTGGGTTCAGCACCTGCAGAGGGGGCCATGGGGGTCGGGTGCAGAGATGATTGGGTGGCGGTCGAGGGCGGTGGCCCGGCGGCCTGGTACATGCTCACAGCCCCTGGCTGTTGGGACGTGGAATGTCACCTCGCTGGGGGGGGGAGAAGCCTGAGCTTGTGCGGGAAGTTGAGAGATACCGACTAGAGATAATCAGGCTCACCTCCATGCACAGCTTGGGCTCTGGTACCCAACTCCTGGAGAGGGGCTGAACGCTTCATTTTTTCTGGCGTCGCCCGCGGGGAGAGGCGGAGAGCTGGGGTCGCATTGCTTATTGCTCCCCAGCTCAGTCGCCAAGTGTTGGAGTTCACCCTGGTGAACGAGAGGGTCGCGTCCCTACGCCTTTGGGTCGGTGACAGGTCTCTCACTGTTGTCTCGGCCTACGGGCCGAGCAGCAGTGCAGAGTACCCGACCTTCCTGGAGTCCCTGGGATGGGTGCTAGATAGCGCTCCGACTGGGGACTCCATTGTTCTCCTGGGGGATTTCAACGCCCATGTGGGCGGCGACAGTGAGACCTGCAGGGGGGTGATCGGGAAGCACGGCCTCCCCGATCTGAACCCGAGTGGTGTTAAGTTGTTGGACTTCTGTGCTAGTCACAGTTTGTCCATCACGAACACCATGTTCGAGCACAAGGGTGTCCATAAGTGCACGTGGCACCAGGACACCCTGAGCCGGAGGTCGATGTTCGACTTTGTAGTCGTATCATCTGAACTTTGGCCACGTGTCTCGGAAACTCGAGTGAAGAGAGGGGCAGAGCTGTCGACTGATCACCACCTGGTGGTGAGTTGGATCCGCTGGGAGGGGAGGAAGCCGGTCAGACCTGGCAGGCCCAAACGTATCGTGAGGGTCTGCTGGGAACGACTGGTGGAACCCTCTGTCAGCGAGGTCTTCAACTCCCAGATCCCGGGGGAGGTTGGAGACATGGAGTCCGAGTGGACCATGTTCTCCACCTCCATTGTTGATGCGGCTGCTCGTAGCTGTGGTCGCAAGGTCTCTAGTGCCTGTCGCGGCGGCAATCCCCGAACCCGGTGGTAGACACCGGAAGTAAGGGATGCCGTCAAGCTGAAGAAGGAGTCCTACTTATCTTTGTTAGTAGGTGGGACCCCAGAGGCAGCTGACAGGTACTGGCAGGCCAAGCGTGCCGCAGCCCATGCAGTCGCAGAGGCAAAAACTCGGGTCTGTGAGGAGTTTGGGGAGGCTATGGAGGAGGACTATTGGTCGGCCTCGAAGAGATTCTGGCAAACCGTCCAACGCCTCAGGAGGTTGAAGCAGCTCTCCACCAGCACTGTTTACGGTGCGGGTGGGGAGCTGTTGACCCTGACTGGGGATGTTGTCGGGTGGTGGAAGGAGTACTTCGAGGATCTCCTCAATCCCATCATCACGTCTTCCACAGAAGAAGCAGAGACTGGGGACTCAGAGACTGACTCATCCATTACCAAGGCCGAAGCCACCGAGGTGGTTAGAAAGCTCCTCGGTGGCAAGGCTCCTGGGGTGAATGAAATCCGTCCTGAGTACCTCAAGTCTCTGGATGTTGTGGGACTGTCTTGGCTGACACGCCTCTACAACATTGCGTGGCGATCGGGGACAGTGCGTCTGGATTGGCAGACCGTGGTGGTGGTCCCTCTATTTAAGAAGGGGGACCGGAGGGTGTGTTCCAACTGTAGGGGGATCACACTCCTCAGCCTCCCCGGTAAGGTCTATTCCAGAGTACTGGAGAGGAGAATTCGAACGATGGTCGAACCTCGGATTCAGGAGGAGCAGTGTGGTTTTCGTCCTGGTCGCGGCACACTGGACCAGCTCTGCACGCTCCATCGGGTGCTCGAGGGTTCATGGGAGTTTGCCCAACCAGTCCACATGTGTTTTGTGGATCTGGAGAAGGCGTTCGACCGTGTCCCTCGGGGTACCCTGTGGGGAGTGCTCCGGGAGTACGGGTCCGGGGCCCTTTGCTAAGGGCTATCCGATCCCTCTACGACCGCAGCAGGAGCTTGGTTCGCATTGCCGGTAGTAAGTCAAACCTGTTTCCAGTGCACGTTGGCCTCCGCCAGGGCTGCCCTTTGTCACCGGTTCTGTTCATTATTTTTATGGACAGAATTTCTAGGCGCAGCCAGGGTGTAGAGGGGGTCTGGTTTGGGAACCACAGAATCTCGTCTCTGCTGTTTGCGGACGATGTGGTTCTGTTGGCTTCGTCAAATCAGGACCTTCAGCGTGCACTGGGACGGTTTGCAGCCGAGTGTGAAGCGTCCGGGATGAAAATCAGCACCTCCAAATCCGAAGCCATGGTTCTCGACCGGAAAAAGGTGCTTTGCCCTCTTCAGGTCGGTGGAGTGTCCTTGCCTCAAGTGGAGTAGTTTAAGTATCTCGGGGTCTTGTTCACAAGTGATGGAGGGATGGAGCGTGAGATTGATAGACGGATCGGTGCAGCATCTGCAGTGATGCGGTCGCTGTATCGGACCGTTGTGGTGAAGAGAGAGCTGAGTAGGGGGGCAAAGCTCTCGATTTACCGATCGATCTACATTCCGATCCTCACCTATGGTCATGAGATTTGGCTCATGACCGAAAGAACGAGATCGCGAGTACAAGCGGCCGAGATGAGTTTCCTCCACAGGGTGGCTGGGCGCTCCCTTAGAGATAGGGTGAGGAGCTTGGTCACTCGGGAGGAGCTCGGAGTCGAGCCGCTGCTCCTCCACGTCGAAAGGAGTCAGTTGAGGTGGCTCGGGCATCTTTTCCAGATGTCCCCTGGACGCCTCGCTGGAGAGGTGTTCCGGGCATGTCCCACTGGGAGGAGGCCCCGAGGAAGACCCAGGACATACTGGAGGGACTACGTCTCTCGGCTGGCTTGGGAACGCCTTGGGGTACCCCCGGAGGAGCTGGGGGAGGTGTATGTGGATCGGGAGGTCTGTGCGGGTTTGCTTGAGCTGCTGCCCCCGCAACCCGACTCCTGATAAAGCAGAAGAAAATGAATGGATGGATGGATGGAAGTAATAATAAAATACAGCAACAGTATTAATAATAATAATAATTGTGTGTATATGATGACAAGAACATAAACAATCCATAAATACATTAACAGTAAATTAACATAAAATATAATGTAATTAACAGGAAAAAGGGTTAAGTTTTTCTTAAAACTGTTGAGGACTAAACTCATTATAGAAATTTTGCATAATTTATTACTACCCTTGAAAAATGTCAGCTACCTATTTTACAACCCCAATTGCAGTGAAGTTGGGATGTTGTGTGAAATGTAAATAAAAACAGAATACAATGATTTGCAAATCATCTTCAAAGTATATTCAATTGAATACACCACAAAGACAAGATAATGTTCAAACTGATATACTTTTTTGTTTTTTTGTGCAAATATTTGCTCATTTTGAAATGGATGCCTGCAACACATTTCAAAAAAGCTGGGACAGGGGAAACAAAAGACTGGGAAACTTGATGAATGCTCACTGAACACCTGTTTGGAACATTCCGCAGGTGAACAGGTTAATTGGAAACAGCTGAGTGTCATGATTGGGTATAAAAGGAGCATCCCCAAAAGGCTCAGGCATTCACTTGCAAAGATGGGACGAGGATCACCGCTTTGTGAACAACTGCATGAAAAAAATAGTTCAGCAGTTTAAGAACAATGTTTCTCAGCATTCAATTGCAAGGAAATGAAGGATTCCATCATCTACAGTCCATAATCTAATCAGAAGATTCAGAGAATTTGGGGAACTTCCTGGAGTAATCTGGAGTAAGCTGACATCATTGTGAAAGGATCTTACCGCGTGGGCTCAGGAACACTTCAGAAAACCATTGTCAGTTAACACAGTTCGACCCTACAACTACAAGTGCAAGTTAAAACTCTACCATGCAAAGCGAAAACCATACACTAACAACATCCAGAAACACTGCCACGTTCTCTGGGCCTGAGCTCATTTGAAATGGACAGACACAAAGTGGAAAAGTGTGCTGTTGTCTGAGTCCACATTTCAAATTGTTTTTGGAAATCATGGATGTTGTGTCCTCCGGACAAAAGAGGAAAAAGACCATCCAGATTGTTACCGGTGCAAAGTTCAAAAGCCAGCATCTGTGATGGTGTGGGGATGTGTTAGTGCCCATGGTATGGGCAACGTACACATCTGTGATGACACCATCAATGCTGAAATGTCCATCCAGGTTTTGGAGCAACACATGCTGCCATCCAAGCAACGTCTTTTTCAGGAACGCCCCTGCTTATTTCAGCAAGACAGTGCCAAGCCACATTCTGCATGTGTTACAACAGCGTGACGGGTACTACACTGGCCTACAGTCCAGACCTGTCGCCCATTGAAAATGTGTGGCAAATTATGAAGCGCAAAATATGACAACGGAGACCCTGGACTGTTGAGCCACTGAAGTCGTACATCAAGCAAGAATGGGAAAGAATTCCACCTACAAAGCTTCAACAACTAGTGTCGTCAGTTCCCAAACGCTTATTGAGTGTTGCTAGGTGTAACTCCGTAGTAAACTGTCCCATACCACTGTCCCAGCTTTTTTGCAATGTGATGCAGGCATCCATTTAAAAATGAGCAAATATTTGCACAAAAACAATAAAATTTATCAGTTTGAATATTAAATATCTTGTCTTTGTGGTGTATTCAACTGAATATAGGTCGAAGAGGATATGCAAATCATTGTATTCTGTTTTTATTTACATTTTACATAACGTCCCAAATTCATTGGAATTGGGGTTGTATTAACACTACCCAATCTAGAGTCTGTGGATCCCCACAGACAACATGCTAGTTACATTGATGAGCTTATTACAACCACCAAGGACCTAATGAAATCAACGTTTCTTTGTCTGTCTTTTAACAGGATTACATCGAAGCTAATAAACAGATTTTGCCGAAAGTTTCACCACAGATAGATATTAGGCCATGGAAGACTCCATTAAATATTGGAAGTGATCCAGATTCTGGATCAGGATTTCACTTTGAAGGATTGTGTTTAAAAAAAATACTTAACAGATTCTCACCAAATTTGCACCACAGATAGCTGTTAGGGCATGGAAGACGCCACTGAATTTTGGAGGGGGTCCAGATCTGGATTGGAGGACGTCAGAAATTTCCAATTGCTCTTGTTGCTATGTTGTTGCTGATATTGCGCACAAGTGGCAAGTGTTGAAGTGCTGGTACGTGCTGTAATCCAATGCGAGAGTCGAGATTGCAGCACACAAGCGAAGTTCGTTTCAAATAGGTGAGTTTAGGCTATGCAGGAGGTATGTCAGTCAGAGCTGCGTGTCGTCAGAGCGAGCTGCAAAAAGTTTGTACCTGAGTTTTCAGAGGTGGTGTTTGTAGTTGCCATCTGCCACGCCGGTGTTTGCCAACCCGGACAGTGGGAATACCACCTCAACCGGCAACTTAGCCCCGAGACTGGACAGCAACAACGTCCGAGGCCCGCCCAACGTGGTGAATTCACTGAGGCCGCGCGCTGCGTCATTAGAGCCGCGCGTCACGAGTGCCGCTTCCCCGAGGCCTCGTGCAGCCACCGCGGATCCATCAGCGCGGAAACACCGAGGCCGCGCGGCACCAGCGCAGTGCAGATCCATCCCGGTGACAAACAACGCAGGCTGTTAACATCGGCGATCGACAAGCTGCTCATAAGCCGACCATGGGGCCTAAGAAGGTTCTGACAGCGGAGGAAGGTGACTATATTAAAAAATCTCTGGACTTTCTATCAGAGGAGATTTCTGTTGTGAAGCAGCAACAGAAATCAATTATGGATCTGGTGGAGGAGGTGAAGGCATTACGGCTCCAGAATGCCGAGAAAGACCGGCATCTGGTGCAGCTGGAAAATAGAGTGGCTGAATTGGAGCAGTACACCAGAATTAACGACGTCATCATCACAGGTCTTCATATCAAACCACGGTCCTACGCACGGGCGGTAACAGATGAGAGCGGAGGGGAGCCCAGTGAACAGGAGGTCAGCTCTGTGGAAAAACAGGTTACTGATTTCCTCCTATCTAAAGGTATAGAAATGGATTTAAATAACATTGAAGCGTGCCACCCTCTGCCCCGGAGAAATGACGGTGATAAACGAACCGTCATCATGAGATTCATCAACAGAAAACACAAAACAGCACTGTTAAAACAAGGAAGAAAACTGAAAGGGACAAACGTATTCATCAATGAACATCTCACCAAACGGAATGCCGACATCGCCAGAAAAGCACGCTTCTTGAAGAAACAGGGAAAAATCCAGCACACATGGACTTCAAAGTGTAAAATATTCATCAAACTGAACGGATCACCAGAACAAGCAAAAGTCATGGCAATAAGGAACATCGAGGAGCTGGACAAATATGAACAATAGTGTTTCTTAAAGCGAGGATCTGGACAAATATGACCAATAAGGTATGAGGACACAAACACATCACAACACCATGACACAGACCAGAGGAACCTATTCATCTACTACCTATTCATCTACATCTGGAGACAAGAAGGATATAACTCAAAGGATTGCTGATCATGGAAAAGTAGAACTGAGAACATTTAAATACACAGACCACAATGTACTGGACTTGGAGCACGATATAGACCCGGACAATAATTTCTTCTCAAATATCAATGACAGTTGTTGCTATTATACAGATGAACAGTTTAATCGGATCATTACAACGGATAACAAATTATCAATAATCCATTTCAACAGCAGAAGTCTATATGCAAACTTTAACAACATTAAAGAATATTTAAGTCAGTTTAAAAAAATATTTAACATAATTGCTATATCAGAAACATGGATCAATGAAGACAAAGGAATGGATTTTGAACTGGATGGATATGAATTTAATTGTGTAAACAGAAAAAATAAGAGTGGAGGAGGAGTGGCTGTGTATGTGGATAAGAACATGGATTATAAAATAGTAGACAATATGACAACTGTGATTGATAACTTATTAGAATGTATAACTATTGAAATATGTGAAGAAAAAAGCAAAAATGTATTAGTCAGCTGTATATATAGAGCACCAGGATCTAGTATTGAAACATTCACTGACTGTATGGGAAAAATGTTCTCAAAAACTAATCAAAAAACTGTGTTCATTTGTGGTGACTTAAATATTGATCTGCTCAATCCAAATAAGCATAAAATAACAGATGAATTTATCAGTATAATGTACAGTATGAGTTTATATCCAAAAATCACCAGGCCAAGCAGAATTACATCCCATAGTGCTACCTTAATTGATAATATATTCAGCAATGATATTGAGAATAACACTGTGAGTGGATTATTAATCAATGACATTAGTGATCATCTACCAGTTTTCATCGTTTATAATAGAAACCATCGGCGGAATCAGCCAGAGGAGAAAATAAAATATAGGCGAGTGCTGACAGAGGAAAACATGAACACACTAAAGAAGGATTTACAGGAGCAAAACTGGGAAAAGGTATACAGTGAAAGTGATGTTGATAGTGCATATGAAACTTTTTTACAAATATTTACATCATTATATGATAAAAATTGTCCAATTAAACAAGACTACAGAAAACAAAAAATCCAAGCTCGACCATGGATGACGAAAGGGTTACGAAATGCATGTAAAAAGAAAAATACACTGTATAGAGAATTCATAAAACTAAAGACTAAAGAGGCAGAAAATAGATATAAGAAATACAAAAATAGATTAACTAATATTATACGGGTATGTAGGAAGGAATATTATAGTAACATATTATATAATAACAAAAACAATATTAAAGGAATATGGGATATATTAAATAGCATTATCAAAAATGGTAATAAAAAACAGAGTTACCCTCAGTATTTCATTGATAATAATGTCAAGAAGGAAAATAAGGATGAGGTAGTCAACGGTTTTAATAATTTTTTTGTAAATATTGGACCAAGCTTGGCAGAAAAAAATTCCCGATTCCCAACCTGAGGATTGGGATAATAATCTCATAGAAAGAAATCCCTGTTCAATGTTCCTCACAGCAGTGGATGGAAATGAAATTATAGACATTGTGAATAATTGTAAATATAAAACATCTACCGATTTAAATGAAATTGATATGGTGGTGGTAAAACAGGTCATTGAATGGATTGTAGAACCATTAACATACATCTGTAACTTATCATTTCAAACCGGTAAATTTCCCAATCAAATGAAAATAGCTAAGGTTGTGCCGCTGTATAAGACTGGGGATAGACACCACTTCACAAATTATAGACCTGTTTCTTTGCTTCCACAATTTTCCAAATTATTAGAAAAGTTATTCAATAATAGATTAGACAAATTCATAAATAAACATAAATTACTTACTGATAGTCAATATGGATTCAGAGCACATAGTTCAACATCACTTGCATTAATAGAATCAGTTGAGGAGATTACAAACGCCATAGACCACAAATTACATTCAGTTGGAATATTTATAGACCTTAAAAAGGCTTTTGATACAATTAATCATGACATATTAATCAATAAACTTGAACAGTATGGGATTAGGGGGTTGGTGTTGCACTGGGTGAGAAGCTACTTAAGTAACAGAAAACAGTTTGTGAAGTTGGGGGAATATACATCATCATGCTTGGACAATGCTTGTGGCGTCCCACAGGGGTCAGTATTGGGTCCAAAACTGTTTCTAATTTATATAAATGATATTGTCAATGTTTCCAAAATATTAAAATTAGTATTATTTGCAGATGACACAAGCATTTTTTGTTCAGGGGGGGATTTGCAGGAGTTACTGAGGAGGATCAGTATAGAAATGGGTAAATTGAAAATATGGTTTGACAGAAACAAATTATCATTAAACTTAAGTAAAACAAAATACATGTTATTTGGCTATTGTAATACAGACATACAGGTTCAGTTACAAGTCGAGGGGTAGATATTGAAAGGGTACATGAAAATAAGTTTCTGGGGGTGATAATAGATGATAAGATAAACTGGAAGACTCATATAAAACATATACAAAGTAAACTGTCAAGAAGCATTTCAGTTCTAAACAAAGCGAAACATATTCTGGACCACAACTCACTCCGCATTCTTTACTGCTCACTGGTTTTACCATATTTACAGTACTGTGCAGAGGTATGGGGTAATACTTATAAAGGTACAACACAATCACTATCAGTAATGCAGAAAAAGAGCTATAAGAATTATTCATAATACTGGCTATAGAGATCATACAAATCCACTATTTTTACAATCCAAATTCTTAAAATTCACAGACTTGGTTCATTTTCAAACAGTACAAATTGTGTATAAAGCAATAAACAATTTACTTCCAGCAAATATTAAAAATATGTTTTTTAACAGATCAGGGGATTACAGTCTGAGGGGGAAATTTAATTTAAAGCATCACTGGGCACGAACAACATTAAAAGGTTTCTGTATTTCTGTCTGTGGGGTGAGGATGTGGAACAGATTGGGAGTGGGGCTCAAGCAATGTCCAAGCATGAACCAGTTCAAACAGCGGTACAAAAATATGTTTTTTTCTGGGTATAGGGAGGAGGAAGGGTAATGAGGGTTAGGGTGTTTTTGTTTTTTGCTTCGGCTTGTAAATATATAGTATTTTGTATGTAAGTAGGTATGTGTAGGTGTATATTTATGTTTGTGTATATATATGTGTATATATGTATATGTGTATATATGTGTATGTATATGTGTATGTATGTTGATGTGTGTATGTATATATGTATGTGTATGTGTATATATATGTATATATATGTATATATATTGATATCGGTTTAGGTGTGTAGGAATCTATGTGTATATGTGGCAAAGGGTATTACTGGTTGTGGGGAAGAAGGGGTAGGGATAAATAAGCTGATGCTTCACCCTACCCCTTTTCGGACATGTTGGGTACACAGTAGGAACTTTTTGTTGTTGTCTTTACTGATCTATCTTGTAATTGTTGTTGTATCAAATGTTCGAAATAAACAGTTTTCATTCATTCATTCCTTCATTCATGCCTGCTAACATTGCTTACTTTGATATTAATAATTGTATGAATGTTATAGCATTTAGAATAGACTGCCCTTTTATTGGCATTATACAATATGTACAATGACATTGGTGAGCGCTTCTCCTTTGTCAGTGTGATTGTAGCAGTATGAATGATCTTTATGATTTTCAGCTGGTGGCTTGAGTCCAGCCACTCAGTGCAGGAGTGTGTCCTCATAAAAGGGGGCATAGAGTGCTCTTCTTTTTCTCACTTGCTGAGGTTTACTGCAGGCGTTTGTCTGGCGTTTCCACTTCTGTGTTCCTGTCAAGGGAGGCAGGTGCCGGCCACAGTTGTGTGCTGAAGTATGCGCTGTTAAGTGCTTATGCGAACGGTTTCGTTCATAGAGACCTTTGTGGGAGTTGTTGCTGGTTGTGCGCTGCTTAGCGTGGTTGGTGCCGGGTGGTTGCTGGCTGTTGGACGCTCTGGTGCGGTGTTAATTCCTCGGCTTGTGCTGTATTGGCTGGGACTGATAGAGTGTTATGTATGGGTGGCTTAGCTTGCTCTTCTAGACATTCATGCGTCACTTATGTTTATTTACATTCCTTGAATTCTAAGAATTTTCTTAGAATAACTTCACTAGGAGCTATTTTTAGCCTTAGGGTACTTCGTGGATACGGGCCCAGGCTTTTAACAGCTTCCTGGACTCAGCCATTAGAAGTGTCTCTGTATGTGGTGTAAGTATTAAACTTATAGAGATTCACTTACCTCAACAGTGATGTTCGTGTCTCTGGGTCTTCACCCTTTGATATCAACTTGCACCTGGGAAGAGCTTATGGAGTCATGAGGTCAGAGGTGTTTGGCAAAGACAATATGTTGGTAGGTCAACAAAGGTCCAAGTCCCCAGGCACTTAGCACACTGGTAGACAATGATGTAGTTGTTGTGTGGATACCTGGTCATACAGATATTGAAGGTAATGAGAGAGTGGACTGGCTCGCAAAGGTGTGGAGCTGAACTAAATCTGTGGGTCCAGAGCCTGTAGTAGGGGTGTCATCTGCTGTGCAGAAGACCGCCCTCCAGAACTGGATCAGTAAGCAGCACCACAAACATTGGCAACGCTTGAGTGGCTGCAGGTAGGCAAGACACCTCATGGAATGACCAACCCTAAGGTTTTCCAGGGAGCTAGTTGGACTGCCTCGAAGTATAATAAGTACAGTGGTTGAGACTCTCACAGGTCACAACCTCTTGAACAGACATAGAATGGCAGTGAGACTAATAGGTCAGTACATGTACAGCTTGTGGGGTGGAACCTGACACATCTCTCCATTAGGGATGGTTATCGATAAGATTTTATCGATATCGATACCATTATCGATTCTGCTTATCGATCCGATTCCTTATCGATTCCCTTATCGATACCTCTTGTGAATTTTTTGTGTAGTAAAAGTAGGCTTTACAGGTTTTCTATGTCAGTGGGTCAGAGCTTTTTCTTATCGTGCACTTGCTCTGTGGAACGGTCTTCCTGCGACCGTGAGGCAGCCGGAGTCCATGGACATTTTTAAGTCAAGACTTAAAGCCTATTTTATTCTTTCTTATGAATAGTTTTTAAAATTTTTTATCTGTTTTATTAATTTACTTCTAATTGTGTATTTGAATTTTTAAATTTTTATTTATTTTAATTTTTTATGTTGAACTGTACTATGTGAGGCGCCTTGAGACAGCTTTTGTTGTGATTTGATGCTTCACAAGCCGATTGAATTGAAATTGAACATTATATTGAGCCTTAAAGTAAATAAATATGAAATTGGTCACTGGGTCCTTAAACGTTGGACATAATAAACTCTACATGTTGGATGCTTGATCACTGGACATAAATAGAAATAAACAAAATCTGTAGTTTTTGTCAAAAGCATTTCCTCTCCAAAAGCAGCCCATCTCCAGCCTTAACCGGGGAGGGTGTCTGAGACAAGCTTTGTCCCCTGTTTACAATGGGGTACTCAGATCAAAGCAGTTTCAGTCTTTTGTTCATGGTAATGAGTCATTCACGTCATCAGGAGAGGCGTCAGTCCCATCGTTAGGAGGGACAGCTACCCTGTCATTAGGAGGGTGCTAGCTAGAGCACAATAGGTGCTAATTAAAGCAGTTGTTTAACCACTAGCCAGTAGCACTCTGCCTCTCGGTAGGAGGCCTCTGGTTAGGTTTAAAACTCCAGCTTTTGTGGCTTCTGTTTGTTCTTCTTGACAAGGGTCAGACAGAAGTCAGACTACCAGAGCAAGAATTTTAGCTGAGGAAGCTTCTGCGATTTGAAGCGAAACGTCCTCGCATCAAGCAACCCAGTCCAGTTGAAGATTCAAGCTTCTCTATCATTTCCTTTCAGACATTATTGGCATGAATGTCTTTCAATACATCTGAGCTGAGCTCTTGCAGCTGACTGCGCTGCACATCAGGATGTAATTTATAAATAAAGAATGCAGGACATCTCATTTTGGGAGGAAAAAGAACGTTTTAGTCGATTGTAGTTTCCTGTCTGTATTACGTTTGTAAGAGGTGTCATTTTATTTAAAGCGGCAATTCATCTTGAAATTATTAATCCCGACCGGACTGTCTCGGCAGAGAGCTGCGCAGCGTTTGGAGCTGTGCCAACAGAACGGAGGACGATTCTCATTTCTTAACTGCAGCGAGTCCCAGTTAGCGACTTTAATCTGCACAAAAGTGACTCACGATATTTTAATGACTTTGAGAGGGGTTAAGAAGCGGACTTGCCGTTTCTGAAGAGCAGTGAATCAAAGAACCAACGAGCTAGTGGATCGAAGCATTGCTTCATTGGTTCACTCTTCAAAGTGGTGTCGTGCTGCAGAAACGGTTGATTACAGAGCCGCTGCAGGGTCTCTAATCAACGTAGAGGAATGATCATTTTCCCAACAAACACCCTCAAAAACAACAGCTGCTCTGAAGGACTGATAAGGGAATTGTTAAGCAAAAAGGCTATTGATATCGGTGGACTGAATCATTTATTAACGATACTCGAAAAGAACCGGTTCTCGATACCCAACCCTACTCTCCATTTTTGGGTCAGTCCAGCATGGGGTAGACTGAGGCAGAGGTTTTTGGGTTCCTTTATCTTGGAACCTAACCAGATTAGCAAACTAAAGCTAAGAAACCTGGTATGGTATGCTTTGTCCAGGGCACAAAAAGCTTAACTGAGAAGGTTTATTTTGGAGGGAGCAATGGGCCCATTTATGACCTACGCTCTGCTGAGCTGATAGTGCACTCCCTCCTTCCTAACCTAAGGTCCAAGTCTTTATGGGCCTGATGCTGCCTGTCTTGCTGTACAGTTGTGATACTTGGACACTAACCAGTGACCAAAAAAGACTGGATTTCTTTGGTACCAGGTCTTTTCAAAGGACCCTTGGGTACTGACTGAATGACTTTGTATCAAATGAGCTCTTGCTAAGAGAGACTAAGATGAGGGTGTGTGTGTGTGCGCTACCATCGACATTAACGCTGGTCCGATTGTCTGGGACAAGTGTAAAATGTGATCAGACAAGCAATATGCTCTGGATGGATGCGACAAAGCATAACACCTGCACGTTTTCCCAGACTTAACTTGTCATCTCTCTGCGAGCTGTGAGGGACACAAACTGTTCCTGTGTTGTTCTGTGTGGTTTCTCTGCAAGCTTTTTTCTACAACTTTGAGGGTTTGAATCTGTCACCCAAAGCTGTTTGATGCCCAGTGACCACAGTGGAGGATTTTCTCCACTTTAACTTATTTTTAGCCTCACTGTAATATGATCAAAATGCATAGACAGATTTCATCCCAACTTAGTGGATATACTCAGTGGACCATCCTCTCACAACGCAGGCTGTGTCAAGGTCATGGGTCAAAGGTCCAGGTCAAAATCAGAAGTAATCTTATAAAATACATTTAGGAACATATCTCAGGAACTACATTAACTATTTCTGCTCTCCTGACAAATGTTTGAGTCCTCTGACATCAGTGAGGTCATGTGATGACATCAACTGAAGTTCAAAACTAGCAGACAGTTGTCTGGACATTTTGTTTTAATCTTACATCTCAGTTTCTTGTCTTTTTGTGCTGTTGAGTTTTGATGTTGAGTTTCACGCAGTCCTGATGGATGATTTGTTGAACAGTGGTGTTGTGTCTGAAGCCATCTGTCACTTTGATGTTACCGTCCTGCTGACATGGAGGCTGAAATTCTCAAATGCCTTGTCAGATATTTTAGCCAGGGCACATAACAATATGTTGTTGGTTTCTTTTCAGTCAACTTTTCTTTTTCTTTTCCCTCCTTTATATATATGTATATATATGTGTGTGTGTGTCTTATTCATTTCACGCACCTACCATCATGTGATGCGTGATAGGGTCATTTTTAAATTGTTTAACCATCCATCCATCCATCCATTTTCTTCCGCTTTATCCGGAGTCGGGTCGCGGGGGCAGCAGCTCAAGCAAAGCCGCCCAGACCTCCCGATCCACACACACCTCCTCCAGCTCCTCCGGGGGAACCCCAAGGTGTTCCCAAGCCAGCCGAGAGATGTAGTCCCTCCAGCGTGTCCTGGGTCTTCCCGGGGCCTCCTCCCAGTGGGACGTGCCCGGAACACCCTCTCCAGTGAGGCGTCCAGGGGGCATCCGGAAAAGATGCCCGAGCCACCTCAACTGACTCCTTTCGACGTGGAGGAGCAGCAGCTCGACTCCGAGCTCCTGCCGAGTGACCGAGCTCCTCACCCTATCTCTAAGGGAGCGCCCAGCCACCCTGCGGAGGAAACTCATCTCAGCCGCTTGTACTCGCGATCTCATTCTTTCGGTCATGAGCCAAATCTCATGACCATAGGTGAGGATCGGAACGTAGACCGATCGGTAAATCGAGAGCTTTGCCCCCCTACTCAGCTCTCTCTTCACCACGACGGTCCGATACAGCAATCGCATCACTGCAGATGCTGCACCGATCCGTCTATGGATCTCACGCTCCATCCGTCCCTCACTCGTGAACAAGACCCCGAGATACTTAAACTCCTCCACTTGAGGCAAGGACACTCCCACCGACCTGAAGAGGGCAAAGCCACCTTTTTCCGGTCGAGAACCATGGCTTCGGATTTGGAGGTGCTGATTTTCATCCCGGACGCTTCACACTCGGTTGCAAACCGCCCCAGTGCACGCTGAAGGTCCTGATTTGATGAAGCCAACAGAGCCACATCGTCCGCAAACAGCAGAGACAAGATTCTGTAGTTCCCAAACCAGACCCCCTCTACACCCTGGCTGCGCCTAGAAATTCTGTCCATAAAAATAATGAACAGAACCGGTGACAAAGGGCAGCCCTGGCGGAGGCCAATGTGCACTGGAAACAGGTTTGACTTACTACCGGCAATTCGAACCAAGCTCCTGCTGCGGTCGTACAGGGACCGGATAGCCCTTAGCAAAGGACCCCGGACCCCGTACTCCCGGAGCACTCCCCACAGGGTGCGCCGAGGGACACGGTCGAATGCCTTCTCCAGATCCACAAAACACATGTGGACTGGTTGGGCAAACTGTTTAACCCACTGAATCTGAAATATGAGCTTTTTATTTTTTCACATTACAGTGAACATATTTGTGTACTGAAATGTTCACATGATGGTAGATGCGTGAAATGAATAAGACATATATATACTGTAGTAAATGATGTGGAATAAGTCTCTTTGCCAAGGGGGATTCCATGTGAGGTCAGTGACCCTAAGGCCTTGGCGGAGGTTTGTGTTCTCCTAGTGCTTCTAGTTTGTGGATAAAACTGATGTGTTGTTTCTGGTTCAAATTCTCATCCACTACAATGCCTAAAAATTTGACATGGGATACATGGGATAAATTTCATTTCCTTCACAGATCACCAGATCCGGAATTCTACTCGGATCCTAACCAAACTTCACTATATAACAGAACTTAATGTTGTGTCATAACTTAATTTTTGTTCAGCCTTTGTGACCTGTCTTCATGAAGTTAGATGCAAAAATGTTGAAATTGGCCCTATCCTGCAATGATAAAGAATCTTTAAAAAAAAATTTACTGGATCCGGATCGTGTTCCGGATCATTACCAAAATTGAATCACCTCTAAGTTAGGCCAAGATACACCCCTGGTAAAAAGTTCTTGAGAATGTTTTGAGTTATCCTGCTAAAAACAAACAAACCAACAAACCAACGCGACTGAAAACATAACCTCCTTGGCGGAGGTAAAAAACAGTAAGATGATTTGGAATCATCAGCAAACTCAGACATTTTGTAGATAAGGCTTGTCCCTGTATTATTCTTTGATTCTCACAGTATACAATATAAATATTCATCAGATGTGTATGTTTATTTACAAAAACATGTTTTCACCTTTATGTGTACCATCAGCATTTAGAAATTTGTTCATATTAAATTCACAGATTTATTCATATAACACCAAACAGAATAGTCATCTTAACCTTCCTTTCTATAAAACTAAAAACATGGTCTGTTTTCAACATATATTGTATCGTACAAATATGGAATGATAAAAGAAATGTAACAGAGAGCTCATCATTGCAAACTTTTAAAAGAAAACTGCCTTTACATTTAATTCATGAAGCTTAGTTTTGTTTTTTAAGTCTTAAATTTGTTCAATTTTTGGTCTTTTTTTTTTTTTTTTGTATGCATGCATAACTCTTGCATTCTGACTTTGAGAAAGTTAGAATGCAAGCTTGAGCAGAAAGCACAAACTGCCGGTCACTCTGGTACTGGCACATTACAATCTAATGGCTGCACTTACATATGAAACATGAAAACAGGTGCATAAGAAAAGGTGGCCTAATGAGTTGTAAATTACCCCAGCAGTGCCATTTGGCACCCTCCGATCAGAATAGGAGGTGGGAGAAAAGGCTGGGTTTTAGTGTTTTATATAATATATATCTAAAGATGATTGAATTGGGTAAGAAAGTCTATTAAAAGCAGGAAACATGAAATCAACACACAATGTCAAACTAACAGTTACTTTTTGAGACTCAGATGAGGAGAATCTCTGACATTGTAAGGGAACATCAGCTACCACATTTTGTCCATGTGGTGTGTTTCTTTGGATGTGATCCAGCAGGTGCAGTAGGTGCCTCTGTTGAGGCCCCCAGCAGCTGAAGAAGGTGAAGGACACACCCATGTTTCACCAGGAGGTCTATCCCCACCTCTCCAAACGGGGTGGTTTGCTATCCAGGATCTAAGACTGTGCTGTGTGGATTCTGTGTGGGTGATGCAGTGACATGTGACATCAGCACATGCTGCCAGTCCAGACCTGATGGACAGACTACAGTTGTCGCGCAATCGGAGCAGATTCACATTTGTTTGGCATGACTATATTTTAATGAGTAATAAGCTCTACCAGCTGACTGAGGAGGTGGACAGACGTTATTTGGTCTTCTGTCTGTTTGAGTATCAGATGTCTTCTGGAAGGTAAAATCCAGCTTTTAACAAAAACATCCAGAACTTGTTTCAGACATGAGATCTGGCTCATGGGTTTTTGTTTGTTTGTTTGTTCAAGATGATAGGATGGGGTATTTTTGCATTTAAGACTGTTTATTGTTCTGAGGGCAATAAATTGTACATTTCTTCATGGATCTGGATTTATAAGAAATGAAATACAAATATTCCATAAGTGCAGGTCTTCTAAGGATTCTTCAAACTTCACCCTTTTCAGTGTCTTTTCACAAAATCTGCTTTTTCACTGATGGATTCATTGTTCTGTTTTATCTCCAGTGAGTTAAACATTCATGGTTTTTGTGATGTTTATCTGGATTTCATAAAAACACAATGGGTTTGTCTATGTCAGACGTGGGCGGCGGCTTAGAATGAGCTGTGACAGCACAGACTGCACAGGAAGCGTCCGGATGGAGCCGCCACGCTTTTTTTTCTGCATAACCACCATCACGTGTTGATGGGGCTGATTCTGTTACTTCCTGTTTCTCTGCAGGTCCATCGAGATAAAGACACATCCTACCTTCAGCACTCAGGTATGTCACTGCTATTTTCGTCATTCTTCACTTCACCTTCCTTCTGATTCTAACTCTTTCAGTCTTTTCTTTTTCCCTGTTGCTTCACTGATGTTATGAACTTTATAATAACATAACCCCAGTTCTCGTCTGAGTGTTAACTTTAGGTCCATTGTACACTAAAAAGAATTGCAATTGGAGGAAATTTTAATGTGAATAAAATGTGTTTTGTTATGTGTAAACTGTTTTTTTATTATTTGTTTTGTTGTTAGTGGTAATAAACTGATGTTTAACTCAGATTTTTCAAACAATCCAGTTAAAATTTTTTTATTTGAAATGTAACGTTAAAACCCTTTAAGCTTTTCCAGCTGTTTTCACCTTAAAGCAGCCAAAAGGTTTCTCTGCTTCATTGTTTTATATATATATACACATACATACATTGTCACCATCAGGTTTTGTATCGTTGCTCTAAAACGTCTCACCAGGACTGACTGATGTGTTTATTTTTCACTGATTGTGTTTGAAGGTTTTAATTGTTTGAATCGTTTTACTAATGATATGTGTGTATGTGTGTGTGGGGGGGATCGCACACTGAATGCAAATATACAATTTCATTTTAATGACTTTTTAAATTATTTTAGTTAGTTTAATTATTTTGTTTGCAACTTAAACTTCCTCAGAATGATAGTTAAAATCAGATGGTATTTATAGAATTATGAACTGACCTTGTTTACAGGAAAAAAACAGCTGGACTTCCCATTTGAGATGTCTGGGCCCGTTTCATAAAGCAATCTAATCTTTTAGTCTATTGAACTGAACATTATCTATCCAATCACTGCTTCACCTTGACGGCTAAACTTGTAGAGTAGTAGTCTTGCGTTACTCTGCGATTTTCATGGGCATAACGGCCTTGTGAGTGACGTTGCAAAGAAATGTCTCCAATTGTTTACTTCTGAGTTGGTCGTTGTCATGAACTATTCAGCCTTAATTTCGTTAACTGGCCTTATTACGTCCGCCAAGGACATAATAAAATCATCTGTGTTTATTTATTTGTCTGACTGTTAGCAGGATTATGTCAAAGCTACTGCACAGATTTTGACAAAATTTTCATCACAGATGGATAGGCCATGGAAGACTTCTGGTTAAATTTTGGAGGTGATCCAGATCTGTATATGGATTCTGGACCAAGATTTCACTTATATAGGCTTTGAAAGAATATGTAAAAAACAAACAAACAAAAAACACAGATTCTAACCAAATTTGTACCACAGATAGATATTAGGGCATGGAGGACTTCACTGAATTATGGAGGTGATCCGGATCCAGAATTGGCTCTTGTTAATGTTTACAGACACATACAAACTGCAGAACACCGTGCTTAGATCTTCGCCAAGTAGTTCTTCTTCAACACTTCATCAAGCCTTTTAGTGAACACAGTGGCGCTCAGTGTAACAGCGACGCCTGTTGGCTAAAAGCGGAGGAAGATCTCCTTTTTGGAGGAATACATGCAATGCAGGGTGCTCTTGAGTGTTCCATCAAGTGGTGGTACATGATAGCCGCCATTTTTGAGGGTTAGACACTGAAGTTTTGTCAGCTAAAGTAAGCTTCACCTCTTCTGTACCAGGCTAAAAACGTGGAGTTGGGTAACACAAAACTTTAGGTGACTAAGTGCTTTGTACAATGACTAACGCATAAATATAGTCAATTAAGTGAGTTTAGTTGACTAAACAAGAGTAGACTGCTTTATGAAACTCCATGATCTCTGGTCCAGGTATGAAGGAACAGAATCTGATTAGTGTTCAGCTTTGTAGTTAACACCAGTTAGCCCAGTCATATATAACTTACAAATTGAATATATCACAAGCAAAATAAAGTGTAATCCAAGGAAATTACGAAGCATGAATCATCTTGGAGATGATTCCAGATAAGAAGCAATTCCTATATAGGCCCTGAGCCACGCTGGTGCTGGTGCTTATCTCTGGTTTCTGTAGCATCAAACGAATGAGCAGCTACGACTCCCTCTGGATGGGACGCCAGTCCAGTATAGGTTACTTCCCCATCTGATGCTGGTACTCATTTCAAAGTGGGTGGATTGAGACAATGCAGATTAACTATCTTTTCCAAGGACGCAGACAGGTAGCATGAGTGAGATTCAAACCCCGCTATATAGGTTCATCTCAAAAAAATTTGAATATCGTCAAAAAGTTCAATATTTTTGGCAAATATTTCAGAGAGCGAAAACTTTACATATCCTAGTTTCAATTAATAGGAACTAAAATGTTAGTCATTTTTTTATTTTAATTTTGATGATGACAGCCTCCTGCTCCAAAAATATAGAAAATGCATATCTCAAAATATTAGAATGTTTTATTTCAAGTCACTGATTTATGCAGTATGAATTCCATGAATCTCTCAAATCTGGTTCAGTATGCACAGCCACAATCTTGGGGAATACTGACTTGACAGGTGTCCAGAAGACACTCACAGACACCACCCACAGGGAAATTAAATCCACAGAAGGTCTTTGCTGAAAGCTCTGGTTGTTCAGAGTCATGTATCAAAGCATAGACCTGGACTATGGAACATGTGGTCGGAAATGAAGCACAAGCAACAGGGATGACTGCAGCCTTGAGAAGATTGTCTGGCAAAGCTGATTTCAGAACTTGGGGAGCTTCAGAAGAGGTAGACTGAGGCTGGAGTCATCAAGAGCCAGCATGCAAAGATTTGTCCAGGAAATGGGCTACAAGTGTTGTAGTCATGGTGCCAAGTCACCCCCGAACCAGAGACGACGTCAAAAAGTATCTTACCTGGCCTAAGGAGGAAAAATAACTGGACCATTGCTCAGTAGTCCAAAGTCCTCTTTTCAGATTAAAGTAAATTTAGCATTTTATTTGGAAATCAAGGTCCCGGAGTCTTGAGAAGGAGTGGAGAGGCTCAGAATCCTAGCTGCTTGAAATACAGCATGAAGTTTCCACAGTCAGTGATGATTTGGTTTCCATGAAAATTCAGTAAGGTAAAGTAAGTCCCTTCGTATGCTCCCTTCTTTGCATTTTGGGGTCGCCACAGCAAATCCAAGGTGGATCTGCATGTTGAATTGGCACAGGTTTTATGCCGGATGCCCTTCCTGACACAACTCCACATTACATGGAGAAATGTGGCAGGGGTGGGATTTGAACCCAGAACCTTCTGCACTGAAACCAAGCGCATTAACCACTTGGCCACCACCCCTGTGAAAATTCAGTAAGGTATATCTTATATATTATATTCCAATTCTAAGGTGGAACTATGCTAGTATACTAAGGTATATCTAAAAAGGAAGAGTAAAATAGAAGAGTAGAGTAGAGCCACTTAGGTGCCTGGTCTTGAGAACCAGGGATGTCACTGCTGGTGTTGGTCCACTGCGTTTTATCAAGTCCAGCATCAACCCAGCCATCTACCAGGTGATTTTAGAGGACTTTATGCTTCCATTTGCTGGCAAGCCTTATGGAGCTGATGATTTCCTTTTCCCGCAGGACTTGGCACCTGCTCACAGTGCCACAACTAGTAGTAACTGCTTTGCTGACCGTGGTGTTACTGTACTTGATTGTCACAATAGACGATCCCTCATAGATTCTCTATGGGGTATTAGAGACTAGAGACACCAGATCCTACAATCCAGACAACTGGAAGGCTGTCATCAAAGCAACCTGGACTTCCAGAACACCTCAGCAGTGCCACAGGCTGATCACCTTCACAGGCTGATCACTTCCACGCTGCACTGATGCAGGAATTAAGGAGTCGCACCCAAATACTGTGTATAAATGAACATACTTTTCAGAAGTTACACATTTTTTATTATAAATCCTTTAATAAAATGATATAGTGAAAAATTCTAATATTTTGAGATATGCATTTTCTGTTTTGTTTTTTGTTTTTTGGAGCTGTGGGCCGTAATGATCAAATAAAATTAAAAAATGACATACATTTTAGTTTCTATGTATTGAAACTAGACTTTTCACATTTTTGCTCTCTGAAATGCATGACAAAAAAATATTTTACTTTTCACAATATTCTAATTTGTTGAGATGCACCTATACATATTAGCTCCTTAACCACTGAGCTACCTACGAGCACACAAAAGAGGAATATTTTCACTTGGGAAACGAATAAATGTTAGATCTGTTTCAGTTGACCTCTGGAGATTTTGAGTCATATTTTAACTTTCCATTTTCTTCATTGTGAAACGTGAAATTCCTTACAGATCTCAGACCAGTTTGGCCTTTCTCAAATTTATCTTTATTTAAAAAGAAATCAAAAACAGTAACTGTTGGATTTTAATCAATATTTGATTGATTGTGATTCCTCTATGGAAAGTAATTCTGCATTTTAAGGATTTATTTTGGATTGTCGTGGATTTTGGTGTTAATTTTTTTGTGAGTAATGCAGAATGTTATTGTGCGGCTGGACTGAATATAAGCTTCTTGTCAGAGCTAGCTGTTATAGTTTTTTTTAAATCAATCAATCAATCAATTTTTTTTTTATATATAGCGCCAAATCACAACAAACAGTTGCCCCAAGGCGCTTTATATTGTAAGGCAAGGCCATACAATAATGATGTAAAACCCCAACGGTCAAAACGACCCCCTGTGAGCAAGCACTTGGCTACAGTGGGAAGGAAAAACTCCCTTTTAACAGGAAGAAACCTCCAGCAGAACCAGGCTCAGGGAGGGGCAGTCTTCTGCTGGGACTGGTGAGGCTGAGGGAGGAGAACCAGGAAAAAGACATGCTGTGGAGGGGAGCAGAGATCGATCACTAATGATAAATGCAGAGTGGTGCATACAGAGCAAAAAGAGAAAGAAACAGTGCATCATGGGAACCCCCCAGCAGTCTACGTCTATAGCAGCATAACTAAGGGATGGTTCAGGGTCACCTGATCCTAGCCCTAACTATAAGCTTTAGCAAAAAGGAAAGTTTAAGCCTAATCCTTAAAAGTAGAGAGGGTGTCTGTCTCCCTGATCTGAATTGGGAGCTGGTTCCACAGGAGAGGAGCCTGAAAGCTGAAGGCTCTGCCTCCCATTCTACTCTTACAAAACCCTAGGAACTACAAGTAAGCCTGCAGTCTGAGAGCGAAGCGCTCTATTTGGGGTGATATGGTACTACGAGGTCCCTAAGATAAGATGGGACCTGATTATTCAAAACCTTATAAGTAAGAAGAAGAATTTAATTCTATTCTAGAATTAACAGGAAGCCAATGAAGAGAGGCCAATATGGGTGAGATATGCTCTCCTCCTTCTAGTCCCCGTCAGCACTCCAGCTGCAGCATTTTGAATTAACTGAAGGCTTTTTAGGGAACTTTAGGACAACCTGATAATAATGAATTACAATAGTCCAGCCTAGAGGAAATAAATGCATGAATTAGTTTTTCAGCATCACTCTGAGACAAGACCTTTCTGATTTTAGAGATATTGCGTAAATGCAAAAAAGCAGTCCTACATATTTGTTTAATATGCGCTTTGAATGACATATCCTGATCAAAAATGACTCCAAGATTTCTCACAGTATTACTAGAGGTCAGGGTAATGCCATCCAGAGTAAGGATCTGGTTAGACACCATGTTTCTAAGATTTGTGGGGCCAAGAACAATAACTTCAGTTTTATCTGAGTTAAAAGCAGGAAATTAGAGGTCATCCATGTCTTATGTCTGTAAGACAATCCTGCAGTTTAGCTAATTGGTGTGTGGTCCTCTGGCTTCATGGATAGATAAAGCTGGGTATCATCTGCGTAACAATGAAAATTTAAGCAATACCGTCTAATAATAATGCCTAAGGGAAGCATATATAAAGTGAATAAAATTGGTCCTAGCACAGAACCTTGTGGAACTCCATAATTAACTTTAGTCTGTGAAGAAGATTCCCCATTTACATGAACAAATTGTAATCTATTAGACAAATATGATTCAAACCACCGCAGCGCAGTGCCTTTAATTACCTATGGCATGCTCTAATCTCTGTAATAAAATTTATGGTCACAGTATCAAAAGCAGCACTGAGGTCTAACAGAACAAGCACAGAGATGAGTCCACTGTCCGAGGCCATAAGAAGATCATTTGTAACCTTCACTAATGCTGTTTCTGTACTATGATGAATTCTAAAACCTGACTGAAACTCTTCAAATAGACCATTCCTCTGCAGATGATCAGTTAGCTGTTTTACAACTACCCTTTCAAGAATTTTTGAGAGAAAAGGAAGGTTGGAGATTGGCCTATAATTAGCTAAGATAGCTGGGTCAAGTGATGGCTTTTAAGTAATGGTTTAATTACTGCCACCTTTAAAAGCCTGTGGGTACATAGCCAACTAACAAAGATAGATTGATCATATTTAAGATCGAAGCATTAAATAATGGTAGGGCTTCCTTGAGCAGCCTGGTAGGAATGGGGTCTAATAAACATGTTGATGGTTTGGATGAAGTAACTAATGAAAATAACTCAGACAGAACAATCGGAGAGGAGAAAGAGTCTAACCAAATACCGGCATCACTGAAGCAGCCAAAGATAACGATACGTCTTTGGGATGGTTATGAGTAATTTTTTTCTCTAATAGTTAAAATTTTGTTAGCAAAGAAAGTCATGAACTCATTACTAGTTAAAGATAATGGAATACTCAGCTCAATAGAGCTCTGACTCTTTGTCAGCCTGGCTACAGTGCTGAAAAGAACCTGGGGTTGTTCTTATTTTCTGTCAATTAGTGATGAGTAGAAAGATGTCCTAGCTTTACGGAGGGCTTTTTTATAGAGCAACAGACTCTTTTTCCAGGCTAAGTGAAGATCTTCTAAATTAGTGAGACGCCATTTCCTCTCCAACTTACGGGTTATCTGCTTAAGCTACGAGTTGAGAGTTATACCATGGAGTCAGACACTTCTGATTTAAAGCTCTCTTTTTCAGAGGAGCTACAGCATCCAAAGTTGTCTTCAATGAGGATGTAAACTATTGACGAGATACTCTATCTCCCTTACAGAGTTTAGGTAGCTACTCTGCACTGTGTTGTTATATGGCATTAGAGAACATAAAGAAGGAATCATATCCTTAAACCTAGTTACAGCGCTTTTCTGAAAGACTTCTAGTGTAATGAAACTTCTTCCCTACTGCTGGGTAGTCCATCAGAGTAAATGTAAATGTATTAAAAAATGATCAGACAGAAGGGAGTTTTCAGGGAATACTGTTAAGTCTTCTATTCCATACCATAAGTCAGAACAAGATCTAAGATATGATTAAAGTGGTGGGTGGACTCATTACTTTTTGAGCAAAGCCAATAGAGTCTAATAATAGATTAAATGCAGTGTTGAGGCTGTCATTCTCAGCATCTGTGTGGATGTTAAAATCGCCCACTATAATATCTTATCTGAGCTAAGCACCAAGTCAGACAAAAGGTCTGAAAATTCACAGAGAAACTCACAGTAACGACCAGGTGGACGATAGATAATAACAAATAAAACTGGTTTTTGGGACTTCCAATTTGGATGGACAAGACTAAGAGACAAGCTTTCAAATGAATTAAAGCTCTGTCTGGGTTTTGATTAATTAATAAGCTGGAATGGAAGATTGCTGCTAATCCACCGCCCCGGCCCGTGCTACGAGCATCTGACAGTTAGTGTGACTCGGGGGTGTTGACTCATTTAAACTAACATATTCATCCTGCTGTAACCAGGTTTCTGTAAGGCAGAATAAATCAATATGTTGATCAATTATTATATCATTTACCAACAGGGACTTAGAAGAGAGAGACCTAATGTTTAATAGACCACATTTAACTGTTTTAGTCTGTGGTGCAGTAGAAGGTGCTATATTATTTTTTCTTTTTGAATTTTTATGCTTAAATAGATTTTTGCTGGTTATTGGTAGTCTGGGAGCAGGCACCGTCTCTACGGGGATGGGGTAATGAGGGGATGGCAGGGGGAGAGAAGCTGCAGAGAGGTGTGTAAGACTACAACTCTGCTTCCTGTCCCAACCCTGGATAGTCACGGTTTGGAGGATTTAAGAAAATTAGCCAGATTTCTAGAAATGAGAGCTGCTCCATCCAAAGTGGGATGGGATGCCGTCTCTCCTAACAAGACCAGGTTTTCCCCAGAAGCTTTGCCAATTATCTATGAAGCCCACCTCATTTTTGGACACCACTCAGACAGCCAGCAATTCAAGGAGAACATGCGGCTAAACATGTCACTCCCGGTCTGATGGGGAGGGCCCAGAGAAAACTACAGAGTCCGACATTGTTTTTGCAAAGTTACACACCGATTTAATGTTAATTTTAGTGACCTCCGATTGGCGTAACCGGGTGTCATTACTGCCGACGTGAATTACAATCTTACCAAATTTACGCTTAGCCTTAACCAGCAGTTTCAAATTTCCTTCAGTGTCGCCTGCTCTGGCCCCTGGAAGACAATTGACTATGGTTGCTGGTGTCGCTAACTTCACATTTCTCAAAACAGAGTCGCCAATAACCAGAGTTTGATCCTCGGCGGGTGTGTCGTCGAGTGGGGAAAAAACGGTTAGAAATGTGAACGGGTTGGCGGTGTACACGGGGCTTCTGTTTAGGGCTACGCTTCCTCCTCACAGTCACCCAGTCAGCCTGCTTTCCCGGCTGCTCGGGATCTGCCAGGGGGGGAACTAACGGCAGCTAAGCTACCTTGGTCCGCACCGACTACAGGGGCCTGGCTAGCTGTAGAATTTTCCACGGTGCGGAGCCGAGTCTCCAATTCGCCCAGCCTGGCCTCCAAAGCTACGAATAAGCTACACTTATTACAAGTACCATTACTGCTAAAGGAGGCCGAGGAATAACTAAACATTTCACACCCAGAGCAGAAAAGTGCGGGAGAGACAGGAGAAGCCGCCATGCTAAATCGGCTAGAGCTAGTAGCTACGCTAAGCTAGCGGATTCCTAAAACACGCAAAGTGAATAATGTGTAAATAATTTAGAGGTGATTCAGCAGAATGAGTGCTTTAGTTAAGGCACGTAAAGATTACACTGGGAAACAAATCGTAATCTAGATAACTAGATCAATCTAACTGCGCAGATTAAACAGCTAACAGATACAGAAAAACACCGCTGTGCTCCGGAACAGGAAGTGATACAATACCGCAGTGAGAGCCAACCACCAGTAGAGGCCACCAAGAGTAGATTGTTTGTTTCTCCTCTTCCTGCTTATGCACATTCAGACGTGCACTGAAACATCTTTTTTGGCTGTGCACAAAGAAAGCTCAAACGCTGCAAATCCTGCATTACTCAGGATGAAAAACAATCACTCACTTACACATCTTAACCTCTTACTCCAATTAAGGGTCACAGGGGGCCGGAGCCTATCCCAGCAGTCACTGAGCGTGAGGCGGGGTACACCCTGGACAGGATGCCAGCCTGTCGTAGGGCCACATAGACAGACAAACACATTCACACCTACGGGCAATTGAAAGTTTCCAGTCCACCTAACCTGCATGTCTTTGGATGTGAGAGGAAACCGGAGCACCTGGAGGAAACCCACGCAAACACAAAGAGAACAACTCCACACAGAAAGGTCACAGGTGGGAATCGAGCCCATAACCTTCTTGGTGTGAGGTAACAGTGCTAACCACTAAGCCACAGTGCTGCCTGAAAAAAAATCCTTGGATTAAAGTAGGTGAAAATGACAAATGTTGAGTTTTTGCATTTTGCAGATTGTAACTGATGTAACCGCTTGCTGTGACCTTTGACTTGGTGCTGGCTGTTTGTTTGCTGTGAGTGTTTGTCTATACAGCGGTGAAATATTAACCCTATATTATACAATTATAGACTTTTGATGAGGTGTACCTATGATTATGCGGACCTGGTCAGGATGGGGATACCCCATAATCACGGGTACACCGAAATCAAAAGTCTATAACTGTTTTATTATATGGTAAACAAGAAAAATGGGAGTTTGTCAAACATACTAAAACTGAAAAATCAATCTCAAGTTTCAACTCTTTATTATTACTGTCATACTGCACCAACAGGTCCAAATTTACTTCATGAGCACAATCTCTAAAGCCCCTTTCACACCGGGGTTGCCTCGAGCTTCCTGTGGAATGTCTGCGTCAGGTGCGCGCTGCAGACAGACTGTGCACTCTGATTTATCTTCTAGTTTATATTTGTTCTTGTGCTGAACTGCAGGTCTGCGCTCTGAGTTCTGTTATAGTTTATCTTTCCTACTTTGACCATGAGACGCGCGCGAATGAACCGTCTGTGAGTAAATGTGGAGATGTCTGGAGTTATACCTGACGTGGACATGTCCTGTCTCTGGCAATCAGTCTGTGAGCAGGACTTATGTCCTTTCTTTAACACAGTGATGAGAGAGTTTGCGAAGAGGAAGGAGCACAGGCAGCCTTTTTTTTTCTTTTAATTGTTCACATGTGCGCGCACAAATGAATCGTCCGTAAGTGGACAGGAGATGTACGGATTTTTTAACATTGAGATGTCCTGTCTCTGGCAGTCAGTCTGTGAGCAGGACTTTTACTGACTGTATTTAAACACTTTTGTGAGAGAAGACCGAGGAGCTGCTGCAGCAGCTGCATCCAGCAGCGGCATTGTGTACACGGCGTCGTCATGACGACGCATGATGCAACTCGAAGGGGGCCAAAAGTAGGCGTTGTATCGCGTTATCTGATTGGTCGTTAGCGATAGACGGTGTCGCTCGATTGGCTAGCGCTACGCTGCACACGAGGTGCCGAAGGGCAGCAGCCTCTGCTGTGGGAAAGGCAAAGCAGCGGGTGTGGGAGAAGTTCGGAGCAGCCGTGGAGAAGAATTTGGGTCGGCACCAAGGTGCTTCTGGTGGACCGTGAGGCACCTCAGGAGGGGAAAACGGGGAACCATCCAGGCTGTCTACAGTAAGGATGGGACTCGGTTGACCTCAACTGAGGATGGAATCTGGCGCTGGAAGGAACATTTTGAGGAACTCCTGCATCAGACCGGAGCACCCTCTATAGTAGGGGCAGAGCTGGAAGCTCTGAGGTCACTGAGGTAGTCAAACAACTCCACAGTGGCAAGGCCCGGGGTTTGATGACATCCGTCCAGAAATGTTGAGGACTCTGGGTGTGGAAGGATTGTCTTGGATGAGATGTCTCTTCAACATTGCATTGAGGTCTGGGACAGTGCCTAAGGAGCGGCAAACTGCGGTGGTGGTCCCCATATTTAAAAAGGGGGAGCAGAGAGTGTGTGCCAACTACAGGGATATCACACTACTCAGCCTCCCTGGTAAAGTCTACACCATGGTGCTGGAAAGGAGGGTTTGGCCGATAGTGGAACCTCTGATTGAAGCGGAACAATGCGGGTTCCGTCCTGGTCGTGGAACAATCGACCAGCTCTTTACTCTCACAAGGATCCTGGACTGTGCCTGGGAGTAGTCCCACCCAGTCTACATGTGTTTTGTGGACTTGGAGAAGGCCTATGATTGGGTACCCCAGGAGATACTGTGAGATGTGCTGCGGGGGTATGGAGTGAGGGGGTCCCTTCTCGGGACCATCCAGTCTCTCTACTCGCAAAGCGAGAGTTGTGTTCGGGTGCTCGGCAGTAAGTCAGACTCATTTCCGGTGGAGTTTGGCCTCCGACCAAGGCTGTGCCTTGTCACCAATCCTGTTTGTGATATTCATGAACAGGATATCAAGGCGTGGGGGGGGTGTGTGTTCCCGTTTGGTGGGCTCGGGGTCTCATCACTGCTTTTTGCAGATGATGTGGTCCTGTTGGCTTCTTCGCCCTGTGACCTCCAACACTCACTGGATCGGTTTCTAGCTTGTGTGAAGCAGCTGGGATGAGGATCAGCACCTCTGAGGCCATGGTTCTCAGCAGGAAACCAATGGATTGCCTACTTTGGATAGGGAATACGACCTTGCCCCAAGTAAAGGAGTTCAAGTATTTCTGGGTCTTTTCACGAGGGGGACGATGGAGCGTGAGATTGGCTGGAGAATCAGCGCAGCAGAGGTGGCATTGCATTCGCTCTGCCGTACTGTTGTGATGAAAAGGGAGCTGACCCAGAAGGTGAAGCTCTCGATCTACTGGTCAGTCTTTGTTCCTACTCTCACCTATGGTCATGAGGATTCTGTCATGACTGAAAGAACTAGATCACGGGTACAAGTGGCCGAAATGAGCTTCCTCGGGAGGGTGGCTTTGTCTCCCTTAGAGACAGGGTGAGAAGTTTGGTCATCCGTGGGGAGCTCAGAGTAGAGTCGCTGCTCCTTCACGTTGAAAGGAGCCAGCTGAGGTGGTTTGGGCATCTGGTAAGGATGCCTCTTGGCTGTCTCCCTAGGGAGGTGTTCCAGGCACGTTCATCTGGGAGAAGACCCCGGGGAAGACCCAGGACTAGGTGGAGAAATTATATCTCCACACTGGCCTGGGAACGCCTCAGGATCACCCAGTCAGAGGTGGTCAATGTGGCAGGGGAAAGGGAAGTCTGGGGTCCCGTGCTGGAGCTGTTGCCCCTGCGACCCGAACCCGGAAGAGCGGTTGAAGATGAGTGAGTGAGTAAAAAGGACAAGTGAAAGAGTGATTGAATGGGACTGTGGGTGACCGCACGGATGGAAAGGGAAGAGCACAGTGCTCTGGTCTTGTTTGTTGGCCATGAAGACATTTGGAGATTGGGCAGTCTGCAGCGCCTTTTATGGCCTTCTGACAACAGTCTCTGTCGTCTACATACAATCTGGATGCGAACTGACAGGTGTGGACGAGGCAGTCTGTCTGCGCTCCGACACAGCTAGCCATGCCCCTTTTGCTCCCGACTGCGTTGGGTTATGACAATATTTGCCGTGTCGGGCATGGTTCCAGAAAATTCTCGCTATGTGTGACGGGGGCCTTACTTTTACTTATTTTGATGTCTGCCAAGGGCGTAATAAAATCACCTGCGCTTAATTATTTGTATGTCTGTTAGCAGGATTACCTCAAAACTACTGCGTGGATTTTGGTGGAATTTTCACCACAGATGCATATTAGGCCATGGAAGAACCCATTCAGTGATCTTGATTCTGGATCAAGTTTCACTGTATATAGTCTTTGAAGGATTATGTCAAAACTACTTCACAGATTCTCACCAAATTTGCACCATGGATATATATTAAGCCATGGAAGGCTCCATTAAATTTTGGAGGTGAATCAAATCCAGATTCTGGATCAAGATTTCAGTTTATATACACTTTGAAGGATTACGTCAAAACTGCTTCATGGATTCTCACCAAATGTATTCCACAGATAGACATTAGGTCATGGAAGACTCCACTGAATTTTGAAGGTGATCTGGATCCGGATTCTGGATCAAGATTCACTTTATATAGGCTTTTAAGGATTATGTCAAAACTACTTCACAGATTTTGACACAATTTTCAACACAGATACATATTACGCCATGGAAGACTCCATTAAATTTTGGAAGTGATCCGGATTCAAATCTGGATTCTGGATCAAGATTTCATTTTATATATGCTTTGAAGGATTATGTCAAAACTATTTCATGGATTCTCACTAAATTTGCACCAGGGATAGATATTGGGGCATGGAAGACTCCATTCAATTTTGGGGCTGATCTGGATCCGGATTGGCAGATCACAGACATCTCTGATTGCTCTTGGAATTTAAGTCCTTATGTTAACTTACAACCCCAATTCCAATGAAGGTGGGATGTTGTGTAAAATGTAAATAAAAACAGAATACAATGATTTGCAAATCCTCTTCAACCTATTTTCAATTGAATCCACCACAAAGACAAGATATTTAAAGTTCAAACTGATGAACTTTGTTTTGTGCAAATATTTACTCATTTTGAAATGGATGCCTGCATCACGTTTCAAAAAAGCTGGGACAGTGGTATGTTTACCACTGTGTTACATCACCTTTCCTTCTAACAACACTCAGTAAGTGTTTGGGAACTGAGGACAGTAATTGTTGAACCTTTGTAGGTGGAATTCTTTCCCATTCTTGCTTGATGTACGACTTCAGTTGTTCAACAGTCTGGGGTCTCCGTTGTCGTATTATGCGCTTCATAATGCGCCACACATTTTCATTAGGCAACAGGTCTGGACTGCAGGCAGGCCAGTCTAGTACCCGCACTCGTTTACGACAAAGCCACGCTGTTGTATCATGTGCAGAATGTGGCTTGTCATTGTCTTGCTGAAATAAGCAGGGACGTCCCTGGAAAAGACATTGCTTGGATGGCAGCATGTGTTGCTCCAAAACCTGGATGTACCTTTCAGCATTGATGGTGCCATCACAGATGTGTAAGTTGACCATGCCATGGGCATTAACACACCCCCATACCATCACAGATGCTGGTTTTGAACTTTGCTGTGGTAACAGTCTGTATGGTCTTTTCCCTCTTTTGTCCAGAGGACACGGCGTCCTTGATTTCCAAAAACAGTTTGAAATGTGGACTCATCAGACCACAGCATACTTTTCCAATTTGCGTCTGTCTATTTCAAATGAGCTCAGGCCCAAAGAAGGCAGTGGCGTTTCTGGATGTTGTTTCGCTTTGCATGAAAATTCAGTAAGGTATATCTTCTATTATACATTCCAGTTCTAAGGTAGAACTCTACTAGTATACTAAAGTACATCTAAATATCTAAAAAAAAGAAGAGTAGAGACACTTAGGTGCCTGGTCTTGAGAGCCAGGGATGGTAGGTTGAAAAGCTTTTTTTATCCCATGAGAACTCTCCCTACCTGACTAAGCGGCTCAAGAATATAGACAGCATGTATATAAGTGATATTTACACAATCAGGGTAGTAAACATCATATACAAGAAATATAATTACTACATAATATTATAGGAGTAAGCGCCTAAAACCTAAATATTCATACAGGAGAAGATTGTAGTATACGTATACCTAGTCTGTAGACTTGTTGTAAAACTAAATTATTGCTAGTAGACTAATCTATAAATATGGTTATGTTATTATAAAAACAGAAGCTGTGATGTAATATGTTTTAGGTATCTATTTAAAGTTCACCTTGCATGGTAGAGTTTTAACTTGCACTTGTAGATGTAGCGATGAACTGTGTTAACTGACAGTGGTTTTCTGAAGTGTTCCTGAGCCCACGAGGTAAGATCCTTTACACAATAATGTTGGTTTTTAGTGCAGTGCCACTTGGGGGATCGAAGGTCACGGGTATTCTGTGTTGGTTTTCGGCCTTGCCGCTTACATGTAGAAAGTACTCCAGATTCTCTGAATCTTCTGATTATATTATGGACTGTAGATGATAGAATCGCTAAATTTCTTGCAGTTGAACGTTGAGAAACATTGTTCTTAAACTGTTGGACTATTTTTTCATGCAGTTGAAATACAGTTCAACTTTCCTAGTCTTTTGTTGCCCCGTCTCAATTTTTTTGAAATGTGTTGCAGGCATCCATTTCAAAATGAGCAAATATTTGCACAAAAATAAAGTATATCAGTTTGAACACTAAATATCTTGTCTTTTTGGTGTATTCAATTGAATATAGGTTAAAGAGGATTTGCAAATCGTTTTCTGTTTTTATTTACATTTTACACAATGTCCCAAATTCATTGGAATTGGAGTTGTAAGTCCTTGTGCTTACACTGACTCTGTGTCCTTTTTAAAATTTGAGTTCCACAAATAAATCTGCTCTGTGTCATATAGAAAAAAAACAAAACAAAACTGCGACTTATACTCTGAAAATGTGTTTTATATATTTAATAGAGTTGTGATATGATCATATGTTTTGCTGTGGTATAAGCTGCTGGTAACCTTAATAATGCTAATAAAGTTTCTGTGTAGGCTCTCAGTTGTCCAGTTGGTTTCCATAGTAGAAAAGCTTGAATCTTCGACTGGACTGGGTTGCTTGACGCAAGGACATTTCGCTTCAAATCGCAGAAGCTTCCTCAGCTAAAATTCTTGCTCTGGTAGTCTGACTTCTGTCTTGACTCTTGTAGAGAAGAATAAACAGACAGCCACAAAAGCTGGAGTTTTAAACCTAACCAGACCCCTCCTACCGAGAGGCTGACTGCTATAGGCTGGTGACTAAATTAGCACCTATTGTGCTTTAGTAAGCACCCTCCTAATGCCAAGGCAGCTGTCCCTCCTAATGATGGGACGGCAGCCTCCCCTGATAGCTCCCTTGATGACTCTCCTGATGACGTGAATGACTCATTACCATGAACAAAAGACTGAAACTGCTTTGACCTGAGTACCCCATTGTAAACAGGGGACAAAGCGTGTCTAACTTCCTTGTCCTCAAACGTGTGGTTAGTGTCTTTCAGGTGGAGATGAACTGCAGACTGAGGTCCGTTTGCGCCCTCTCTGCGGTGTTGGTTGCTTAGTCTCACCTATGTAGTGTTCATTACAGTTTTCCTGACATCTGATAGAATACACTACATTGCTCTGTTTGTAACTAGGGATCCTGTCCTTAGGGTGAACTAATTTCTCTCTCAAGGTGTTGACCGGTTTAAAGTAAACTGGGATTCTGTGCTGTCTGAAGATCCTCTGTAGTTTTCCCCCCAGTCCTGCTAAATAAGGGAGAGACACTCCTCTTCTTCTTGTCTCTGTCTCCTGTCTATCTGGTCTCTTTGTTTTCTGGGACTTCTACACTTTGTCCAGTGACCAACGTGGGTACCCACATACTGTGAGGGCTTTCCGTACAAGTTGTTGTTCTTTAGCCCTTCCCTCTGCAGTTGTGGGCACCTGTAGGGCTCTGTGTTGAAGACGCAACACAGGCTCTGTGTTGTGGCCAGTCTGTACATGGAGCGAGTGGAGAAGACATCCTTGACGTCTTTCACGGGCATCTCTCCCAGTCACTGGTTCAGATATGTTGATGACACATGAGTTAAAATCAAGCAACAGGAGGTTGAGGACTTTACAGAACACATCAACTCGGTGGATTCCAATATCAAGTTCACACGTGAGGATGCCAGAAACAACCATTTAGCCTTCTTGGACTGTGATGTTACGATTGGAGAGAAGGCAGCTCCAGACAGGGGTTTACAGAAAACCCACTCACACTGACCAATATCTGCTCTTTGGTTCAAACCACCCCCTTGAACACAAGCTCGGGGTGATCAGGACTTTTCAACACAGAACCCTACAGGTGCCCACAACTGCAGAGGGAAGGGCTAAAGAACAACAACTTGTACGGAAAGCCCTCACAGTATGTGGGTACCCACGTTGGTCCCTGGACAAAGTGCAGAAGTCCCAGAAAACAAAGAGACCAGATAGACAGGAGATGGAGACAAGAAGAAGAGTCTCTCTCCCTTATTTAGCAGGACTGGGGGAAAAACTACAGAGGATCTTCAGACAGCACAAAATCCCAGTTTACTTTAAACTGGTTAACACCTTGAGACAGAAATTAGTTCACCCTAAGGACAGGAACCCTAGTTACAAACAGAACAATGTAGTGTATTCTATCAGATGTCAGGAAAACTGTAATGAACACTACATAGGTGAGACTAAGCAACCTTTACACAAAAGGCTATACCAACACCGCAGAGAGGGCGCAAACGGACCTCAGTCTGCAGTTCATCTCCACCTGAAAGACACTAACCACACGTTTGAGGACAAGGAAGTTAAAATCTTAACCAGAGAGAAGAAATGGTTTGAGAGAGGGGTCAAAGAGGCATTCTATGTGAAACAGTTGAAACCCAGCCTTAACCGGGGAGGGGGTATGAGACACGCTTTGTCCCCTGTTTACAATGGGGTACTCAGGTCAAAGCAGTTTCAGTCATTTGTTCATGGTAATGAGTCATTCACGTCATCAGGAGAGTCGTCAAGGGAGCTATCAGGGGAGGCTGCCTTCCCATCATTAGGAGGGACAGCTGCCCTGGCATTAGGAGGGTGCTGACTAGAGCACAATAGGTGCTAATTGGAGCTATTGTTTAGTCACCAGCCTATAGCAGTCAGCCTCTCAGTAGGAGGGGTCTGGTTAGGTTTAAAACTCCAGCTTTTGTGGCTGTCTGTTTATTCTTCTCTACAAGAGTCAAGACAGAAGTCAGACTACCAGAGCAAAAATTTTAGCTGAGGAAGCTTCTGCGATTTGAAGCAAAACGTCCTCGCGTCAAGCAACCCAGTCCGGTCGAAGATTCAAGCTTCTCTACAATGCTAATAAAGCTTTTTCTGGCATTTATCTGGCAGGTTGAGGGATTGAAACTGTTCGGTCGCTTCTCTAACCGGATACTTGAACAGCTGATCAGTGTTTTCCTGCAAGCTTAATGCTAATTAGCAAAATTTTGTTTGAATAGTGATGCTGATGTGTGTGTTTATGTGGAACGGGACTTCTGTGGCTGAACGTCAGAATGCGACTCATTAGTCATTCTGGCTACTTTAGACTTATAGTTTTGTTTTTTGAGACCCAGTTGGACGAAGACGCACTTCAAACAGTGACTCACAGGAAGTCGAACCCTGGTTTATGTGTTGGACCCAAACAATGTGCTTTAATGAGATGATCTTGTCGCCTCTCCCTCTGCTGGCCTGTCCCACCTTTCCCCTGAAGGCTCCTCCCACAGAGCGGCTGAGTTTTCAGTGTCCGTCCAAACATCCGCTGTGGCTGAATGTGATTCCTCCATCACCTGTCAATTAAAAGAACACTTTCTGGGGGTTTTTTTTCTTTCTTCAGCTAATTTTTTTTCTCCTTTTTTGTACTGTTCATGTTACTGTGAACTGTCTCTTGTGGTGGTTTTTCTTCTTCACTTTACACAGAATTCAGACACAGATAAAGATTAACTTCCGTTTTTATGGCAGAAATAATTGCCGACAGTGAATGAGATCACTGTTTTTGTTCTTAGCAGTTGGTTGGAGTAGAGCGGACTGTAATGTTGCCATGGTAACTGTGCTTCCTCTTTTTTAATTTTATTTATTTATTTGAAACACGCAGAATAAAAATAAAGCAGCATCTTGGCTTTGCATTAGAGCGACTAACACTGCTGCACTTTACAATATATAATGTATGTTTTGGCCTCTTTCAATTTCAGATCCGACATTGTTTGTTCTCGACTTCAGATTTTCAGTGATAATTTCTGTTTATTCTGTTCTGATCAACATGAACTCAACTTCTTGCAGCTTAACAGCAGTGACTGCAGAAGGCTTCGTGACATCACTTTAAATATCCTGTCTTCATACCACATAAACCAGATGCTGGACTTTGTAAAGGTTGGGTGGGGATTTGCGAATGAGTACTGTGTGACTAAGGGGGAGGTCTAGGGGCATGCTCCCCTAAAATAAATTTGGAATTTATTTGGAATATTTTACCACAAAATACATGACATAGAAAAGAAACTTTATATCCTGTTTTTTATTCATTTGAAGTTGTATAGTACAATCTTGAATGTGATGCTATGATAGGTGAATAGAATAGAATGAGCTTTATTGTCATTATACAAAATGTACAGTGAGAATGGAGAGAGCTTCTCCTTTTTCAGTGCAAACAGATAAAGTGGGGAAAAAAGTGAGTGTGTGTACCCTCTCCCCACACTCGCCGTTGATGTAGGGAGGACGGGTCAGATCTGTTCCTCCTGAAGTCCATGATAATATCCTTTATTTTTTTGGTGTTCAGTGCCAGGTTGTTGTCTCAACACCAGGTTGTTAGCTTCTGCATCTCCTCTCTGTAGGCTGCCTCATCTCCCTTTGAGATCAGTACTACCACTGTGGAGTCATCGGCAAATTTGACGATATTGTTTCTGTGGGCCAGATTGCAGTCGCAGGTGTAGAGACAGTACAGGACGGGTCACCATGCTCACCGAACAGTAGTCCCCCCCCCCTAAAAATTGGTCCGCCTTACCTTCACTGTGCATGCGTCATTTGGGACTACAGCAGCTCATCTGAGACTGACCCTCTACACCCAAAGCAATCAAAGGGATTAATGTGCTTATTAACCATCAGATGAGAAAGTAAAAACCTCTTAAATCATTCTAAACTCAGTTTTAAGCAGAAACGAGGCCATTTTAAGCAGAAACAAGGCAATAATTGCCTCATTTTGCTAATGGCGCACCGAAATGACCTGGGTGCAGCTGTGCAGTCGTACAAAAGCTTCAAGTATCTGTTGCTGAGATAGATGACTGGAGTGCAGTCTTAAGCAGAAACGAGGTGATAATTGCTGGATTGTTGGTGATGCTCAGAAATGACTCTGCTGTGGTCTGAAATGACGCATGTGCAGTGAAGGCAGGGTGGACCCATTTTTAGGGGGGGACCGTTTGGTCTGCGACACTGGTGCTCAGTATGCGGGTGGAGGAAAGGTGGGGGAAAGTCTCACAGTCTGGTCTGGGGTCTGTTGGTTAGAAAGTCCTTGACTCAGGTACATGTGAGAGGGGCGAGGCCCAAGGTGTCCAGTTTGGTATGTGTTGAATGCCCACCTGTAAGTCACAAAGTGCATCCTGGCGTAGCTCGGCTGCTGTTCCAGCTGAGCAGAGCTGTGCCAGTAACAGAGAACATTTGAAATGTCTGTGACTAAAAAAGTGAACACCTTTGCTACAACTTGCTGAATCATGGTCTGGTACAAATATATCTAGCTGCAGTTCAGTCCCAGCATTTGGCAGGGATTTTTATGTTTTTGGTCTGTGAAAAGGGGGGGTGCTCCCCTTGATCTGTCCCTGATGTAAACTAGGCTTGTGCAGCCTTGCTCCACCAGATTATTCAAAGTTTTCTCACTGAAGTTGCTGCGTTGTAGTGACGTGCACAGAAACTGGTTATAACGGAGGTGTCTTGTTTTCCATTTTAGCAGTTGAATGCTGTCACTGAAAAACCCATAAATCATCAGAAATGTGCTTTTGATGAGCTTTTGTACCAGGCTCAGCTGTGCTCACTATACTGTAATACTGTACTTTGCTCACCAGTCATGTTTATCTGTGAAGCTTATCTTTCTCCTTGGTAAGGTGTTTTGATGGTAGTGTTTTTTTTTTCTTCTTCTTTCAGGATTCTCATCGGCTTTGGCCATCACCACCACACACAGAGATTCCAGCAGTGATGTGGAAACCCTGCTGAGCGCTGAACCAGGATATGACGGCGTCTTCAAACAGGTCTGGTCCACTGCCGTTTGGAGGTTTAGTTTGTCACTTTCTGATGGGAGATCTGCCAGTTTAACTGTTATTGCCGGCTGGGAAAGTCTATAAAAATTACAGGAGAAACATGCTTGACTTCCTGAAAATAAGACTTTATGAGCTCATAAACAGAGAACTGAAGCCTGGGAATATCAGAAGTGGAAATCTGTCATAATTTCAAGCCTGTTCCTAAAGCTACGCTGACACTTGCATGACTTTGATGCACGCACTTGCACGCACATCGTCATGACGATCCCACCCGTTGTGTTCCCAGCCGGATGCCGTGCTTTGTTCCACCGCCTGTCACGTGCTCTGTGCTGGACACTGCGTATATAAAATAATTATTTCATAGCAGATTAATCATTTTCTCTGCAAGTTGTCTGTTAACGGTTCCTGAATCATAGAGGACCATTCTAGCAGCGCTGTTCGTGCACATGTGTGCACTGAATGAGCTGGAGAAAGCATTTGGAGCCTCTAAAAAGGTAATTATTTGTCATGTTTACATTGTCATGGCTTGGTAAAACAGTTGCATGTTCTTTCCTTCTTGTCTGCAGCTGTAAAAGTATGTTTGTGGTAGATTTAACATCTTGTTGTAATCCTTCAGAGGAGCTGCGTTCTGATGTGATCTGCTGACGCAGCCACTCGCTCTGTTCACTTCTTCTTTACTCCACTTGATGAGCTGCACATCATGTTGGTGAGCACATCACGTCACGTTGCACGGCATTTATCCATGGAGGATTTTTTTTTTGAACATTTCAAAATTCTCTTTGCGCAATTGCACACGCCGGCGCCCCTCCCATGTTCAGTCTACACCCGCTAAAGACGAGTTTACTCTCCTGCACGACACAGTCGTGCAAGTGTGTGAATCAAAGTCATGCAAATGTCAGTGGGCCTTAAAGCCCCTTTCACACTGGGCCCACTTCAAGTTGCGTCGTGCGGTGTCATGAGGATGCCACGTGGATGCAACCTAGTGTCGAGATGATGTAGCTCAATGCCACAACACCGTGACGGATGCAAAGGATGAAGCGAATTGGACGCCAAAAATTAAACATGTTTAATTTTTTTCTGCGTCAAGCACAGGACGCAGAAAGGAAGTTGTTTCAATGCAACTCAGGGCAAAGTGACTGTACTCAACATGACTGGAAGCCACACCCTCACAATACCACATTACCCGACGCCAATTTATGATTCCTGCTGTGTTCCATTGTTCCCGAAGTATAAATCACACAGGATTGTTTTGATACCATATACGCAATGCAGTAAAACTACACCCTCAAAGAGCACAGGAAAAAAAATGCTCAGCCTGGCTGCAGGCAGTTCCTTGTTCTCCCCTCAAACTCCGTTATAATTGTGTTAAATAAAGGACAAAAAAAGAACATAAGTCCTTCTCACAGACTGATTGATTGGCAGAGACAGGACATGCCCACATCAAGTATAACTCCAGACATCTCCACATCTACTCATGGACAGTTCGTTCGCGGTCAAAGGAAGAAAGATAAACTATAACAGAAAACAGAGCGCAGACCTGCAGCCCTACACAAAAACAAATATAAACTAGAAGGGAAGTCAGACTCTCTCACTTTCTGAGAGAGAGAGAGAGACCGACCTGCTGTTTCTTTTGTGTTTATGGATTTCTGAGTTGAGGTTCGATGCCCTGTTCTGATCACACACAGGTGCTGTGGGCTGTATGATCATGTGATTCTGTTCTCAGCTGATTCCTCTGGATGCACGCACTCAGTTTTTGGTTGTGTACAGGAGCACAGTGTTGCACAGACTTGCATGCTTTAACGCTGTGCTACACAGACCTGCTTAAAACTGCGTTGAGCGCTCTATGCTTTCTTACGCCGAAGAAAATTAAACATGTTTAATTTCTTCCGTCCTATGTGCGTAGCCAGAAAAAACGTGATGTAGAGCAGCTAAAAGTGGGTGTAGAGCTGCTCATTGCAGCGTAGACGACACGCTGCAATGAGCAGCTCTACGAATACGCCAATGTGAAAGGGGCTTGAGCTGTTGCGCATCATGTAGCCTCTGAAATTAGCATAACTAAACCTGATTGTTCTCACTGGACCTTTGGGGAAAGTGGTTGAAAAAGTTTCACAGTTTCCAGATTTCCCTGTTTTTTTCCCAAATAAAAATGATAAATGCCAATAAAAATGTCTCATTTACGACTCTGCATCCAGAAAGTATTCACAGTGCTTCACTGTTTACACATTTTATGTTACAGTCTCATTCCAAAATGGGTGACACTCATTTTTCCCCTCAAAATTTGACACACAATATACCATAATGACCATGTGAAGAAAAGTTTTTTTTGGGGGGGGGGGTTCCCTGTTCAAACCCACCCCTGCCACTTTTCACTACGTAATGTGGAGTTACGTTAGCAAGGGTATCCGGCATAAAACATGTTAATTCAATATGCAGATCCACCTCAGATTTGCTGTGGTGACCCTGAGTGAAAACAAGGGAGCAGCTGAAAGGAACTTACTTTTATTAAAAATTAAAAAGTAAGAAATCACATGTACGTAAGTATTCACAGCTTTTGCCATGAAGCTCATAATTGAGCTGAGATGCATCCTGTTTCCACTGATCATCCTTGAGATGTTTCTACAGCTTAATTGTAGTCCACCTGGGGTAAATTCACTTGACTGGACGTGATTTGGACACTCCTGTCAACATATAAGGTCCCACAGTTGATGGTGCATGTCAGAGCAAAAACCAAGCTTGTAGCATCATATTCAAGAAGATGTGAGGCTGTTATTGCTGCTGAAGGTGCATCAACAAAGTATTCAGCAAAGGGTGTGAATACTTATGGGCGTATGATTTCTTAGGCCTTTATTTTTTAAATAAACTTGCAAAAATTAAAAAAAAAAATTTTCATGTTGTCAGTATGGGGTGTTGTGAGTATAATTTTGAGGGGAAAAAAATGTATTTACTCCATTTTGGAATAAGGCTGTAACATAAAATGTGGAAAAACCAAAGCGCTATGAATACTTTCCGAATGCAACGTACAGTTAGACTACATCAGTAGGTCAGGGGCTTACAAAGAGAACTAATGAATAGCTGAGCCCCCCCACGGCACACACATACACAATTTCAACATCTTCGTGTGTTTCTTTTTATTCTTTTACACATCTTAAACACATTTTAAAAGTATTTGTGCCTTTTTAAGGAACTGTCTATGCATTAACACATTTTACAGCCTTTGTAAATATGTTTTTAACGAACTTTCTATTGTTTCACACATTTTACACCCTTTTCAAACATTTTAAATGTGTTTTTAAATAACTTTCTGTTCTTTTGTCTTTTAAAGAACGTTCTGTTCCTTTGTCTTTTTTAATATAATTTTTTTAAGCATTTAAACATCTGTGTGTTTTTAAATGTCTTTGGCATAACTAACACATTTTAACATAAATAATATTAATTCAACTTCAGCTATGGGTATTCATAGGATATTATCGATATCAATGCCATTATCGATTCCTCTTATCGATCCGATTCCTTATTGATTCCCTTATCAATACCAACTGTGAATTTTCTTTGTACTAAAAGTAGAATTTACAGGTTTTTCTATGTCAATAACATTTTATTGAGTCTTAAAGTAGATAAATATGAAATTGGTCACTGGATCCTTGATCTCTGGACATAAATAAAAATAAACAAATCTGTAGTTTTTCTCAAAAGCATTTACTTTCAGACATTAACGGCATGAATGTCACTCCATACCTCTGAGCTGAGCTCTTGCAGACGGCTACACTGCAAGTCTACATCAATGTAAAAACCCTTTTCACACTCTCACTCTCTTGCGGGTCTGGCGTGCGAGGTCAAAGAGCAAGAGGTGTAAACCACAGTCTCGAGGCATCATGACTGACAAGCGACTGACAAGAGACTTTGATTAGTTTTACTGTTGGAGTGTTGATTTCTTGAAAGATTTTCTTGTGAAAACACAGTACTGGTGTCCAAGGAAGAAAAACTGAAGCTTATGCTGCACACGAACTGAAAAGTCAGGTTTTTGCCCTACTCAACCCACTGCTGGTCCAGTGTCAGCTGATCACTGTTTTGCTTTGCCTATAGACCTCTATAAATCTTGTGCACTACGTTCGTATTTCCGAGAGTGTTAAATAAATTATTTGTGTTATTTATTAGGCTTATAGGCACATGTGCCTGTGATTTGGATCAATGAATAATGAACACAGGTGGGATAAAATGCACTGATTTGTATCACAACAGAGGAAGGCGACAGATTACGCTGCCCTTTTAAAAGATGTCAATGGCAAATCATTCCTCGACCCAATATCCAACTGACTCCGGCTGGCTGGATGATAAGAGCGGCATGACTTGATGGCACTGCTGCACATTTAACCCACTCACTGCTGCGCCATTCACCGGGTCAACGTGACCCGCTGGATGCCGCACTGTGCGCTGCTGGATGCTATGTGAAATAAAATAATTATTTTGTAGCAGATTAATCATTTGCTCTTAGAGATTGGCTGATAAAACTATCTCTAATTGCTCCGGAAGCAGAGAGAAATTTTTTTCAGCAGCTTTTCTTGTGTGCTTCATGGGGTGGAGAAAGCTTTTGGGATAATCTCAAAGGTAATTATTTATAATATTTATATTGTAATGGCTTGGCAAAACAGCTGCATTTTCACTCCTTCTTATAAGCATCTGTAAAATTATGTTTATTATGGATTTAGACAGTTATTTGACTGACGTGGTCGCTGATGGACCGAGCATCTGTCTCTCAACCTTTGAACCAACCTGGTCGTGCATGCACATTCCCAGAGTGTGAAAAGCTTTATTCATAAAGAACGCAGGATGTCTCATTTTGGGAGGAAAAAATACGTTTTAGTGTGTTGTAGTTTGTTGTTTGTGTTACAGTGTTTCGAAAGAGGTGTTATTTGATTTAAAACAGTGATTTACTTTGAAGTTATTAATTCCGGACAGACTCTAACTTGACTCGGCAGAGTGGTGCAGTATTTGGAGCTGTTCAAATGGAACAGAGGACTATTCTCATTTCTTGCCTGCAACAAGACAAGAGTCCCAGTTAAGCCCTGTTTACACATAGACGGTAAGAGCTCCCGGAAGCGTCCCGGAAGAGTTTTTGGCCGTCTTAAGGATCAAACGCCATTGTCAACGCCGGCACTAGGGAGCGTGGCCTAGTTCTGGCTTTACCGGGAATCGACGAAAAAGTTATTCAACATAATTCCGGGAGCGCTCCCGGAGAATTCACGTGACGGAGACAGCGCGAACAACGGCGTTTGATACTTTTTAATCGCCGTGTCATCCTGCTCCTTCCTGTAGTGCCGCAGTTTACACCGCCGTAATTGGCGGCCGGCGTTGTATCCCTAACCAACGGCGTGTAAAATGGCGATAGAGCCCACATCGGCGTCCTCAAAGGCGTTTTAACCGGCGACAGAGGCAGACAAAACAGCGGCGCTAGCGGACAGTACGTCGTTCTAAACGCCACCTCCCAGTTAACGGCATTCCAAATGGCCGATAGGCGGCGGTCAATATAAAAACGATAGCGCGCTGCATGCAGGCCTCTCACTCGCGGCCAGCTCTAGATATTTTTGCAGAAGAGCTCCAGGATGCCTCCTAAAAAAAAATTGGCTGTGGCAAGGACTTACCAAGAGGTCTGGTTCAGAAGCAGAGGAGAGCCCTGTAGTGGAGACGAGCAACACGTTGAGGAGGGGAAAAGGAAAGGAGAATAAAAGGCTGCGAGATGAGCTCCCTCCCCCTGCAGTGACAGCTGCTTCAGCCTATTATACTCTTGGGGCGGTGCCTATATGCAAAAGTTCCTGGAGTAACGCAGGATTTGCCTGGATAAATCCAGCGGTACACAGGGCATTATCGGCGGCGGCAGAACACCGCCGTTCTCATGCGCGTCTTAACCTGTGATTGTAAAGGATAGAACTGGGTATTAACCCCCGTTGCCTGACGTGTGCCGGATGCTACGGCATCAAAATGCCGCTTTATTCGACGGATTTAGCAGCGTTTTATCCGCGCATTTGCGGCTAGTACGACGCTCAAAACGGCGGCGAAATGCTCTGCCCCTTTCCACCGTGAAAACAGCCGGAACGACCGCGAACTTCGGTCTACGTACTGCCCGCCGACAAAATCGTCTATGTGTAACCTGGGCTTTAGTGACTTTAATCCGCACAAAAGTGACTCACGATTGACATCTTTAAATGGCTTTGAGAGGAGTTAAGAAGTGGACTTGCTGCTTCTGAAAAGCAGCAAAGCAACACACCAACGAAGCAGTGGGTCGGGGCTCTGTTTCGTTTCTTCAAGCACCAAGAACAGTCGCTGCAGAAGCGGTTGAATGCAGACCTGCTGCAGGGTCTGTAATCAACATAAAGAAATGATCATTTTCCCGATAAAACACGCTCAAAAACAATGGCCGCTCTGGAGGACCGATAAGGGAATCGTTAAGCAAAAAGGCTATTGATGTTGGTGGATCGAATCATTTCTTAACGATTCTCAAAAAGACCCGGTTCTCAATAACCACCTCTTGCGCACCCCCGAAGAACTCTGACCCCACCAAGTGGGGCACGCATCACAGTTTGAAAACCACTGGTCTAGGTAATTGACACACGACATATTGTTTTTGTGCCATAAAACAGACTTTTTTTTTCAGTCTTAAAGCCTCACAAGATTCATCGCCGACAGCAACTACATTTGTGTTTGTTGTTGGAGATTTCCTTAACATTTGGTTGCTTGTCACACAGGGAACAGTTGGCGCTGTCATTGAATCATCTATAAAATCAGATGTAGATTCAGGCCTAATACTGTTCTATGTTTTTGGACCATGTTCTAATCATAATTTCAGGGATGATTGAGAAGTTTTGAGCCTGACTCAGGGCGTGGGTCTTAGTCTTTTGTATTCTGAGAAACCAAAATTTCTCAGCATTGTACCCAGTGAGTCAAAACTTCACATATTCTCATGAAATTCTGCTGTTTCAATCACCCTTTGTTGTACTAAGATGCACATTTACACGTCATTGTAGTTAAGCATGAGTGTAACAGTTGTCCTCTGCGGCATCATTGAAAGGCAGTTGTATACTACATGATACTACATTATGGATGCTACTTTTGCCAAGATTGTAGTGAACCGCATGCCGTGTTGCATCTGTTTCAGTCATGCGTGTTGCTGAGTGAGGCTGCAGTGCAGCAGTTCAAATATGTTAAGAAATTCTGATGTGATTGCCGCTGTCTTTCCCATATGACATCATAATACCTTTTGCATTGCATACATATTACAGGCAAAGAGGCACACATGCAGGCACATGGTACAGACATAAAGACACACCCACCCCTGCGAAAGTTCACCAGACACCAAACAACAGCAACTGAAATAAAGAAAGAAAAAGAAAAACCCTGTGTGTTTCAAAAGCACCAGAAACCCACAGTAGGAAAAATTAGAATGTGCACACAATGTAATTAATTCACACAATTTGAATAATTAGTGCACAAAGGCAAATAAATAATTTTGCCAGCACACATAGCCATTTATCCCATCATCTGTCTGCATGCATCTGTGTGAGCAAACAAAATCAATGCTGTGGTCAGTAAATGTATTTTATGTCTGTTACTTTGAGTTTCGCACTCACATGGCCACAGTGCACAAACCAATGAAATGTGGGAAATAATTAATCAGATTGTGCAATGAAATTGTGTCCTGTGTGTTCTAGCGCTCGGGGGTCTGCGTGGTTCACAGGTGACTGCAGCCTGGACTGTTTCTTTTGATCTGTGGTTTGATATTTAACTGCTTTAAAAAAACAAAACTCCACTACCATCTCTCCTAAAGACAGGTGTTTAATTTACCAACACAATGAGTGAATATTTTTATCAGTTGACACCCCCCAATTTAGGATGTTTGCAAACATGCACAGTCTAAAAATCCACCATATGCGATTTTAACGGCGCTGTGAAGTGATAAATTTGATGACTGCGTCGGGGAGACCAGGTTAATTTACATTAAAGCTACTTGTGTTGTTTTCAGACATGACAGCATGCAGTGAAATTCATCTCATGAAGTCTGAAAGAGACTTAAAACGTGATGAATAAAAGGTTAATCTGTTTTAAAGATTAAAAATGGTTGAAGTCAGTCATGCTATTAAGCTTTTCTGAACTTTACTTGAAATGCTCACTCAGTGTGAAACTCAGCCATTCCTTCATCTGAGCTCTGTAGTACAGACACATGGCTTCAGTCACGTGCATGTTCTCCCAGAAGTCTTCATGGCAACGGTATGAAGCAGATCTTTGATTCCCAGCTCACAAACAGAAGGAGCTCTATGTTCAGATCTCAGGCTGCAGCTGGCAGCACAATGGGTCCAGTTAAACCTCACACCTACAAATTAATTCTAAATACACTCCCTGAGACCTGTGTGTGTGGGGGTGGGGGGCACTTTCCCAGCACATGTAACTTTCATTTTCAAATGGTACTTCTTGTTTTTGCAGTATTATTTCCTGGTGACAGTACTCAAAAAGAACACGGGATACACAACTGAGCATTAAAAAATGGTCCTCAAAGCCAAAGGCAGTATTAGATTACTAACTTAACAAGAATTCTTTTCTTAAAAAAACATGATATACAAGATAATCTGCCTGTCATCCACAGCAGTGTGCAAACCAGGAGGTGCTGTAAAAGCTTCTGTCTAATTCATACATTGTAGTCAATGTAAATTTAAGCATTTATTAATGAGTGTTTATACTGAATGACACAGTATTCAGCTTTTCAGCTTTCTCTGATTAAGGCGTAACTAGATTTTCTGTCATTTAAAATCTGGCTTAAATATTACAGTTCATCACCAGGACAAAGGTTGACCCTTTTTAAATTTAATTCCAGCATGTTGTGTTTTGAGATGACTGAAGCAATTCTTGTTAATTTTGTCATGTTGTGTTTTGAGATGACTTAAGACCCTATCACACATAGGCCATTTGAGGCAGAATGGCGTCTGAATGACACATCCGGCCACTGTCGGGTAGTGTTGAGGTGTGGTCTGAAGATAGATGGACAGCAGTCTCAGCACAGGCGAGTTTTGCACAGTTCAAAACACTCTTGGTACCGTCGAGATGGGACACCCATCTGACAGGTGTGCAGTTTGTGTGCCATCTGATCGCAATCTACATACAGTTGTATGTAAAAGTTTGGGCACCCCTGATGATTTCCGTAATTTTCCTTTAGAAATCATTGGTTGTTTGGATCAGAAATTTCAGTTAAATACAACCCCAATTCCAATGAAGTTGGGACGTTGTGTAAAATGTAAATAAAAACAGAATACAATGATTTGCAAATCTTCTTCAACCTATATTCAATTGAATACACCACAAAGACAAGATATTTAGTGTTCAAACCGATAGACTTTGTTGTTTTTGTGCAAATATTTGCTCGTTTCGAAATGGATGCCTGCAACACGTTTCAAAAAAGCTGGGACAGTGATATGTTTACCACTGTGTTACATCACCTTTCCTTCTAACAACACTCAATAAGCGTTTGGGAACTGAGGACAGTAATTGTTGAAGCTTTGTAGGTGGAATTCTTTCCCATTCTTGCTTGATGTACGACTTCAGTTGTTCAACAGTCCGGGGTCTCTGTTGTCGTATTTTGCGCTTCATAATGCACCACACATTTTCAATGGATGACAGTTCTGGACTGCAGGCAGCCAGTCTAGTACCCGCACTCTTTTACAATGAAGCCACTCTGTTGTAACACGTGCAGAATGTGGCTTGGCATTGTCTTGCTGAAATAAGCAGGGACACGGGCATTCAGTGTTGGTTTTCAGCCTTGTCACTTAACGTGTAGAAAGTTCTCCAGATTCTCTGAATCCTCTGATAATATTATGGACTGTAGATGATGGAATCCCTAAATTCCTTGCAATTCACCGTTAAGATATACTGTTCTTAAACTGTTGGACCATTTTTTTCACACATTTGTTCACAAAGTGGTGATCCTCGCCCCATCTTTGCTTGTGACTGGCTGAACCTTTTGGGGATACTTCCTTTATACCCAATCGTGACACTCACCTGTTTCCAATTAGGTGTTCTTTGAGCATTTTTCAACTTTCCCAGTTTTTTGTTGCCCCGTCCCAAATTTTTTGAAATGGAGTGATATGTTACTAGTTGGCCCATTTGAATAGCCCTCCTGGGTGCTCCAATGAGTACATACTATTGGTCTTCAATGCGCCTTGCACCATTACGTACAGCTATCACTGAAAGCAGATGGAGAGCCTCTGATGACAGTCTCACATGCTCAAATAAAGAGTGTGTAACTATCAGGATTGCTCCACTAGTTTGCATGTGACTGTTACTGGATAACTCTGTTGCTTTCTCGTCGTAAAGCACTTGTTTACCATATCAAAATAACAAAAAGCATAGACTATTTTGCATATATTGTTCAAAATGTGCATTTGTGTTCATTGTTTGAACCTTTTTGTTGTACAGTCTTTCACACAATACCTCAAATTACCTTTATAAAGTGTCAAAACAGTTGTTTATTATAGTTTGTTGTGTGTTTTGAATAAATGTGTGGAAAATTATTTTTTGCTTCATTTTTTCCTTGCCTATTTTTGATTGTAAACCTTGATTACACTTATAAAACACAACAGGAACATATATAATCTGAAAGCACAGGTTGTCCTGAAAAAAAGAGATATAAAACTTGATTGTGGGATGCAGGGAGAGCTGTTAACAGCAATAATAAAACATTTATGCCAGGCAAGTGAACTCTCCAAAAAATGCCCTCAGACCCCAGAGGGTTAAGGGCCCCTTCACACATAGTGCGAATTTGGTCGAATTGTGCATGAGGTGCGCATGAAGCAGGAATCATGCAAAACATGTAAAATCATAGCTGCCTCAAACGCCTTGTATACCTGTTGAATTAAATTAGAATTTGAATTGAATTCATTTATTGTTATTGCAGAAGAAGGACAATGAAATTCAAAAACAGCAGCCCTTGAAAACAGTGCAAAGACTAAAGTGCAGTAAATGAATGTAAGTCCCTTCAGCTGCTCCCTTGTTTGCACTCGGGGTCGCCACAGCAAATCCAAGGTGGATCTGCAAGTTGATTTGGCACAGGTTTTACGCCGGATGCCCTTCCTGAATAAAATAGATAAAAACAGTTAGACAAAGACTGATAAAAACATATTGCACATTAAATTACTCTGCAGCATTCAGGGCAGCAACAGCTCTAGGATAAAAACTGTTCTTTAGTCTGTTTGTTCTGCTGTTTATTGCCCTGAAATGCCTCCCTGAGAGTAAAAGTTCAAAAGGTGGTGACCGGGATGTGAGGGGTCCCTGATGATACTATGAGCTCTCCGAAGGCAGCGGGTCTTGTAGATCTCCTCCAGAGATGGAAGAGAGCAACCAGTCAGTGTCTGGGCAGTGTTTGTAACCGTTTGGAGCTGCTTCCTCTTTGCTGCAGTGCAGCTGGAGAAGCACAGCTAAATGCCGTGGCTCAGCACTGACTCCACTGAGCAGCGGTAGAAGGACACCAACAGCTCAGTTTTCAGGCTGTTCTTCCTGTGCACCCTCAGGAAGTAAAGTCTCTGCTGTGTCTTCTTCAGGACTGAGGTGGAGTTTACAGTCCAGGTCAGGTCTTCATCAATGTAGGTGCCCAGGAACCTGAAGTCTGACCCCATCTCCACCTTGTCCCCATTTATTGTGATATGATGTATATCTGATTTACACCTCCTAAAGTCCACAATCAGTTCTTTAGACTTTGATGTATTAAGGATGAGATTGTTGTTGGTGCACCACACAGACCGTTGCTCCATCTCCCCTCTGTAGGCAGTCTCATCTCTGGAGGATATGAGACCCAACACCGTGGTGCAAACATTATGATGGTATTGTTTGGGTGGGTGGGGGTACAGTCGTGGGTGTAGAGCAGAGGACCCGTGGAAAGCCGGTGTTGGTGCTCAGTGCTGAGGACAGGTGGGATCCTACTCTCACCCTCTGAGGGTGGACTGTCAGAACTGCGGATTGTCCCCCAGTCCCCCAGCTGCGGACTAACCCTCAGCGTACTCACCCATCTGCTTTGGTTGATGGTATTAAAGGCCGAGCTGAAGTCCAGGAAGAGCAGCCTCGTGTAGCTCCCTCGCTGCTCCACGTGTTAGGGTGGTGTGCAGAGCGGTGGCGATGGCGTCCTCCATACACCGATTTGCTCTGTAGGCAAACTGGTAGGGGTCAAGTGTGGGGGGGCAAACATGAAGTAATATGATCACAAACCAGTTTTCAAAGCACTTCATAACAATGGGGGTTAGTGCCACTGGCCTATACTCATTGAGATCCTTTATATTATTCTTTTTTGGCAGTGGGATAATGTTGGAGGACTATAAGCAGGGTGGGATTGAGCTGCTGGGATTGAAATTAAAGTTTTGTAATCTGAAAATAAAAAAGATTGAAAAAATTAATTTTGAAACTGATTATAAAATGATTATAAAATTCAAGAGCAAACATTGAATTTTCAATTTCAAAATTATTTTTTTCAATCTTTTTTTATTTTCAGATTACAAAATTTTGGCCTTGATTTAGCTTCATAGAAGCAGTTCAATTTCAACTTATTTTCATTTATATAGGGCCAAATCACAACAGAGTTGCCTCAAAGCGCTTCACACAAGTAAGGTCTAAGGTCAGTTCTTGTTAATTCCGTCGTGTTGTGTTTTGAGGTAACTGAAGCGGTTCTTGTTGATTCCGTCGTGTTGTGTTTTCTTGTTTATTCCGCCATGTTGTGTTTTGAGGTGACTGAAGCGGTTCTTGTTAATTCCGTCGTGTTGTGTTTTGAGGTGACTGAAGAGGTTCTTGTTAATTCCGTCGTGTTGTGTTTGAGGTGACTGAAGCGGTTCTTGTTAATTCTGTCGTGTTGTGTTTTGAGGTGACAGAAGCGGTTCTTGTTAATTCCGTCGTGTTGTGTTTTGAGGTGACTGAAGAGGTTCTTGTTAATTCCGTCGTGTTGTGTTTGAGGTGACTGAAGCGGTTCTTGTTAATTCTGTCGTGTTGTGTTTTGAGGTGACTGAAGCGGTTCTTGTTAATTCTGTCGTGTTGTGTTTTGAGGTGACTGAAGCGGTTCTTGTTAATTCCGTCGTGTTGTGTTTTGAGGTGACTGAAGCGGTTCTTGTTTATTCCGCCGTGTTGTGTTTTGAGGTGCCTGAAGAGGTTCTTGTTTATTCCGCCGTGTTGTGTTTTGAGGTGCCTGAAGAGGTTCTTGTTAATTCCGTCGTATTGTGTTTTGACATAACTGAAGCGGTTCTTGTTAATTCTGTCGTGTTGTGTTTTCACATAACTGAAGCGGTTCTTGTTGATTCCGTCATGCTGTGTTTTGAGGTGACTGAAGCAGTTCTTGTTGATGTGATGAAGCATTCAGTCAGTGCACGTTGGTCCTACAGGAACTAATCAATGATAGTGATTGCATATGTTTTAATCTCTGCAGAGCGATGAACCCCTGATGACAGGAGACAGCGCCAGCGAAGTTTCCATCTCCTGTTCCTCCACAGATGACAACACCAGTGTGGGTCTGTGCAGTTCCAGTCCAGAGGGCCAGAGGCTGAGTTGGAGCCCAGAGGACAGCGTCCAGACTGGAACTCCTGTCCCTGCAGGAGAGGACAGCGGTGGTGGAGGAGGAGCAGGGGAAGCTGAAGAGGAGGCCAAAGACAGAGTAGCCGAGGTGCCGCTGCGCTCCAAACTCTTCAGATCCAGCTTCCGCTCAAAATCTCCACTCCGTCGCCATAGCTGGGGCCCTGGCAAGAACAGCGGAGGAGACTCCAAAATGAATCAAAGAAGGTAAAATGTTGACTGTATATTATGTATTGGAACCTTTGAAGAGATACCAAATCCAAACGGCACAAACTTATTGACGGGCTTTCTGATTATCTATGAGTTTGATGTCATGAAAGCTTCTGGATCAATGCTCGGGAAAACGTTTTTTTGTTTTATTTTTTCTTTCTTTTCTTTTCTTTCCATGACATCAATGTAACTTTCAAAGCATGAAGTTACAGCTCTAGACTGCTTCGTCTAATGTCAGGAGATGTTAGTCAGCCTGCTGTCACAAGCTTAGGTTTCACTGATGTCACTTCTTTTGCACCATCTCAAATGTTACCTCATTTCATTGCGAGCAGCTGTTTCTTTTTTGTGTGTGTGTGTGTGTTTCACCTCCTAGCTTAATTCCTACGAACATGCACAGTTGAGTCCATCTATGCAAATCCGTTAACACAGTTCACACCTTCCACCCAGGTTGATATTGGCTATCATATCAGCCAGTGGTGAAGGTTGATACCAGCTAATAGTGTTGGCTGATATCGGCTCATAGATACTGGTCTGTGGCGGAGTTCAAGATCGGCTGACAGATATTGCCCAGTAGCAGAGGCTGATTTTTGGGCTAATGGCACAGGCCGATATTGCTTAAAAGCAGAGATCAGTATTGGCTAACTGTGTAGCTTGTCCTCGGCTAACATATCAACAAGTAGCATAGGTCAATATTGGCAATTGTAGGAGGTCAGGATCAGCTAACTACAGAGGTCGATATTGTTTCATGGATACAGACTGGTGGCAGAGGTCCATATCAGTTGATGGTGCAGCTTTTATTTTCTGTAACAGTAGCTTGTAATATTCATGTTGTTTGTGGAGAAACTGATCCATAGTATGTACGTTGACATGAAGAAAAAAAAAAGCAGCTGCTGTGTCTTTTTATTAAAACTTTCTTAAACCAAAGTGTTGGATGTTTTGTCAGAAACTATCAAATGATGAAAGTAAAATGAATAAATAAATAAATAAACACTCAGGGAATGTTTGTTCCACTGATAAAATGTCATGCTCTGCAAAGCAGACATTTTATGTAAAGAAATAATTTGTCATCAGCTTGATAGCAGCTAAGAGGGATAATAGTTTTAAATCAAATCTCTTGTTCTGTCCTTGCATGGTCACAGTCGTCGTTCCCATCATGAACTGCTTCTGTCTCTGTTTCATGCATTACTTCCAGTTCCAGCCACACTCCTGATGAGAGAAAGCCGACCTTTCACAGGAGAAGGTATTAATCAGTTAATCAGTACATGACTTCATGTGTTAAGTTGCATCAGTTTTATTTATTTATAACATTTTTTGCTAATTGTTGCATATTAACAAGTTTATATGGATGCACTTTTGCCTTTTAATATACGCTTGCTGGGGTGGAATGACAATGCAGCGATATGATGCGTATCACGATACTCTGCATATACAGTGAGGAAAATAAGTATTTGAACACCCTGCGGTTTTGCAAGTTCTCCCACTTAGAAATCATGGAGGGGTCTGAAATTTTCATCTTTGGTGCATGTCCACTGTGAGAGACATAATCTAAAAAAAAATTCTGGAAATCACAATGTATGATTTTTTAAAATAATTTATTTGTATGTTACTGCTGCAAATAAGTATTTGATCCCCTACCAACCAGCAAGAATTCTGGCTCACACAGACCTATTAATTTTTCTTTAAGAAGCCCTCTTATTCTGCACTCTTTACCTGTATTAATTGCACCTGTAGGAACTTGTTACCTATATAAAAGACACCTGTTCACACACTCAATCAATCGCACTCCAACCTGTCCACCATAGCCAAGACCAAAGAGCTGTCTAAGGACACCAGGGACAAAACTGTAGACCTGCACAAGGCTGGGATGGACTACAGGACAATAGGCAAGCAGCTAGGTAGAAGACAACAACTGTTATGATTATTTATTAGAAAGTGGAAGAAACACAAGATGACTGTCAATCTCCCTCGGTCTGGGATTCCATGCAAGATCTCACTTTGTGGGGTAAGGATGATTCTAAGAAAGCTCAGAACTACACAGGAGGACCTGGTCAATGACCTGAAGAGAGCTGGGACCATAGTCAAAAAGATTACATTAGTAACACATGATGCTGTCATGGTTTAAAATCCTGCAGGGCAGCAAGGTCCCCCTGCTCAAGCCAGCACATGTCCAGGCCCATTTGAAGTTCACCAGTGACCATCTGGATGATCCAGAGGGGCCATGGGAGAAGATCATATAGTCAGATGAGACCAGAATAGAGCTTTTTGGAATCAACTCCACTTACCATGTTTAGAGGGTGAGAACAACCCCAAGACAACCATCCCAACCGTGAAGCATGGGGGTGGAAACATCATACTCTTGGGGTGCTCTTCTGCAAAGGGGACAAGATGACTGCACCGTATTGAAGGGAGGATAGATGGGGTCATGTATTGCGAGATTTTGGCAAACAAACTCCTTTCCTCAGTAAGAGCATTGAAGATGGGTCATGGCTGGGTCTTCCAGCATGACAATGACCCCAAATACACAGCCAGGGCAACTAAGGAGGAGCTCCGTAAGAAGCATTTCAAGGTCCTGGAGTGGCCTGGCCAGTCTCCAGACCTGAACTCAATAGAAAATCTTTGGAGGGAGCTGAAACTCCAAACCTGAAAGATTTGGAGAAGATCTGTGTGGAGGAGTGGACCAAAATCCCTGCTGCAGTGTTTGCAAACCTGGTGTAAAAGTACAGGAAACGTTTTACCTCTGTAATTGCAAACAAAGGCTACTGTACCAAATATTAACATTGGTTTTCACAGGTGTTCAAATACTTATTTGCAACAGTAACATACAAATTAATTATTAAAAAAATCATACATTGTGATTTCCGGAATTTTTTTTTTAGATTATGTCTCTCACAGTGCACATGCACCTAAGATGAAAATTTCAGACCCCTCCATGATTTCTAAGTGGGAGAACTTGCAAAATTGCAGGGTGTTCAAATACTTATTTTCCTCACTGTATCACCGCATATAAATTTAAAGAGTTAAAACTCTGAAGACACAAAGGATTGTGAGCCATAATTTGGATGTTTTATGTTTCCTGTATGTGGATTTTTATACATTATTGACACTGTTTTTCATTAAAAAGCCATCATTTCTTCCATGTCCATGACTTTAATCGTGTTGCACTCATTTCAGAACATGATGCCATACAGTATCATGATGCATGACGCATCGTTGCACCCCTAACACTGCTGACTCGCTGCTGAATCGATGTCATGCTCTCAGGTTGATAACGTGCTGAAAAATATGATGGAAAATGGATGATTTACAAAAATTCAGCATGTTTTTGGATTCTGGTGTTAACTAGAGCACAAATGTCCACCTACAACAAGAAAATCAGGAAATGAGTGCCAGGCTGTGCAGGGGCCTCTCTGCCCTGTTATATTCTGATCTGGTGACCTTTGTGACCTTGTAAGGTGACCCTGTTTGTGGTTTTGTGCTTGTTCGTCCATCCAGTGAGAGTTGAAAAGACTAGATTTTTTTTTTTTGACTTCTTACTTCGAGAAAAAACTCTTGAAACTGCATTTGGATCTAATCATCTCATTCCTCTTATGGCTGTTTGTTGTTCAGATCTTCACAAACTGACAGATGTGATCACATGAACTCCATCTCCTGGGAGTTAACTTTGAACTTTTTGAACTATTTTGAGAGTGATCAGACTTGGTCTCCGCAGTTTTTCCAGCTCAGTCCCAGAAGAAGGCTGGTGCTGTAGAAGGTTGAAGAACTTTGAGCTGTTCAGTGGAGCTCTGGTGCTTTTGGCTCAGTGTTGTGCGGAAAAAGGAGGTCTTTGTGTTGAAGGCCATCTTTAGAGGTGATGTGGCTGAAATTAAATGTCCACGAGGATGCTCAAGGAGAAAATGACTTCAGTAATGTGTTGGACAAAAACAAGGAACCCCTGCTTTATACTTTTATTTACTGTTTGTTCTAGGGTTGGGTATCGAGAAGCGGTTCTTTTCGAGTATTGTTAAGAAATGATTCGATCCACCGATATCAATAGCCTTTTTGCTTAACGATTCCCTTATCGGTCCTTCAGAGCGCCCTTTGTTTTTGAGGGTGTTTGTGGGGAAATTGATCATTCCTCTACGTTGATTACAGACCCTGCAGCGGGTCTGTATTCAGCTGTTTCTGCAGCGCGACTCCACTTTGAAGCGTGAACCACTGGCTTGTTGATTCTTTGATTCACTGCTCTTCAGAAGCGGAAAGTCCGCTTCTTAACTCCTCTCAAAGCCATTAAAATATTGTGAGTCACTTTTGTGTGGATTGACGTCACTAACTGGGACTCTTGTCTTGTTAGAGTCAAGAAACAAGAATCGTCCTCCGTTCTGTTGGCAGAGCTCCAAACGCTGCATGGCTCTCTGCCGAGACACAGTCCGGTCGGAATTAATAACTTCAAAACGAATAGCCGCTTTAAATAAAATGACATCTCTTTACAAACGTAATACAGACAAGAAACTACAATCGAATAAAATGTTTTTTCCTCCCAAAAAGAGATGTGCTGTATTCTTTATGAATTACGTCCTGATGTGCAGTGCAGCCAGCTGCGAGAGCTCAGCTCAGATGTTTGGGAAGACATTCATGCCAATAATGTCTGAAAGGAAATGCTTTTGACAAAAACTACAGATTTTGTTTATTTCTATTTATGTCCAGAGATCAAGGATCCACCATGTAGAGTTTATTATGTCCAAAGTTTAAAGATCCAGTGCCCGGTTTCATATTTATTTACTTTAAGACTCAATCAAATGTTGTTCAGTTTCAATTCAATTTCAATTTAATCAGCTTATAAAGCACCAAATCACAACAAAAGCCGTCTCAAGGTACCTCACATAGAACAGTTCAACATAACCCGTGGACATTGAAAACCTGTAAAGCCTACTTTTAGTACACAAAAAATTCACAAGAGGTATTGATAGGGGAATTGATAAGGAATCGGATCGATTAAGCAGAATCGATAATGGTATCGATATTGAAAAACTCTTATTGATACCCATCCCTAATTTGTTCAGTTTTGATTTTTTGATTTGAATTTTTTTGCTTTCTGCTTCAGTTTGTTCTGTTGCAGATTCTTACTTAATCCATTTTACGCATGTTTTGAAATACAAGCTGTGTTGTTTAAACATGATTGAATGTGAAATCCAGCAGTTGCTGATAATGTGGTCCAGGAGTCCACGAGGAGGAAGACCAGCTCATACTAAATATGATCTAATGAGCCTTTTAAAAAAAGCTTTCATATTTTACTGACATTTGTGCAGTGTTCTGTTAGTATGAGAACTTTGTTGTCTTAGTGGGAGACCATCGCTCAAGCTTTTGAGCCACAGCCATGTTTTTGTTTGATTTGATAGCTTATAGATGCACATCACTAGAAAGTGGATGATTGTTTTAGATTTTGTCAGCTGTTGGTACGGAAAAACACAAAATGAGACATTTCCAGCTTGTGACTCTTTCTTCTCACTTTGATCACATATTGCTGTTCCTGTCCTTTACCTGTCTCACCTGTGCAGTAATCATGCTGTCTAATCAGCATCTTGATATGCCACACCTGTGAGGTGGGATGGATTATTTTGGCAAGGGAGAAGTGCTCACTAACATGGATTTAGACAGATTTGTGAACAATATTTGAGAGAAATAGGTCTTTTGTGTATGTAGAAAACATTTTAGATATTTGAGTTCAGCTCATGAAAAGTGGGAGCAAAAATAAGTGTTGCATTTTTGTAACACTTTATGTGTGTGTGCGCGCGCGCGCGCACACACACACACACACACACACACACACATATATATATATATATATATATATATATATATATATATATATATATATATATATATATATATATATATATGCTGAGAGATAGAAAGAGAACTTCACTTTTTCTTCACAACATGGAGGTCCGTTTGTGCTGAATTGACCCCACAGATTTCACCAGATTGAACCATCAGCAGCAGAAAAAGTAGAAGACAACGCTCTCCGTCTGATCTCCACTCAAAAACTTTCTCACAAACTTAACGAATGTCAGCTGACGAGGAACTCCTGTTGCGCTTTATAGCACGGCTTTATAAAATGAACATAATTCATAAAAATCATGACAAACAGCCCTGATCATTCAGCGTCTGTTGGGCGGACATGACTTCATTTGTGCGTCCTCCAGCAATGGTGTCCCTTCGACATTTGTTTGGAACATGCTTCTTACTTCATGGTGACCATGGCGTCCTACGTGCTTCCACTGAGCGTGCTTTGCAAGACCTTAGTGTGCCCTGTGCATTCATTCAGCATCCTGTGGCAGCGTCCTTGATTTTGTGATTGCATAAGGGAGGCAGGATAGACTCTCCGTTGTTGTTTTGGTGGTGGTGTGGTGTGTAACTGGCATTTTCACGTGGTGTCAGTGATGGTTTGTGGTGTCTGCTGTTGTGCAGGGCACTTACTGGTGCCCCGCAGGCCATTTGGACCACTTAACCGTAGTTTTTCCATGTCTCAGCACCTCACATTTTGGCCGATCTCACAGTTGGGGGAGGGGTTGCTCAGTGAGTACGCCCAACCTGAAAAAAGTTGTAGTGGAACCGATGAACAGCTACCAAACGCAATTTTCGATACAGACACACAGATACACGAGGAAACTGGACACTCGTGCTGTCAGTTAATCTCTTAATCTTAATTACTTCTGTACCTGTCTGTATATGTACTTCCTCTACTGCTCCTCCCTCATTGTCCCACACACAGCTTCACCTCCTCTGCTGGTCCTCCCTCATTGTCCCACACACAGCTTCACCTCCTCTGCTGCTCCTCCCTCATTGTCCCACACACAGCTTCACCTCCTCTGCTGCTCCTCCCTCATTGTCCCACACACAGCTTCACCTCCTCTGCTGGTCCTCCCTCATTATCCCCCACACAGCTTCACCCCCTCTGCTGCTCCTCCCTCATTGTCCCCCACACAGCTTCACCTCCTCTGCTGCTCCCTTCTCATTGTCCCACACAGCTTCACCCCCTCTGCTGGTCCTCCTTCATTATCCCCCACACAGCTTCACCTCCTCTGCTGCTCCTCCCTCATTATCCCCGACACAGCTTCACCCCCTCTGCTGGTCCTCCTTCATTATCCCCCACACAGCTTCACCCCCTCTGCTGCTCCTCCCTCATTGTCTCCCACACAGCTTCACCTCCTCTGCTGCTCCTCCCTCATTATCCCCCACACAGCTTCACCCCCTCTGCTGCTCCTCCGTCATTATCCCCCACACAGCTTCACCTCCTCTGCTGCTCCTCCCTCATTATCCCCCACACAGCTTCACCCCCTCTGCTGCTCCTCCCTCATTATCCCCACACAGCTTCACCTCCTCTGCTGCTCCTCCCTCATTATCCCCCACACAGCTTCACCCCCTCTGCTGCTCCTCCCTCATTATCCCCCACACAGCTTCACCCCCTCTGCTGCTCCTCCCTCATTGTCCCCCACACAGCTTCACCCCCTCTGCTGCTCTGTGCTTGTATTTGCACGTTGTCCACTTTGAATGAGCCCAAATTATTTACGTGATCTTAGATTTGCATGAGCCGTTTCTGTGTGAGCGCTCTTACATGTGCACTCGGCCTCATGCTGCTCCCTGAGGAGTTAGTGGATGTGTATCTGGGTGTGTAGTCATGCTGGGAGCAGGCAGGTCTTCATCTGACACTTCTGATCATTGACGGTGCTGGGGACAGGTGAGTGCTGCTAATCGCCGGGCTGTTTCTCTCTCCGTGCGCCTCAGGCTGTTGATTTCTGATTGTGTTGGAGTGATGATTTGGCGGATAATAGAATGCCAGCGAAAGCCAGCAGGCTGAAGATAAGAGAGATTTACAGGTGGACCTTTAACTATCACTGAGTCTGTCCTGCAGCCATGGAGCTGCAGTCTGCTGCTGTAGCTCACTGTGAAATGTAGCTGTACTTTTTCTCTCCATAATCATTGTATTGGGCTTTTCAAGGCCTCTTATTTCCAGTCATAGATCGATGTAATTGGGTTTGTAAATCACAGCTGTAGACCTCTCTATGCTGATGCTGATGGTGGAAGTCGTTTGCCGGCGCTTTAGCTATAAATCTGCTATGGAGCTCAGTCATAACTCATCTGGCTAAACGCTGGAGCAACTCCTCTGTGTGCATGCATGTGCACGTGTATGTGTGTGTGTGTGCGCGCGTGCTCACACGCAAGTTTGAACTGGTGCATGAGTGCTTGCATGTTGGTGATTAGTATGTCTGTGTGCATGGCGTCCTCGATGACCTCGACTTGCTTTGTGTTGGCACAGCTACAGCCTGGAAGGCCTCAGTGGAGTCCAGGAGGAGCTGAGGAGGTCCGGTGTTATGGTGCCGGACATCCTGGAGCCATCAAGGAGACCTGCACCTGAAGTCATGGAGCGGGGCTCCTTGGTGTCTCTTACAGAGGAGCAGGAGGACATGGGGGAACATGTTGGACTGAGCGAACAGGTCAGTGAAAACATCTCTGAGTCGCTGTATGTTGCACTGGATTGTGGGTAACTACCGTCATTTTCCTTTTCACTGTGTTGTTCCTGGTCTCACTTCATCATTGACAGAAGTCATATTTGTTGCCGTTTCAAACAGTGATTGAGACATCTGTATTTAATGCAACTTTGTCATACTTCAGAAGTCGCTGCTCTTCCAGCCTTTGCGGCACAGCTGCACCTCCAAGCTGCTCCCCCTCACTAAGTCCGTGTCCATGCTCGCCATCAGCCAGAGAGATACAGACGGTGAGCCGCCTCCACTCGGTTTACATTAACACTTACTGATCCAGATACGGCAGAGGCTCATGAAGATCAAATAATATCTCACTGTAAATGGTTGCATGTCAAAAACAACAACCACTAAAAAGGTAAATCATTAAATTCAAAATTGCACCAAGCAGTCAGACTCATTCTTTAAAAAGTATTTATTTAAATTATTAATTCATTGGGTTAATTTTAGTAATGCATGATATATAAAATACTGGGCCTTCTGATTGTGTTGGGCCTATTTTGGTTTGGGCCTGCAGTATTTTGGTGCTGCAGCTGGTGTGTTGTCGGTGTGGACCATAGAGAAATATTTAGCAGTACCACAGGCACTATTTGAAAATTTTACGAACTGAGCAGCGACCTGACATTTCCCAAAGTACGCGTATTTATAACCACAAAACATTTTTGTGCACTAACAACAATCTACTTTTTCTGGGATGGCTGTGAGCTAATGCAGCTATCACAGCCACGCGTCAGATAAAAACACTTCCCTAAAGACGCGTATCAATGTCTCCTTTCTCCCAACTACACTATATTGAGCTATTTGTACGTCTATGCAGCAAAGTTGTTTTTTTTCCCTCTCTGTGATGTTACGTGTCGGCTGTTGGAGCTGTTGCTACGCTAACATGGTGATTCTGCATAAGCTTCACTGGCTTTTAGACAATAATAGTGAACACTTTTGTGAACTGATAAATGTGGTATCCCGTGTTTCCATACACCAAGGTGAACACCTCTTTAAACAGCATGGAAGATTCCAGAAGATTTGATAAATGAATGGAATCGCTTTTAAAAGCTGCTGAACAATCATTTTGAGTAATTCAGGATCACTTACGCAAATTTTTAACTGTATTTTAGCACCTACGTGAAGAACCAGTGCCTTTAGCTCCTGGCTGTTCATTTGGGCCCAAAGATTGTTCTTGTTTTCAATAACAGATTTTACAGTTGTACCATGAATGTTTTGGAGCTGGTCCCTAAAGAGGAAAACGGACTTGTGGAGAACCAAAATTGCTCTTTGGAGTTCTTGGCTTAATTCTTCAGGTTCATTTTTGTTGTTGTTGTTTCGTGCTCAGAAAAGGTGCGAGTTTTTCATGTAGGTTATTTAAAAGGTTCCCCAGTAACCCTGAATAATGTCCTTCAGAGGCCTTTAAAAGTAATTCCATCTTCAGACTCTTCCACGCTGTTTAAAGAGACATTTGTCTTGGTGTATGTCAGTATGTGACCCACAGAGGATCTCACATAGAGAATAAAACTGAAATAAATGTCATTCTTAACTCACTTATTTTTTGATGAACTTAAAAAGCAGGAAAAAGTTTTTAAGATGAGCTGTATGTAAACGTATGCCCACATCTGAAGGTGAGAATTAATGTATAAAGACAGATCTAATGATATAATGTCTCTGATGATTGAGTGATTGGTGCATTTTAGGTTAATCAGGTCCGTTGTTAATTAGTTGCTCGTTAATGTTCTTTCACGTGACTTCTGTGACCTTCATCCTGACTGTTTGGTGCATTATTTCAAAGATTGGTTCTGCTGTGATTCTTTCTTCCACTCCTCCCAGCGATGGGACGCCTGAGACAGGAGAGGCGTGTTTCCTTCTCTTTCAACTTTTCCCTGATTCTCACCAAATCGAAATCTGACTTCATTTACGAATCTTCTAGTGACGATGACGGTAGCTTGAGTAAGTACTGTAGCTCTGACTGTCGCTGTGACTGCGACTGACTGTAGCTCTGACTGTAGATGTAACTGGAGTTGACTGATTGTAGCTGTGGCTATAGCACTGATTGTAGCTGTAGCTATGGCTGTTGTGAGTGTCTAGCTGTGAGTGTAACTGTAGCTGTCAGTGTAGCTGTGGCTGTGAGTGTTACTATGGCTGTAGCTGTGGCTGTAACTGTAGCTGTGAGTGTAGCTGTGGCTGTAACTGTAGCTGTGAGTGTAACTGTGGCTGCGAGTGTTACTATGGCTGCAGCTGTGGCTGTGAGTGTAGCTGTGGATGTAGCTGTGGATATATCTGTGGCTGTGAGTGTAGCAGTGTTTGTGAGTGTAACTGTGGCTGTAACTATAGCTGTGAGTGTAGCTGTGGCTGTAGGTGTGAGTGTAACTGTAGCTGTGGCTGTAAATGTAGCTATAAGTGTAGCTGTGGCTGTAACTGTAGCTATATGTTTATCTATGGCTTTAACTGTAGGTGTGAATGTAACTGGCTGTGAGTGTAACGGTAGTTATGAGTGCAACTGTAACTGTGGCTGAGTGTAGCTGTTGCTGCAACTGTAGCTATGAGTGTAACTGTAGCTGTGAGTGTAACTGTGGCTGTAGCGAGGTGTGTATGTGGCTGCAACTGTAGCTGTGAGTGTAGCTGTGGCTGTAACTGTGGCTGTGAGTGCAGCTGTGGCTCTGAGTGTAACTGGGAATGTAGCTGTGGCTGTGTTACTTTGGCTCTTGCTGTGAGTGTAACTGTGGCTGTGAGTGTAGCTGTTGCTGCAACTGTAGCTGAGTGTAACTGTACCTGTGGCTGTGAGTGTAGCTGTGGCTGTACCTGTGGCTGTGAGTGTAGCTGTGGCTGTACCTGTGGCTGTGGCTGTACCTATGGCTGTGAGTGTAGCTGTGGCTGTGAGTGTAGCTGTGGCTGTGAGTGTAACTGTGGCTGGGAGTGTAGCTGTGGCTGTAACTGTAGCTGTGAGTTTAACTGGCTGTAACTGTAGCTGTGAGTTTAACTGGCTGTAACTGTAGCTGTTGCTGTGAGTGTAAGTGTAGCTGTAACTGTAGTTGTAGCTGTGACTCTGAGTGTAACTGTAGCTGTAACTGTAGTTGTAGCTGTGGCTCTGAGTGTAGCTCTGGCTGTCACTGTAGCTGTGGCTCTGAGTGTAAATGGAGCTGTGACTGTGGCTCTGAGTGTAACTGTAGCTGTGGCTCTGACTGTAATTGGCTGTGAGTGTAGCTGTCAGTGTAGCTGTTGCTGTGAGTGTAGCTGTGTCTGTGAGTTTAACTGGTTGCAACTGTAGCTGTGAGTGTAGCTGTTGCTGTGGATGTGAGTGTAACCGAGCTAAAGCGACACTTTGCCGGGAGCATGCATTGCCACTTATCATCAAGCTGCCGTGGTCAAGGTTCAACCCAGTCCAACAACAGCCTCTGTGAGCTGTGACATAGCTTCGCGCTGTCCAATAGAAATGAGGCATCAGGTGAAAACATGGAAAACTACAGTGCAGAAACCACTGATCTGTATAAAACACTGTTATATACAGACCAGTGGCAGAAACATGTCACAGAACTGCTCATTTATACACAGCAGTGTATAAATGCTTTTTTTTTTTACCTCAAAATTTATTTCTGATTACTGTAAAAAATGTTTCTTACATTAGAACACTTGCATTTAAAATAGTAAAAAAATAAAAGATTCTTGAGAAACCTGTCATCTGTAAATTAAACCCATAACTTACCTGTTGTTTCAGATGAGATGATTTCTTGTTTAACATAAGGTTTTTGGACATTTATTTTTAGACAAAATCGCATGGAAATGTGTACATTTTTAAGTCTGGTAGATTATTCATATCTCATTTCAACCAGAAAAACAGACACTGTAAATAAATACAAATGCTTATTATAAGTGCAACAGGAGATGATTTAACAATGACTGCAGTGTGATTGTAAATTATGTGACATAAACCTCATGGTGAAATAATTTCTTTAATTGAGTCATTTCAACTTGTAATTACATTTAATGTTGTGATCAGGACAGTGTAATTTCTAAAATATGAATCTGATTAGTAATTGTGAATGTTTTAAAATTGTGCACAATAGGGGCAGGGCTTCTACCTGTGCAAATGTCTTTTCACTGAACATTGACTTCATGGACAGTTTTATTATGAAATGAAACAACTTTTTAAAAAATAAGAAAATAGGTGCTGTTGAAAGAGCCTTTGTTTTATTTAGAAGCATTGAAGCAGGTGTTGGTTTGCTGGACTCTGAGGAGTTGTTGAAGACACGTTTGTCCCATTTTGAAGAGCAGAGATGTTTTTTTTCCTACTGGACTTCATGGTGTTCAGCTCATCAGTGGAAGTTTTTAATGTGTGTCTGAATTTAGGTTGCCAACACAGCAAATGTTCCTGATTGTAGGACATATAAATATATATATATTTCTTAAAATGCAAAGAAATACAAAAAAGGAAAAAAGTGGAGCTTTTTGTGCTCTCTGAAGTAACAAACATTTTGTAGCTTTATTTGGTAAAAATAAAAATACACTGAACCATTTACAAATTAAAGCATTCACTCACCTCAACTGTGCTAAAAGGGTATGCATCAGTCCTTCCTCAGCTCAGCGTCACTCTGAAAAGTAGCTGAAAACAGCTTCTCTCAGCAGAGTGCTGGGAGACGCACTCTATTGCTGTTTTTTAAACTTTTTGTGGTTCTACAGACCCTCGTCCAAGACGAAGATCGTCAACTTTTTCAAGTTGTGTAAACAGCCAGTGTGTGATGTAGCAATCTCCGCCCCCCTTGCCGCTTCCGACGCACGCATCTGACATCACTGACATGTTGAGGGGCATTAACTGTCGTGTCTGATGTTTCCAGTCTGAAAGGCCCTTAACTGTAACTGTGAGTGTAACTGTCAGCCAGATCACAATCAAGGGGTACAGGCTAAGCAAATCTTTGTTATATGTGATTTACAATTTAATGTCTTGCAAGTGAATGATTTGCATGTGTTCATTAGTTTCATGGTACTGAAATGAACCACAATGCACAGTTTGGTGAAATTTGCAATGTTCTTTTTAAAATTATAGTGTATTGTTAAACAACTCAAAACCATTGTTTTGATGTTATGATTTCATCAAAGTACTATGAAGAATGTATGTTAAATGCAGAAAACCTTCGGCAAACAATGTTTAATACTTCAAGTTAAATTTGGTTGTTGGATTGGTAATGTGTGATTTGTATTTTTCTTATTGCTGAGAAGCAACGCTGATATGGCCGATTGTTGTATTCATGTTTGTCGTTATGAGATCAATCTTTTTCACTTCATTGACAGAAAATGATATGTTGCATATGCATATTTCTGAGTGACCATACTGTTATTTGATACACAATTACACTTTGATTGATCAAAATAGATTTTGTGATCGTTGTCTCGATAAATTCTGGATTTATGTTGAGAAATATGATGCTTAATATTTCACAAAAATCAGTGTAGTGTCCGTACACCACTATTTAAATGGTTTAGATTGATCTAATTTAGCAATATTATTTCATTGAAAAGTTCAGATTTCTTTAGTAACAACTAAAATGATATTTACATGCAGCAACTGATATTTAGTGTAAATCAGCAAGGCTGATTTAGAATTCAGGTTTGCAAAATGTAGTGTCTGTACACCAAGATATTTTGTGCTGCAAGTCTGGTCTACAAACATAGAAACCGGTTGTATTAGAGTTACAATAAATAATGCAAAGCTCACTTCCATGCTGTCATGTACGAGGTCTGTGAGAAAAGTAACGGACCTTTTTTAATTTTTTTCAAAAACTATATGTATTTGATTCATATGTTTTTACGTCAGCCAAGCTTGAACCTTCGTGCGCATGCGTTTTTCCCATGCCTGTTGGTTGCGTCATTCGCCTGTGGGCAGGCTTTGAGTGAGCACTGGTCGACCCCTCTCGTCGTTGTTTCATTGCGAGGAAATGGCGGAATGATTTGGGCTTTTTTTCCCATCAGAATCTTTTCAGAAACTGTTAGAGACAGGTAGCTGGAAACCATTCGAAAAATTTATCTGGCTTTCGGTGAAAATTTTACGGGCTTCACAGAGAATAAGGAGTGTTACTACAGCTTTAAGGATGGCCCACAATGGCGCACGGCGCGGCGCGCTCTGAGCCGCCATCGAGAGGCAGAAACCACCACATCATTTCTAAATGGATGGCTGTGTGGAGCCGGGACTGTCGTGTGCAATTTCTCTGGTTATCACAAGAGCTGGACATCAGCCATTTTCCGGCAGATTTCACTTTTAACAAGAGATTTTGTAATGGAAAGCCGCACGGAGGCTTCGCACGTCATGACCGATTCGCTGATGAAGTGAGACAAAGGAACACCTCCGTTTCGGAGTGCCAGAGGACAAGTTGGGACAAGCCCAGCTCTCCACAATTTCTCTTATACTCACTTGACTGGTAAGCACTGAAAGCCGAGATAGACATGTCCCAACTTGTCCTCTGACACAGACAATGATTGTGAAACAGCGTGTGAAGCAGACGAACACAGTGCTTGCTGTTATTCTGGGAGGGCTAACAAAACAGCTTCAACCCTTGGATATCAGTGTGAGCAGAGTGTTTAAGTTAACGCTGAGAGCTGTGTGGGAGCACTGGGTGAGCGACGGCGGAGGATTAGCGTCTGCACTTGGAAGGAGCTGGCGTCGACACCACGGGGTGGCGCCATTTCTTCCTTTTGCCGTCACAATATTATCATCTGAACTTTTCATGTTAAGTTAACATACCTGTATGTCCATGCGACTTATAGTCCAGTGCGACTTATTTATGGTTTATTTTTCTTTATAATGAATATAGTGGCTGGTGCGACTTATACTCCGATGCGACTTATAGTTCAGAAAATACGGTATGTATGAGAAAACATGTTATATTTTCCCTAATAAAGAAACACCACATACAGTGAGGAAAATAAGTATTTGAACACTCTGCGATTTTGCAAGTTCTCTCACTTAGAAATCATGGAGGGGTCTGAAATTTTCATCTTAGGTGCATGTCCACTGTGAGAGACATAATCAAAAAAAAAAAAAACTGGAAATCACAATGTATGATTTTTTAAATAATTTATTTGCATGTTACTGCTGCAAATAAGTATTTCAACACCTGCCAATCAGCAGAAATTCTGGCCCTCAAAGACCTGTTAGTCCGCCTCTAAAAAGTCCACCTCCACTCCACTTATTATTCCAAATTAGAAGCACTTATTTGAGGTCGTTAGTTGCATAAAGACACCTGTCCACCCCACACAATCAGTAAGACTCCAACTACTAACATGGCTAAGACCAAAAAGCTGTCCAAAGACACCAGAGAGAAAATTGTAGACCTCCACAAGGCTGGAAAGGGCTACTAGGCAGTTGCCAAGCAGCTTGGTGAAAAAAGATCAACTGTTGGAGCAATTATTAGAAAATGTAAGAAGCTTAACATGACTGTCAGTCTCCCTCAGACTGGCGCTCCATGCAAGATCCCACCTCGTGGCGTATCAATCATCCTAAGAAAGGTAAGGAATCAGCCCAGAACTGCACATGAGGAGCTGGTCAATGACGTGAAGAAAGCTGGCACCACTGTTTCCAAGGTTACTGTGGTAATACACTAAGACGTCATGGGTTAAAATCATGTTTGGCATGGAAGGTTCTCCTACTTAAATCAGCACACGTCCAGGCCCGTCTTGTTTGCCCATGACCATTTGGATGATCCAGAGGAGTCATGGGAGAAAGTTATGTGGTCAGATGAGACCAAAATAGAACTTTTTTGTCTTAATTCCACTCGCCGTGTTTGGAGGAAGAAGAATGCTGAGTACCATCCCAAAAACACCGTCCCTACTGTGAAGCATGAGGGTGGAAGCATCATGCTTTGGGGTGTTTTTCTGCACATGGGACAGGACGACTGCACTGTATTAAGGAGAGGATGACCGGGGCCATGTATTGCAAGATTTTGGGGAACAACCTCCTTCCTTTAGTTAGAGCATTGAAGATGGGTCGTGGATGGGTCTTCCAACATGACAATGACCTGAAGCACACAGCCAGGATAACCAAGGAGTGGCTCCGTAAGAAGCATATCAAGATTCTGGAGTGGCCTAGCCAGTCTCCAGACCTAAACCCAATAGAAAATCTTTGGAAGGAGCTCAAACTCCGTGTTTCTCAGCGACAGCCCATGGCTGATCCAGAGAAGATCTGTGTGGAGGAATGGGCCAAAATCCCTGCTGCAGTGTGTGCAAACTCTATTGAAAAACTACAGGAAACGTTTGACCTCTGTAATTGCAAACAAAGGCTATTGTACCAAATATTAACATTGATTTTCACAGGTCTTGAATACTTATTTGCAGCAGTAACATACAAATAAATTATTAAAAAATCATACATTGTGATTTCCGGATTTTTTTTTTTTTTTTAGATTGTCTCTCACAGTGGACATGCATCTAAGATGAAAACTTAAGATCCCTCCATGATTTCTAATTTCGAAAAATTGCTAAATCGCAGGGTGTTCAAATACTTATTTTCCACACTGTTCTGGGTTGATATATGCATCACATATTTAAATAACAGCACCTTATCATTTAACAAATGATGAAATTGTAATGTCCGTACACTACACTTTGGCACAAAAAACATGCATTTCGAAATCAGCTCTAGCTTTTCATGGAAGTGAAGTTAATAAAAAGATATTTTGGCATTTATTAGACAACACCTTTAATAATTTTTTCTGAGTGTAAATAATTTAATATAGGAACACCAAATTTCTACCCTTAGTGTACCCCATGGGTACCCCTTGATTGTGATCTGGCTGTGTAGCTGTGACTGTAACTGTGGCTGTGAGTGTAGCTGTGGCTGTAGAAACACCAACGCATTATCCAGCCTAATCAACAAAATGCCACGATCAACCATGTTGAATGGAGAGCTCAAATTCAACATCAATACAACAGACGTTGGAATCCATAACAAGCAGCTGGTGCATTTTATGTGGATTGATGCACCTGAAAGTTTAAAAAGATAGTTTTCAGACAAAAACAGCTTAATGTCAACAGCAGCTCATCAGCAGACTTTCTAACAAACTGTCAGAAATGATGAGTTTTGTATTTCAGGTTGAAGTCAGCTCTGTTACCTTCTGCATGAGAAAATGTTTTTGTGCAGCCGTTATTGGTATCTTAATGTGTGTACTGTTAGATTTAGGTTGTCGCTATGGCAACATTAAGGAAATTTACTTCTTGGTACTTTGTGCATTTTGGACTGTGGTGCACATCTGGACTGGGTCAGACTGGAGCCCACAGTCTGCTGTTCACGGGAACATTCCCTGAATATGAGGTCATTAACTGGGTGACCAGCAGTTAGTTAATGTTGGTAGAAAAACCAGTGAGGAAAAAGTGTCCATAATGCTTTTTATCAAACTTTTGAGCCTTTGCCCACTTCCTGTTTGATTGCAGGTCAGAGGTCGCTGAACAGGATCTCTGGATCGGTTGCTTGCAGGTCAGTCCATCACCATGCCTTTCATGAAGTCTCTGTTTGTCACATTTTGATGTCTGATGTTTGATGTGTTCCAGTATTTCGGAGGAGGAACCTGGACCTCTGCGCAGCGATGCTGAAGGGAAAGGTGTGACGAAAGTCAGCCGTACCTTCAGTTACCTGAAGAGCAAAATGTACAAGAAGACCAGGGTGAGGAGCCATTTAAATATTAAATGGTTAATTTTTCACACTCATCAGTTGGATTGTTTTGTGCGCGTGTGTGGGCATATGTTTACCCGTCAGTCACAGGCAGTCTAAGCTAAATCTGCCAAAAAATGACATCACTGGACAAATAACACCTTTCACTGGACTTTCTATGTCTGGAAAACAACTGACAGCCATAAAAAATAAAAACAGATTTTTAAAAACCATTGCAGGGACTGAAAAAGTGACATGACTGTTGTCCATTTCAGAAAACCTTTTTTTTCTCTTCTTGGCATTCTGTGAGTCAAGATTATACAGTTCATGGAAAAAAGGGCAAAACTGTGGTGAATCCACAATAAACTTAATGTCCCTACTTGTACGTATATTGAAACTTATGTGAGGTGCTTTCAGACAGGTGGTGTCAGGCGCACAGCAATGTGGGGAAAAAACCCACACGCATGCATAATCGAAACTGAATGTGCACATACAGAAACATGGAAAAATGATACATTTAATATTTAACTCGTTTTGTCTTCCATGGTGACAGTTTTTTAGTTAGTTAGTGCTATAGGTTGTCATCATAACAGTAATCGGGGCACGGATTACTTGTCTGATGTGACGCACACTTTCAGTGACAGTCGAGCTGCATGTTGAATTGACACCGGAGCTTTCCGAAGCCCAGAATGAACCATCAGCTGCAGATTTGAACACGTACAAAACTTTCTGATGAACTCTGCAGACATCAGCTGACAAGGAACAAATTTTGCACTGACCTTTATTCATAAAAATCACAGCACACAGCCCAGATTGTTGCTCATTGGCTGTGATATTGAAATGACATTGCTGTTATTTAAGTTCTTGTCCAAACTCGCGTCACTCGGATCATGTTACAGTGGATGATCTGCTGTTGCTGATTCCGTGGTCATTGCACGCCTGTTGGGCAGCCATGGGGTGGTTTGTGAGGTGTTTTTGATTGGCCTTTGTGGTATTTGTGCGTCTTCCGGGCTTTGCGACTCTCCTGCGGAAATCGCGTGCAGCTTCATACTTCATGCTGACCATTGTGATTATGGCAGTTTGTGAGAGGATACCAGGAGGACCTTGTAAGGTCCTGGCAGCAGCTGAGCACCTCTTTGCAGGGTTCAACGCAATTTTATGGCTGCACAAGGACTGCTGAACAGACCCATCCTTGTGTAAAGGGGGTTTTAGTGATAGTGAAAGTAGCGCATCTTTGAATACCACCCTGAACAACATGATGCTTCACACTTTCTGCAGCCAAACAGCTGCTCGTCAGAGGTCAGCGCGCTTCATTTTTGGTGATCACCCAAAATTTACTGTGGCAAAAAACTGTATTTCTTCCTGAAATACAGACTGAACGGTTAAATTTGAGTCTCATCAAGAAGCAGGTGAGTGTGGCATTCAATTATTGACTGAACCGTGGATTATTAGTGTGATTTATTATCTGGATTAGAAAATCTCACAATTCAAAACCTGCTGTTCATTTTCAGGCACCATGAACTAGAATGGCACTAAGAGCATGGAAGACTTGCGTATCATTCGTTTAATAGTTTAAAATAAAATAATTCTGTCTGAAATTTAACCACTATGCCAAATCAACACACAGATCTACCTTGGATCTGCTGTGGTGACCCCAATTGAAAACAAGGTAGCAGCTGAACGCACTTACTTACATACTGTACAAACACACAATCCTTCCAACAATTTTTAATCCATGCTGGCTGTAAACAGTTCTGAATTTGAGTTTGACCTTTCAAAGTTAAAATCATGTCAAAAGTTGTTATATGACTTCATATTTGTGTTTAATGGTGCAGATGCAGCGCAAAAGCAGCAGTAGCAGCTTTAAGAAAATATCATTCCACAGAGACGGCTCTGACTAAAGTGGTGAATAATCTTCTCCTTACAATGGATTCTGACACCACTACGGTTCTGGTGCTGTTAGATCTCAGTGCTGCATTTGATACCATAGATCATCATATTCTACTTGATAGGCTGGAAAATCATTTTGGGATTACTGGGAGTACCCTTGCATGGCTGACGTCATACTTGACCAGTCATTCTCACTGTGTTTTGTACAGGAACACTACCTCTAACCTTAGTGACATGAAATTTGGGGTCCACAGGGGTCTGTCTTAGGCCCCCTGCTTTTCTCCCTTTATATAGCACCCCTTGGGCACATATTGCGGCATTTTGGGATTACCATTCACTGCTATGCTGATGATACTCAGTTATACATGCCGATAACTGCTGGTAATCTCGTCCATATAAAATCCTTAGAAGATTGCCTTGCATCAGTGAGAAGTTGGATGTCTAGAAACGTCCTACTTTTAAACTCTGATAAAACTATAATGCATGGATTAAAGTTCTCCGTCACCCCGACAGATTTCCGTCATTTGGAAAATTTAACCACACATACACGCGCGCACATGGTGCCATATGTGTTTTTGGGCCAAAATATGAAACTCTCATTGTCAAAGCAACATCCCATTCTGCGCTCATCAAAGCAGCAGCAGTGTCAGCGTGGACTGCGGAGGAAGGGACTGTGTGAATTTTCACTCCTCTCCACTCTGTTTCCTGCTTGCCATGAGCCACGGTACTTCTACTCCCTGTCTTTTTTGGAACATTGGCAGACCTTCCCCAAGTAGAGCAGGGTGTGGCTTTGCTTTGAAACAATGAAGCAATGCTTCGATCTGCTGCTTCGGTTCTTTGTTTTATTTCGCTTTATCTTAATTTTCCAAGCCAAAAACCCTAAAGAGCATATATCTGTGAGTAATATTTTACCTTTTTATGTTAAACCGACCTGTTACGGTCTTCTGAAACAGTTTATAGATGTATTTTATAACTTAAAAATGGGACCGATGCTAACGCGTTAGCATGTCTATGGCATTTTCAATGTTAAAGTTAGCATTAAGCTGTAAAAGAGTCAAATGTATTACAAATTATAATATTTAATTTATTTATTTTTATTTATATATTAATAGTAATAACACTATGTAACAAATTTTTATTTTTGTTTTGTTCCTGGGTACACAGTGTGCTTTCCTAACCTGTTATGCCTTAAATAAATAGAAAATAGCTGTTATTCCACAGAAACTTTGCTTCTGTGATCAGGGCAATGATATTTTGAAATTTGTCTGTTTTCAACAATATTCTCGATTCGCCTTCACTACTACTGAGTAGTCTTCTAGAATATTCTTTAACTGCTAGAACTGTCCAGAATTTTCTAGAAGTTTCCAGAATTATCTAGAAATTTCAAGAAACTTTTAGAACTTTCTAGAACGTTAAAAAAATAAAATCAAACTTTGTGCTGAATGTAGTCATTTTTCCATAGACTTTAGACATAAGCAGTTGAAATATAACACTTAGAAGCCAGGAACAAAAATTGTGTTACATAGTGTAATAGCAACAACAACAATAATAGTAATAATAACTAATATGCCACAATACAGTTTTAGAGAAACAGACAAAAAGAACCTGATAAAACAAAACAGAAAAGATAAAATCAACTAACAATGAAAATAAATAAATATAGAAATAACTGTTTCCTGTGAACACCTAGTGACTTTTACACCTCCACTTCATCCCTGTTTTATTTAAGTTTAATAACAATTTGTTTTGTTCAAACCACATCTAAACTGTGTTTTTACAAGAAAAGAAATACAGTAAATTGCACATTTGTGTCTTTTTTTTCATCTTATTAAAGATAAAATATTACACTTTATTCAGGCCTTTAAAATACTTTTGTAGACTCTTGCTGTAATATGTTGTCAGTGGTTGAGATAGTTGCTGTAGGCATCTTAAAATGCTCATAATCGGGTGGAACCTGATGGAAATCTCTTTGTGGTGTGTCAGTGATGTATGTATGTGCAAAATAAAACAAAACACTACTCCAGGTATGTTTTTGACGAGAATATAACATCATAACTTTATTACAAGCTCAAACATTAATGTTGCCTGATAAAGGCCTTTTAATAATAACCCACTTAAAGAAATAATGACAAAACTCACATTTAAGTAAAAAACAAAAAATAAAAAATGATTAATTGAAAACATAATCAACCGATTATTCGATCACTAAAATAATCGTTAGTTGCAGCCCTAGTTTGTTTTACGAGTGAGAGCATTTTACCCATTAAATGTGAATAAACCAGTTTTGAGTTTCTCAGTGCACATGCGTTTTCAAAACGGGTGATGGTGTTACTTTGTCCACAGCAGAACAACGTGTTCAACTACTTTAGGCCCTAATTTTGTATTTTCTTGACTGGCGCATGTACCGGAATGGAACCGATCAAAATACTACAGAAGACAAAGAATTTTTACTTGACAGTTCGAAGTGAGTTTTCTTTGTTTTAGAGGGCTTCATACCCATTAAAATTCACTAGAATATACAAAATTTAACTTGCTCTTTTAAAAAATTTCTCAGGGAGATCCCCCAGACCCCCATAATCAATACTGTGTTTTTACTTGACAGTTTGAAGTGACTTTTCATTGTTTCAGAGGGCTTCATACCCATTAAAATTCACCAGAATATACCAAATTTGACTTGCCCTTTTACAAATGTTCTGGGGGAGATCCCCCAGACCCCCCAGAATCAAGACTACACCCCACTTTCCCACCACCCTTTTATGTACCTTTATGTTCAGGTTTTGCATTCTTTTTATCTGTATCTCCTTAGAGGCTATTTAGAATAGATTTTTATACTGTATAATGTGTTTATTGTATTTATTGAGGAAAAAAAGAGTGTGTGCCCCCACTACGCTACATTTTAGGGAATTGCTGGCATTGATTTTGCCAAGAAAAAAAATTCAGTCAGATGAAAATTTATTGCTTTAACCCATGCTATAATGATGGTTCTTGATCCAGTGAGACATTGGCATCAATGTGACCAGTTAACACTTAGCCTAGGCTCATGTGTCATACATCAAACTGACAAAGTGAGGAATCTTGGGGTAATTTTTGACCCTACGTTGTCCTTTGACCTCCACATTAGAAATATTATGAGGACTGCTTCCTTCCACCTGCGAAATATAGCGAAGATTTGTCCCATCCTGTCTATGGCTGATGCTGAGATCCTGATCCATGCATTTATCGCTTCTAGATTGGACAACTGCAATGTTCTATTTTCTGCTTTACCGCAGTCTAGCATTAGGGCTCTCCAATTGGTTCAAAATGCTGCAGCCAGACTTTTGACACGAAGCAGAAATTTTGACCACATTACACCCATTTTGACATCCCTTCCCTGGCTTCCTGTCCCAGTGAGACCAGATTTTAAGGTTCTGCTACTGGTCTCTAATATTGTTCACGGACTGGCACCTCCCTACCTAGCTGACCTAATTAAACCTTACGTACTGGCCCGGGCTTTGCGTTCTCAGGGTGCAGGACTACTTTGTGTCCCTAGGGTGAATAAGAAGTCTACAGGTCATAGAGCTTTCTCTTATTGTGCCCCTGTTCTGTGGAATGATCTCCCTGCGTCAATTAAACAGTCAGATTCTGTGGATACTTTCAAGTCCAAACTTAAGATGCACTTATTTTCCGTTTCGTATGGCTAGCATACTGGTATAGTTTTGTTTTACGCTTTTTACTCTTTTAATTAATTTTATTAGGAAACGGAGCGTGCCGCGGCCTCAACTTTACCTAAATTCTGTTATGTGCAGACGCAGGTTGAGGAGCGGACCAACGTCTGACCGAACCCAGCGCTAAATAACCAGAAAGCGGTTCCACAAACAAAACGATTTTATTGCCCCTCCAGTGCAATAATTAGTGTACAACATAAATATTTGGTTTGTCTGGCGGAGTGAAGGACGGCGCGCTCTCCAGCGCCCAAAAGGATCGAAGCCTCGGCGTCTCTGGAGTCAGATTCACCGCCAAACACCCCCCAGGTGGACACGACAAACTGACTGTGTAGGATGGAAAAGGTGAGGTAAGTCAACAGAGCTACAATAAATATCTTTCAGAGGCACACACTATCAGCAACACATTCAGGTCTGAATTTAAGCTTTATGTAAATGAGCAGCTTCTCACAACAGGTGGAGGATCATCAGTCCGTACGCCACGGCAGTGAGAAGCAAACTGCACAATTCTCATCAACGTTCAAATATACTGCGTAACAAAATTCCAAATTACTATTAATGATCATTCAGACAATAATCACCTCTGATGTGTGCTGACAGCATGTGTCCCTCACCCGTCCTCATTCACAGGCACGATGTGTCAAACCCTGGCGCGGTCCTCAGCGTCTCACAAACGAACGTCACAAGGTCGAGTTCCCGGCAATTCTGCTTAAACCACTCATGGCTTAAATGCAGAACGCCATCTCATTATCTGCTTCAGCTGAAAGTCTTTAAGTTTACACGTGAGCATCATCCACAGGTGCTGCGAGTCAGTAGGCCTGCACGTGAACATCCTCCACAGGTGCAGCTAATAATGCTGATGAGGGTGAAGGACTCTTCTGCCAGCACCTTCTCCACAGACAAAAACCAGTTTGCATACCACCTGGAGAGCAAAGAAAAGAAAACAACACAAAAACATCCAGCCAAACCCCCCAACACACAACAGATTCTGGGTCTTTTAGTGAAGCTTAGGGCTAGTGGCCGGCGATCACCTTAGTATTTCTTCTGTTTTCTTGTTTTTTAATTCTGGCAAATTATACTGTATTTTTTGTCTTTCTGATGCCTGATTCTGTTTTTCTTCCTCAGAGGGAGTTTTTCCTTACCACTCTTACTCTGGGGGTTGGTAAGGTTAGACCTTACTTGTGTGAAGCACCTTGAGGCAACCATGTTGTGATTTGGCGCTATATAAATGAAATTAAATTGAAATTGAAATAGCAGAGTGGTCAGTGGACTTGCTTCCAAACTACAATGTTCCCAGTTCAAGACCACCTGCGCCCAGCTGGTTTAGGAAGGGCATCCGGCATAAAATTTATGCCAAAATCAACATGCAGACCCATGTCAGATCTGCTGTGGTGACCCCGAGATGTTCACTTCATTTATATAGCACCAAATCAAAAATGTAAGCCGCGCCAATGCACCTCAACAACACAACAAATGCTTTTAGTCCAAAATCACAGATTTTTAGTTGAGGGCCAACATGTACTTGGCTGCTTCAGTCTCTATCATTTTGGGAAATATAACAACAACAAAAAAAAAAGAACACCATTTTATTCATGTAAATCCATGCAACGTCTTCAGGGTTTGCTGTCATTTAGCATTTTCACTTGCATTTTTCAACATTAAAAAAATTTTTTACTTATGGTGTTTTGCAACTAAACTCTTCATATATGAACAGACCTGTTGAATTGTTTAATACAGACATTGGCTAGTTTGTTAATTCAAGGTAGTTATTTCATCACAAAAAATTAACTACCACAGAAATACAATAAATACATTATAATGTCACCTTCCTAAAATAATGGCCTGAGTCATGTTTTGGAAAATATGACACACTTGAAAGTATCTCTCTCTCTCTCTCTCTCTCTCACTCACACACAGAGAGAGAGGGGTCATAAACATTGAATAAAAACTGCAAGTGTCTGAATTTTAAATATAGTCTAAAAGAATTAGATTTTGACATTTCAGTTTCATTGTGAGCAATGAAATGCTTTTCTGTGACTTCCGGTATGGCGCTGAGGTGAGCAGACGCATTGAACAAGTGTTCCCAACACAGTCGGCTAACTTCCCTATGCTAGAGCTGTATTAACCTTTTAGAATCCATAAACTTATGATGAAAAAGGGAAAGGCACCAAAAAATAATGGTAAACAAACAGACACAAGAAATAGGTGAGAGGGACTCCAAAGAAAAAGTCGACGAGGAGGCAGTCAACCAGCACATGGCTATGTAAGGACTTCAAGCTAGCATCGGAGCTATCCACAAAGAGATTTTAGCTATCCATTCAGATGTGAAAGAAGAATTAAACTGCTTTCGTGATAACCTCTCCAGTGACATGAAGAGAGATTTAAATGGTTTTAGAGAGGAGGTTAATGGAAAGCTAAAGGAAATTGTGGCCAATATGAAAGAGACCAGAGACAAAGCGGAGGAGTCATTACAACGCATAGCAGAAATGGAAGAGTGGACCGTGGTTGCGAAAGAGGTGCTGTCTCAAAGTATAAGCAACAAAGATAAGATTCAAGCCAAGCTGACTGACTTAGAAGTGCACTCAAGAAGAAATAACATCCGTGAGCACGGGATTCCCGAGAAGAAGAGGAAGACAACTTGCTGGGGTTTATTGAAAGTTTCATTATGTCTGAGTTGTCACTCCAGGATACTGATCTAGCTACATCAATGCTGGCACCATGCTTTGAGTCCCAAACCACTGGCAGAATGCCAGCCCCGCTCCAATGTGATCCACTTTTTAGCATACAGAACCAAGGATTTGGTGCTTCAGCAGTGGGTATACTTCGACCAGGACTATTCGGCAGAGGCCCAAAAGAAGAGGAGAGCCTACGCCCCTATCCGAAAACTCCTGAAAGAAATGGTCCTCCGCTTCAAACCCCGCCGCCAGCTAAGCTCTGTGTGTTTTTTGACGGTGGCCTAGTCACATATAACAGTGCAGCTGAGGCCATAAAGGACCTGAGGAAGAAGGGTCTCACACCTGACTACAACAGTAATGACGATCCCCACACGACAGCACCGATGGAAAGACTGGATAGGCTGTCCTGGGGGATGGTGGGGGCAAAGCAACAGAACCCGGGTGCTCACGGAGAGAGAGCGTGGAAAAAATCTCAGTGGATTTCTTCACGATGCCGGGGACACTGCCTCCTCGCCAAGATAAACACAGCCTGTATATTTATTTAACACTCCTGCGGTAACATTTACAATCATAGTGATCTGATCCAACGTATGGACTAAGATCTGAATATGTTCGTAAAGAGACACTGTCAGACATGATAACCATCTCTCATTTAACCTTCACTAATATTAACAAGATATACGTTACTGATTGCTATAAATAGTTTACAATATCCGAGTGTTGCCTTGGGAGCCGGCTTAAAGACTCTGATTGCGCACTGAACTTATACTCATTACTGAGTTATGCCAGTCTGCACTGGAGAGACCCCCATCATCTGGGGGCTTTTCTCTCCAACCAAGACGCCATAATGAGTTACTTTGTTTTGGAAGTCGCTTCTTTGCTACCTTTATCTGTCTGATCACAAGTCACAAGTTTCTTGTTTTTGATTTCTACCCATGTTCAAATGTTAAGGTCACCCTGGATGTGTAAGTTAGAGGGAGCAATTTTATTTAATGATTTATGTCTCAACAGCAGTCTAAAATGATAGCTCTTAATGGTCACAGGTTACATCAAAAGAAGAAAACTGATAGCTAAGATGAAAAGAGAACAGCAACACATCATCTTCTGGCAAGAAACTCACCTAACAAAAGAGGATCATGAGAAAAAAAAAGTGGTTTAACAAGACATTTTATTCTTCCCATACAAATAGACATAGAAGGGGCATTGCAATATTAATTGCAAATAAAATAGACTTCCAGTTATCCAAACAAATCATGGACAAGGAAAGTTAGTCTTGGTGAGGGGAATGATAGACTCAAACAAAGTAACTTTACTCAATGTATACAGACCCCCAGGACATGATAAAACATTAATTGATAAAATATTTCATCTCACAGTGGCAGAAACCTCAGGTTTCTTGATATGTGGAGGGGATTAGAATGCACAACTGCATCCTTCCCTGGATTCCTCAAACCCATTAAAAAAATTAACTCTGAATCACTGTATATTAAAAAATTACTAAAAGGATTGGCCTGTTTGATGTGTGGGGGGAATGTCACCCAATGGCTAGGGAGTTCCTTTTTCTCTCACCCGCTTGGCTTTAAAATTGAACATAATTTTCAAACCATGTACTTATGTAATTTACCAAACAAATTCAAGTCTCAGGATAAGTATTTTTTGAAAATGCTACTGATAGCAGGGGAAAAAAAAATCAGTAACAAGGAAATGGCTTAATGGGGACCCACCGGCAATAAACGAATGGTCAGCCACCGTAGAAGAAATTTGTGAAATGGAAATGCTTACCTTCTCCCTAAGACTGTATAGTAACAAGGCCCAAAAATATTGGTCAAATGGTTAACATATGCAAATGCGAAAGTAACTTGAAATAATGCCACCCCCCCCTTTTTTGCAGTAAATCACGCAGGAAACTCCCACCTGTTAACTTCCTAATATTGTGTTGATTAATCCAAGTTAATACAGTGGCCCCATTGAATGTCTTCTTCATTCTTAATTTGTACGGACCTGTTCAGGGGGTCCTCGTGCTCGATATGGGTGGGTTCGAGCCAGTGCGCCATCTCCTTCATACTTCTTAGCATTTCATCAAGCTTTACTGTAACCCATTGCTATTCAAAACTATTATCTGTTTTCTTTTTCTTGTCGGAAATGCATCACTGTCGCCCCCCCCGGTGACCCACCTGTTCTATGTGTTGTATAATTTCTCTGTTTTGTTTTTCTCTGTAAGATTATAAAACTTTGATTAAAAACAAAGTTAAAAAAAAGAAAAGCTTTTCTGTGTTGACTGTAAGTGTGCCAGTTTGACAGAAAAGTGCTGCAATGTGAACAGGAAGTAAAACAGGAAGACAGAGTTGGCGGTGGTCTGTCTCAACTCTGCGCTTTGCTTTTAAAGTGACAGGATTTTAAGATAGCCACAGGCTGTTTGTTTCTGTCAGGGGTCAGAAGTATCATCTTCAATCAGAGCTGCGTGATCTTAAGAGTGAATGTATTTCATTGAGAACAGTGTTGAATATGTACGTTCTACATCATGGGCTCAACGAGCCGTGCATTCTGAGTGTTGGTCTCAAGTGTAGGATGGGTTCTGTCAGGAATGGCATCCAACATCAACTTTGCCAAACCAAACAAGCACATCACAAATTGAATTTCCACCCTGGATCAGAGGAGACTCAGGTTTACAAATAGTGCCACCGGTGGTATTGTTCAGCAGCATGCCAGTGGAATCTGTGCTGCTGTTGTACAAAGAAGAAGAGGTGAAGAACATGTCTGGAAACAGCAGAAAAGGAGAAAAGCTAGAAGTGAGAGTCTGGGTTTTGAATGTTGGCAAGATCCAAAATAAATTCTAACTTGTGCACCCAGTTCTGGTTTTTAAGCTCATGTTGTCATGCTGCTAGTTGTCATGCTGTACAGTTATTCCACTCTGACAAAAGAACGGTTCAAAGACATCATTAAAAGCCCAAAATTATCTTCACATTCATGCGCACAATGAATGAATGTAAACTGTACCACAAATGTACTTTGTTTAGTTTGGTATTGTTTGGGTTTTAGTGTACTGCAGTGGTGTCAAAAGTACACACATTTGTTACGTAAGTAGAAGTATAGATACTGCAGTTTAAAAACACTCTGGTAAAAGTTGAAGTATCAACTTGACCTCTTTACTCAAGTAAAAGTGAAAAGGAATGTGCTCGAAAACCTACTTAAAGTATAAAAGTATAAAGTAACCTTTAAAAAAAAAAAAAAAAAAAAAGGTAGATGCCACTATATTAATTGAAAGCTTAATTTAAAAACTGATTCGTTCTACATGTGGCCCAAGACCCAAAATTACACCACCTGCACAAAAATGTTTCAATTCTAGAAGCTCTGAAATGCAATCTGGGACTATTCCAGACAATAAACTGCAGTGAGTGCAGCATCCATTTAGTGAAGGAAAAAACAAACACAACTTTTCTTATTTAAATTCATTCCAGTAGTATTCTGCTCTTACTAGGATGCGGCAGTTTTCTAGTTTGGCAGATAGTTCTGGAGGAAATCACTGAAGAAATTAACAAATTGAAAATATGGTTTGACCAAAACAAACTGTCGTTAAATAAGACAGGGATGAAGTGGGGGTGTAAGAGTCACTAGGTGTTCACAGGAAAAACTTATTTATGTATGTATGTATTTATGTATGGGTGATTCTTAGACTACGGGCACTTATTATGTCCTTTGATCATATTGTATGAAAAACAGAAAAAGGGGAAATTTCACACTTTTATAGTTATCTTTACAATGAAAGTGTGTTAAGAAATTTGTTCTAGTAGTCTATGATGACTTTTTCACATTTTTTCAGCATCATTATATGCAAATATTGCCGTTTTGTGCTTGTCCCACACCCAGACTTTTGCTCTTCAATGATAAAAATGAATGGTAAAAAAAGTATTTTCTAATGTTTTAAAATATCTCTGAATAAAATATCAGTACAATAATCAAAACATAATTAGGGTATTCAATGTCATACAACTGTTATTTTTTTTTAAACAAAATGTAGTTGTCCCACACTATTGCCGTAATTTCCACCACAACACTGTAATGTCCCTTTAAACAGTTTGTATGAAAGATTGTTTGGGTAGTTTCTATGGAGATAAACAGTGACATCAGAGCACATGTATATAGCGCCAAATCACAACAAACAGTTGCCCCAAGGCACTTTATATTGTAAGGCAATGGTGTGGTGGAAATTACATTTACAAGGCCAATACTGCCAGTAGTTAAAGAATCACCCGTATGTTCATTGTTAGTTGCTTTTATATTTTCTGTTGTGTTTCAATTCAGGTTCTTTTTGCCTCTTTCTCTAAAACTGTATATAATAATCATTAGATTATTAATATATAAACAAAAATAAATTTAAGAAATATTACAATTTGAAAACAGATGCACCCAAACGTGATGACAGCTGCAATTGCTTAATGCTAAGTTTTAACATTGAAAATGCCGTAGACATGCTAACGCGTTAGCGTCACTCCCGTTTTTAAGTTCTAAAATACATCTATCAACTGTTTCAGAAGACCATAACAGGTCGGGTTTAACATAGAAAGGTAAATAATACTCACAGAAGTATGCTCTTTAGGGTTTTAGCGGGGGAAAATTAAGCGAAAGAAAGAAAGAATAAACGAAGCAACAGGTCGAAGCATTGCTTCAGTCTGCGAACCACTGCTTCGATTGGTTCATGGTTCAAAGCAAAGCCAGGCGCAGAAAAGTTGATTACAGGTGCACATGACGTGAAATATATATAAACATTAAACTGAAGCCAAGAGTAACGAGGCTGTTTGTTTTAAAATGTAAGGAATAGAAAGTAGAAAGTACAGATACTGTGAAAATGTAATGAGTAGAAGTCAGAAGTAGGCAGAAAAATAAGTAAAGGAGTAAAGTATAGATACCTAAAAAGTGTACTTAAGTACGGTAACGAAGTATTTGTACTTCGTTACTTGACACCTCTGGTGTACTGTTATTCCTGGATGTGTTTAAGTGTAAAAGCACTTTGGCATCTATAAGCTGCATCAGAAAGTGTCATCAATACGTTTTATTATCATATGGCTAAGACACTAAGCGCACTCTGATTGCCTGATTGCCGGTCGGATATTTTCCCATATCCGGACCGGTTACCGAAACAGTCGGTCCGCAACGTAGATTTTTATTACAAACAAGGAAGCTAAAAACATAATTAGAAAAACAAAGTCAGACATGAACATACTCCATAAATATCTAAACTGCATCTGAAAAACACAGATTGAAAGCTTACCAGCTAACGACTGGGCCGTCTGTTAGCAAGTTTTTCATTGAGGTGAAGCGAACAGGTCGGACTATGAGCCATCAGCTGCTTTCATATTCGGGCGATACTGTATGTTTTCATGTTTATATATATATATATATATATATATATATATATATATATATAATAAAATAGCCATATAATAAACAAATTATTAACCTCGCTTGCTCGATCTGTATGGAGAAATATCAGACCTCCGTGTTTTCAACATGGAGGTCTGATATTTCTCTGTACAGACATTGTGGATGATTAATAATCCTTTGTTATTTTTATTGAGATGGTTTGCACATGTGCAGAGGAGGGACACAAGGTATATAAGGAGAAAGATGCTGAGGATAGAGCTACCAGGCAGGAAGAGAACAGAGAGGGCAAAGAAGAGGTGCTGAGGGAGGACATGCAGAGGGTTGATGTCACAGAGGAAGATGCAGAGGACAGAGTGAGATGGAAACTGTTGATCTGCTGTAGCGCCCCCTCGTGGGAGCAGCCGAAAGAAGAAAATGATTGTTCACAACAGTGTTTGTCTGCTGTGTTGAATTCCACCCTCGGTAGATGGAAGTTTTTTGTGACATAAAATAAAATGCAGCCACAGCTGTTACAGACTGGTCATACACCTAATTAGCTTTGTTTTTTGTTTTGTTTTAATTTGATGATATGAAGACTTTTAAAAAGTGGCTGAAATGTAGAAAAGTTCCATATTTGTTTGTGTTCAGTTTGTGCATGTCCAGTCCTCAGTCTTTTCCAAGGTTGGTGGGAGGGAGTGTGTAGTTTTTGTCAGACTGAGAGGTCATGACACAAATAGCACCTCCTGCAGCGAGCCAGTCACTTCCTCAGTGTGGCGTTCCTGATGGAGTCATAACGCTACTTCGACCGCTTGCGCGCAGTCAGCGATGTTCCACAGGAGGGTGACAGGTAGCCATGGCTTTTCGCTGAAATGGAAGTGGTGGCAGGAGGTAGGAGAACTGTGGTCTGATTTATGAGTGCCTTGCATGGCAGCACCCTGACATCGGTGTGTGAGTGGGTGAATGTGAGGCATCATTGTAAAGTGCTTTGAGCTTCTGATGCAGATGGAAAAGCGGTGTTTAAATGCAGTCCATTTACTATTTACCATTTTCCATCTTCAAATGCAGTCATAGGTGCTGTCAGAGGTGCAGTCCCAGTGCATTCCCCCAGCTGCTGTCAGCACTGAAGTCAGTGTGTGTGTGTGTGTGTGTGTGTGTGTGTGTTTTTTAATCTGCGGTTTAGTCGCCAGTGACTCAGTCTTCTGTGCTTCTGCTGCCAGTGATGATGATTTCTGTGAACCAAAGAAAGGTCCTGACAGTGTGTGTGTGTGTGTGTAGTTTTTTCCTTTTGGTTGAAATTTTTTCTTCTTAAGATATTAACATCTCGCTGCTAGTGACACGTCTGTTTGTGGAAGTCTGAAGTGGCGTGTCGCTCATGGTTGGGCAGCTGTTGTTGCAGGAAGTGAAAATGAAGGCAAAATGTTGCAGCCGCTGTAAAACATTGGGGCCCGCTGTGGTTTACACCAAGAGCCCCGGGGCAGAAATCATGCTGCAAACCTCCTTTTTGCCATTTCCTCTGGGTTTGGGCAGAGGCCAATGTAAGTCCAGGAGAATAGGAACTGTGCTGGTCTAAGCGCCATCTTTTTGGATTGTGATTCAGACGACTCCACAGAGATGACCCGCAGCTGATGACTGCGTCCTTCAGTGAAGGCGAGGCAGCAGAAAGACCCTCTGTTGTGCAAAGGTCAAATGGGGGGGCTGTCCAGACGGTGTGCCGCCATCATTCAGAACAAAAGCTGTGCATCTTTCCACCACTTAATGCATCTTAGTCATTATGAATACTTAGTTATTAGTAACAGTGCCTCCATTATCAGATGGTGTGGTTTACTGGGAAACTAGAGCAGCAAGTGTTAAAAAAACCCTAAAAAAACTAAATAAAAAATCTCTTGCAGAAACGTCAATAATTGATGTTGGTGCAAACTGTTGTTCTGCTACATTCACCTTTTTAAAGTAAACAGGTGCTGCGACATTTGGACTCGGATTCATTAAATATTGACAGTTAATTAGAACTTTAAGCCAAAAGTACCCATTTCTAAACTCAAGCAAGATGCATAATGTAATGCATCATTTATTATAGTCTCAGCAAAGACGCTGCAAGAAATAAAATAACATAATGTTGAAATCATTTACATTTACAATCCTGATTCCAAATGCAGCCTCAAAGGATTGATTTGGAACTTTTGTAGTACTGGATGACATGAAAACATCGTTTTATCTATTTATTTATTTATTTATTTTAAATAAATCATATTTGTCAGTTATGTGTATATACGGATGTGTCAGGCTCACCAGTACACGTTGAGCAGGTTCGCGTCATGTGGAGTGTGTATCAGAAAGATAGTCTTTAACATACCTGTTTTCACCTTGTCATCTCTGGCTACACGTTTGTCGCCGACATGCTCACGTGGCATGATGCCCCTCACTCTTTGAGTCAGTTAAAAAGGTTCCTGATGAGTGAATGTTATCGCTGCAGGTTTGTAAATATCTGCTTGGACTGTGGTGGGGACCACTTAGCTTACCAAAAAGGGAATGTGATGTATGTCAGAACATGTTTTGTGGCTGGGCAAGGTGCCAGAAGAGGAGGGGATGAAATCCAAGGCTGAACCTTAGAGTTGCAGTCTGTAGAATGTGGAGTGACACTAAAGACCTCTGTGACGACGGATTGTGTATGGAGTTAAATCTAGGCCAAAAGTTTTTGTAATCTGAAAATTATAAAAAGATTGAAAAAGTAAAATTTGAAACTGAAAATTCAATGTTTGTTCTTGAATTTTATAATCATTTAAAAAGTATTATCAAAATAAAAATAAGTGTAAATGTAAGATATATATTTTTCAGTTTAAATAAATTTTTGATTCAGCTCTGTAATTATTTTGATCAAATAATTTATTTTCATTCATATTTCTTTTTTTCACCTTCAGATCTTATTTTTTCAGTTTCAAACTTTTGGCCCCGATCTGGCATGGGAGGGCATGGCTTTGATTGAGAGGGGCGTGGAATTGTGAGTGACATGAGAGCAATCAGTCCTCACATGATGTTGCTTTCAGGAAATGTGGGTACTTTGATAGATAATGACTTAACACTTTCTCTCCTCTGTATTGTCTTGATACCTGTAAATAAAGTAATGCTAAGGACAAAGATGTCTATTACAAGTATTTCTAGACCACTCTTGGTCATTTTTGATGTTTAAAAGATTTGTGAAAAAGATTGTCAAGTTTAACACCTATACCTAAAAAACCGATGTGTCACAAATCCACACAAGACTGTGAACGCAGCGCAGCATCGCCGCATCGCCGCATGGGAATGAGGCAGGTCGCTCATTTTACAGGCTGCCAGCAGTTATTGTCCTTCAAGCAGTGGAGTGTTACGAGCTTTCTAAGTGACACACAGAGAGACCTGGCTCAGCAGATCTGAAGGAAGCTTTAATATGGACAGAACCAAGCAGTCTGCCAGTAAATCCAAATCCAAAGCTGACGGAAGAGTGCTCTGGCTACCGGCGGTGTGAAGAAGCCTCACCATTACAGGCCCGGCACTGTGGCACCCCGCTGCTACTAGAAATCCACTGAGCTACTGATCCACAAGCAGCCCTTCCAGCACCTGGTGAGAGAAATCGCTCAGGACTTAAAGACTGACCTCTGCTTTCAGAGCTCTGCTGTGATGCTCTGCAGGAGGCCAGCGAGGCTGACCTGGTTGGAAGCTTGCGGATCAACAGCTCAGTGGATTTCTGGTAGAGGCGGATCTGTCTCAGTGCCTCTTCCGGCTTTGGCTTTGGACTTACGGGCGGTCTGCTTGGTTCTGGTGACATTAAGTTTCCGCTGTGAAACTGCTGGCCATTTTGTTACATCGTCATTAAATTCACTATCCGGTAAAACATACGGATCCACTGAACCAACTGCTACACATTGATCACAATAAACAGCTTTATCTCGAGGGTTTAAAGCAGTGGTCTCCAGACTATTCCAGAAAGGGCCGAGAGGGTACAGGTTTTCTTTGCAGCCACTGAGTTCAGCAGGTGATTTCACTGATTAACATCACTTGGAGCAGGTGGGATGAGTTCATCAGTGAAATCACCTGCTGAAGTCAGTGGCTGCATAGAAAACCTGCACCCTCTCGGCCCTTTCTGGAATAGTTTGGAGACCGCTGGTTTAAAGCCTCATAATAAGCTTTCATTCTCTATTTTCTTTCACGCACCAGCCGTGTAGTAATCCACAATGGAGAGGGGAGCAGAGTCATTATCTATCAAAGTACCCACGTTTCCTGAAAGCAACATCATGTGAGGACTGATTGCTCTCCTGTCACTGACAATTCCACGCCCCTCTCAATCGAAGCCACGCCCTCCCATGCCAGAACAGGGCCAAAAGTTTGAAACTGAAAAAATAAGATCTGAAAGTGAAAAAAGATCTGAAGGCGAAAAAAGAAATATGAATGAAAATAAATTATTTGATCAAAATAATTAGAGCTGAATCATAAATATATTTAAACTGAAAAATATATATCTTACACTTATTTTTATTTTGATAATACTTTTTAAATGATTATAAAATTCAAGAACAAACATTGAATTTTCAGTTTCAAAATTTATTTTTTCAATCTTTTTTATTTTCAGATTACCAAACCTTTGGCCTGGATTTAGCTCCATAATTGTGCAGATGTTTTAATCATTCATTTCTAATGTTGTCATATTGCTCACTCATATTTTGTAGCTTGAGTGCTGATGGGGGATGGTGGCCAAAAGGTTAAAGTGGTCACAGGTTTAGTTCCCTGATCAGGCACACATCACAAAGGTTCCCTGCGGTTGTTCCCACTGCACAGTGTGGTGACTTGTATGGCAGCTCACTGACGTGAGTGTGTTATAGAACTATAATGTATTTTTTTCCATTTGTTCAGCTGATTGGCTGCTTATTGTCAGGTGTGCATGCTGCAAAGAAATGATGGACAGCAGAAAACATGAAGGAAAGCACTTTTTCTACAATCTGTTATCGTCGCTTTCCACCCATGAGTGCCATTATTTATTTTTCACAGACCCGAGCACCTGTGCATCAGTTATTTGCGCACCTGGTTATTGGATTTCAGGTTCTCTCCTTGAAGTGTCACTAATGCCTGTTAATTCCACCTGTGCAGGAAAAAGAAAAAGAGAAGAAGGAAAAAGACAAGGAGAGCAAGGACAAGGAGAAGAGGACAGTGAATGGTCACCTGTTCACGCTGGTGAGCTCAGGCCAGGCCACCCAGTGCTCCCAGTGCTCCCAGTGCTCTCACTGCAACAAGCCTTTCAACAATAAGGAGATATTCCAATGCACATGTAAGTCTCACTGAGCTCCTTAACTGAGGTCTCAGCTCAGGAAACTCAGTCATGAATGCACACACAGTGTACCACATTAGGTGTTAATTTAGCTCAGCGGCAGTGTATCACCGCAACACAGAGACAGAACTTGTAATCTTTTCTTTTTTTTTTAACACTTCTGTGTGGAGTTTCTCTGTGAAACATCACCTTATCGTGGAAAAGTTTGTTTGCCTCTTTGAACCTGAGAGCTTTCTGGAGCCTTCATGCTCTTGGTAGGGTCTCCCATGACAAATTGGTCTTAAGCCCCGTTTACACATAGACGGTTTTGTCGGCGGGTAGTACGTAGACTGAAGTTTGCGGTAGTTCCGGCTGTTTTCGCGGTGGAACATTTCGCCGCCGTACTATCCACAAATAGGCGGATAAAACGCCGCTAAATCCGCCGAATAAAGCAGTGTTTTGACGCCGTAGCATCCGGCACACGTCAGGCAACGGGGGTTAATACCCAGTTCTATCCTTTACAATCGCAGGTTAAGACGTGCGTGAGAACGGCGGTGTTCTGCTGCTGCTGATAATGCCCTGTATACCGCTGGTTAATACCCAGGTTTTTATCCAGGCAAATCCTGCATTACTCCAGGATCATTTGCATATAGGCACCGCCCCCAGAGTATAATAGGCTGAAGCAGCAGGAATACATGCCTCTGTCACTGCAGGGGGAGGGAGATCATCCTCAGCCTTTTCTTCTCCTTCCTTTCCCCCTCCTCAACGTGTTGCTCCGTCTCCACCACAGGCCTCCCCTCTGCTTCTGAACCAGACGTCTTGGTTTCCTTCTTCTTTAAGTCCTTGCCGCTGCCAACTTTCTTTTAGGAGGCATACTGGAGCTTCTGTGCAAAAATATCTGGAGCTGGCCGTGAGTGAGAGGCCTGCATGCAGTGCGCTAGCATTTTTATACTGACTGCCGCCTATCGGCCGTTTGGAACACCATTTTAACCGGGAGGTGGCATTTAGAACGGCGTACTGTCCGCTAGCGGCGCCGTTTTGTCTGCCTCTGTCGCCGGTTAAAACGCTGTTGTGTACGCCGATGTGGACTCTATCTCCATTTTATACTCCGTTGATTAGGGATACAACGCCGGCCGCCCAATAACGGCGGTGTAAACTGCGGCACTACAGGAAGGGACAGGATGAAACGGCGATTAAAAAGTATCAAACGCCGTTGTTCGCGTTGTCTCTGTTGTCACGCGAATTCTCCGGGAGCGCTCCCGGAATTATTCGACATGTTGAATAATTTTTTCGCCGATTCCCGGTGAAGCCGGAACTAAGCCACGCCCCCTAGTGCCGGCATTAACAATGGTATTTGATCCCTAAGACGGCCCGGAGGAGCCAAAAACTCTTCCGGGACGCTTCCGGGAGCTCTTACCATCTATGTAAACGGGGCTTTAGGCGAGGGCCAGACTAAGGGTCCCTTCACACATAGTTCGAATTTGTTTGAATTGCGCATTAAGTGTGCATGAAGCAGGAATCGTACGAGGTCTATTAGAAAAGAAACCGACCGTTTTATTTTTGAAAAAACTATATGGATTTCATTCATATGTTTTTACGTCAGCCAAGCTTGAACCTTCGTGCGCATGCGTGAGTTTTTCCACACCTGTCGGTGACGTCATTCGCCTGTGAGCACTCCTTGTGGGAGGAGTGGTCCAGCCCCCTCGTCGGATTTTCATTGTCTGAGAAGTTGCTGAGAGACTGGCACTGTGCTTCATCAAAATTTTTTCGAAAACTGTGAGGCACATCCGAGTGGATACCATTCAAGAAATTAAGCTTGTTTTCGGTGAAAATTTTAACAGCTGATGAGAGGTTTTGGATTGTTTCTATCACTATAAGGACTTCCCACGGAGCGGGACGTCGCGCAGCACTCCGAGGCGATGTCGTCATCCTGTTTCAAGCTGAAAACCTCCAAATTTAAGCCTCTGTTGACCCAAGACATCGTGAGAGAACAGAGAACTTTCAGAAGAGGTCAGAATCAGCAGTTTATCTGGACATTCCACTGTTAAAGGAGATTTTTTTTAACGAAAGACGTGTGGACGGATTGGCGTACCGGCTCGCAGCCGGCGCGGCGCGCCCGCCACAGGAAAAACACCTCCATGTTGATAACCATTTGTAAAATCCAGGCGAGGTCCTTAAGGCTTCCAAAGGAGGTGTTTTTCCTTCAAGCTTGGCTGATGTAATCACACGTGATTCAAATCCATATGGTTTTTTAAAAAAATAATAAGGTTGGATACTTTTCTAATAGACCTCGTATGTAAACCGTGTAACGTTGTCCCTGCCTCCAATGCCCCGTACACCTGTTGCTACAACTACTTGCGCACACCAATGGGTGACAGACAGAGTGCGCGCTGTGCGAGCTCATCAAACCCTCTCGTGGCGGGTGTCGGCCCCATGAGTGTGGCTTTGGTGTGTGTGCTAAAAGCTGAGAGGCGGTGTAGCCGCCCACTGAAACATCTGTGGAGATCTGTTATTCTGGACATCCTAGCTGGACAGTACTGTGTTTGGACAGACACGGACTAACAACTGACCACTGTGACACGCGTGTGTCTCTTTGCTGTCATCAAGTGGACATAAATAAAGACATATATCACTGTGGCAACGGTCTGCAGCTAGCAAGTGTGCTGTTTCGCCGTATTCGACCAAACTTCGCACTATGTTGTGAAGGGGCCCTAAGAATGGTTCACATGAGGAAACTTGACCCAGCACCGTGACCTTCCATCTTCACTCTGTGGGCTCACCATGCGCAAGGCGGACCGCTGGGGTTGGTTGTGCTTTCCCATGGGTGGCAGTGAAAGTCGAGGGCCTTGACAGACCAGACCTGGGTGGCAGAGGCTAGGTCTGGGGACGTGAAACATCACCTCGCTGTTTGGATGTTGGAGTGCTATCAGTTAGATCTGGTGACTGTTGTTTGTTATTGGACTTCTGTGTTAGTCACGGACTGTCCATATCGAACACCATGTTCAAACATAAGGATGCTCATAAGTTTACATGGTACCAGAGCACCCTAGGCCGAAGGTCTGTGATCAATTTTTTGATCATATCATCTGATCTGACGTCACATGTTCTAGACATCGGGTGAAGACAGGGGCAAAGTTGTCAACTGATCACCATCTGGTGTTGAGTTTGATCAGAGGGTGGGGGAGAAATTTGGACAGAACAGGTAAGCACAAACAGATAATGCAGGTGAACTGGGAACGTCTGGAGGAGCCCACTGTCCAACAGATCTTCAACTCACACCACCGGCGGACTGAGGGGACAATGGAGCATGAGATTGGCCGGGGAATCGGCGAGGGAAGGATAGTATTGCATTCACTGTACCATACTGTGAAGAAATTATTTTAAATGAGAAGTGCCATGTCAAAAAATGAGCTAGGCTGCACTCTGCCGGTTGTGCGCATTGCTGCTTGTCGTCAAGCCGCTGCTGTCAAAGTTTAGCACAATCCAAATTTCAATGCTGCATGCTATGGCATAGCTTTGCACATCCAGTAGAAACATGGCATCAGGCCAAAACAGAGAAGACAACAGAGTGCAGAAATGTGTAGACACAGCAGAAAATCCTTACAATTTTTTTGACCTCAAGATTAATTTGATTACTATACATTTTGATGTTAAAATCAACATTTGTTACATTAGAAAACTTGTAATTAAAATAGTTTTAAGTAAAAACAAAAAACATTTAGAAATCTTTGTTCATCTGTTAATTAAAAGGATATCTTGTGTTGTTGTTTCAGATGAGATGATTTCTAGATTAACATGATTAGAAACCTTGGGCATTTTAGACAAAATGGCATGAAAAGTAATGTGTACATTTTTAAGTCAGGTAAATTCATTCATATTTGTATTACAACTAGGAAAAAAAGACACCATAAATAAATATAAATATTTACTATAAACACAAGAGGAGATGAAGCAATAATGACTGCAGTGTTTGTTAATTGAGATTTCTCAATGTGACATAAACCTCATGATTACATTTTTTTTTAATTCAGTCATTCAACATTTAATTACAATCCTCATTGACTAAAATATGAATTTGACTATTCTAGTGATTGTGAAATTCTTTTAAATTATGCACAGTAGGGGCGGGGCTTCTTCTATGTGCGCAAATGTCTTTTTGACTAAACTTCAACTTCAGGAACATGTTTAATGATTCATTAATTTAATCTTAAAATATAAAAGGAAACAGCTTTTTCAAATAATAAAATAGTTGCTCTTTAAAGAGCCTTTGTTTTATTCAGAAGTGTAGCTGCAGGTGTTGGTTTTCAGAGATGACAGGTGAGCTGGTCCCTCAGGACATTTAACCAGATGACAAGGGAGCGATCAGAGCACCACAGCAGCATGTCTGAGTCTGACTATCTGACTGACTATCTGAGTCCGAGTCTCTACACCCAAAACGATCAAAGGGAATAATGTGATTATTAACCATCAGCTGACAAAGTGAAACCTCTTAAATCATTCTAAAGTCACCTTTAAGCAGAAATGAGGCGATAACCAGTGAATCGCTGATGGCGCTCCGAGGTGACGTATGTGCATAAGCACATCAGACTGAGACATGCTGCTGCTATCACACTCTGATTCCCCCCCATCTATTATTTTAAAGTAATGCTGAATTTAGGCGGCGGGGCCATTCGGGCTGCGACACCAGTTCCAGATGAGCTGTTGAAGATGATGAGATGAGACTACTGTGTGGGGTTGATGTGTAGATGTTCCACCTCTGTCACATTCCTTCTCTATCTGTTCTTGTCGTGGTCCTTCTTACTCATCTGTTATTTTTTTTTCTTTTGTTGTTTTTTTGGTGACATTACTTTCCGTTTGCAAATATAATAAAAATTAAAAAAAAATAGCCCCTGTGAAGCCTGCTTTGAAAGCATGCCAGCTGACAGTAAAACCAAAGAAAAAGTTCAAGAACTAAACAATGGCACACAACAAAAAAGTTTCCAGAAATTAGAAGCTGCTGGAGTCAAATGTGGAAAAATAGACATCTGGAAATTCCTGTTACAGAGATTGATGCCGTTGAATATATCATCTTTGTTTCCAGTGACTAAGCTATGTTCTGCTAACATAACATGAATGAATGATTTAAAACACATTTTCACTTCCTGTCTTTTTATCAAGTAAACATAAACAATATAAGCAAACCTGTTCTGACATGTTTGTTTGTTCTCGACGCGATTAAAGTTCACACTTGTAGAAATGTCTGTGAGAATAAATGTGCATAATGAAAACAGATCAATTATGATTTTCTTAACGTTTGTATTTAAAAACTTATCCATCTGTTTTTTAGTTTTATAGTTTGAGCTATCGTTAGAGTTGCATATGGATGTGCGCGGAGCCTTCTGTCTGCACTCTGTATTTTTTGTCCGTCTTTGTGCAGTGCCACAGAAAAGCTTGTTATGGCGTCAGATCAGTGACAAAACCCCACTTGTGTAAAAAATGCATTCACGCGTAGATATTAACTGCACGTGCAAATAATCACTCCACGCGCACAAATTATCCCAGCGCTCCCCCTGCACGCTCGAATAATATAATTTTACTAAGCAAACATTACATCCACAAATGTTTTTTTTTTCCAAGACAAAACCAAACATTACTCACAGGGGAAATGAGTTTAAACTTAATAATAAATCTCTATTATTGATTGAATCCAATAATATTTTAAAAGTAGTTTCTTTTATTGACAACTTTGATTTGTAAATGTTTTGTTGTCCTATATTTTCTTTTTTATTATTTGTAAATAATATTCATTAAGTCCCTTATGTTCTAGTATTTGTATTTTCATGTTTACAGCTATTTCAGTATTTTGTACAGGACCTGTTTTGTTTGGATTTGATTCATAAATAAATATATATATATATTTTTTTAAGGAGGTGCCGTTGTCTCCTTCAGGGAGGTGGTGGCATCATGGTTTCCATGTGATTTAAGAGGTTTTAATTTGTCATCTGATGGTTAATACTCACATTATTCCCTTTGATTGGTTTGGGTGTACAGAGTTAGTCTGCAGACGCACCGGTGTCAGGAGGTGATTTTTTATGACTTTCTGTATTTTGTTATGAAATAAAGCTGAATTTATGTGGAAATGATTGTTGTACAGAAGCTTCAGACATCTGTCGCTGAGATAAATGGTGACTAGAGTGAAGTTTTAAGAAAAAACGAGGTGATAATTGCTTAACGCCGTTGTCTCCATCTGACTTCCGCGTCAGAGTAGAGGGCTGTCAATTAAACCTCGCTCTCCAGAGACAGCCAATCACAGTAGAGCCACTGCCGGCCTGGTTCCCTCCCCCATAGTGCCATAAGTTTCAAGCGAGCAAGCAGGAATTCTCTGCGCGTGAGCAGAAATCAACTTTGCGCGAGCAGAAATGAAGTGTTGAGAGGGTGGGGGGAGCACTGGTCCTCGCCCGCAGCACCTTTGCGCGCGCGCACAGAGATAATTTGCATGGGCGCAGTTAATATCTACGCGTGAATGCATTTTTTACGCGAGTGGGGTTTTGTCAGTGATCTGACGCCATACTTGGAGGGGGGTAGCAGTTTGAGTGAGACGTGCCCCTTGGCAAAAAGATGCGCTGAAGACATTATTGTAAAGAATTGTCAGCCCACTTGCCATGAAGTCTTTACCATCCCCAAAGACCTCGTCTGTCCACTCTGCTGTCTGCAGTAGAAATGTTATTAAGGCCTCTTCAGGAGCCTTTAATGTTGCGCAGTGCCCTCTAGTAGACACAGGAGTTAACATCTGTGCTGGTGTTGTAAAGGACGTATGGAAGTCTGCGGACAGTGATGTTGCACTGTTTGAAAGGCGTATAAATGAGCCTTTCGTAAATGGCTTTATTTTTCTGTTTCTGTTGTTTTGACGTTTAAAATTTTGTCATGTTTGTCAAACACTTTATGCCGTTGTCAGACTCTGTTATGACGTTGGTAAACAAGTCTCATTCTATTCCACTGAAGTGATGGTGAAGAGGATGTACTTTATTGCACAAGCTCTGCTGCAACTCCAGAAAAGGCCTAAAAAGGAGAAAGCAGTGAGCCAGTTTCAGCGGCCGTAGTCCGCCTCAGCTTCAGTCTGACAACACGGCTCTTGTTGTGCTGACTGGGTCTGGTTTGGATTGTCGGACCTTCAGACAGTTTTGACTAGCAGATGTTTGGCTGGTGTCCATTCAGAGGGCAAAAACAGAGGTCTTTTGTCTGCCATCAGCTGCACTCAGAAACAAACAGTTACAGACTGACATCCTGAGGAGATCCTGCTTTCTGAGACCTTTTAGTCTTTAATTCATTAGTAATTTAATCCCAATACCTGTATTTTCAGCTTGCAGGTGTTTTTGTTTTTATCTCTCAAAACCCCAGTGGATCCTGTTTCTAAATCTGATGGTTCCTGCTGGGTCCTGTTGCTGAATCTGATGGTTCCTGCTGGATCCTGTTGCTGAATCTGATGGTTCCTGCTGGATCCGGTTTCTGAATCTGGTGGTTCCTCCTGCCTTTATTTTCGATTCACCACTTTTTTTTCTCCTTGTGTGGATATGATTGGTTCGTGCTGCAAATTCAGTTTTTGGTCAAACATTAAGATTTAGAAGGTAAAAAGAAGAATTTATGTGCTGAAGGTCATAAGGTCAGATTTGGGAGCAGGTTTTTATTTTAGGATTCTGAATGATGGCTGTTGTTCCAAAACGCTGCATTGGGAATGTTTACATAAGTGGAATTTTCCCATGCTGCAGTGCACATGGGTGCGTACCTCTCTGTTCCTCCTCCTCCTCCTTCTTCCTAGTCCAGCAGTGTTACCTCTGGATTGCATCACGTGCTCTGCAGCAGTCTGGCTTTCATTAGCGTGCTGGTGGAGTTTCCTGGCTACGAATCCAGGATTTGTAGCCGCCACCTTTGCACACACCCTCAGCGCCCTGCCACTCCTCACTGAGCGCCGTCTCGCTTTGTTTTCCAGACTGTAATGCTTCCGTCCACAAAGGCTGCAGGGAAACGCTGCCTGTGTGTGCCAAGGTGAAGATGAAGGTAAAATTTGCCTCTCAGAGTTGCTCAGTTGTGGATTGTGTTTTCCCTTAAACTTACCATGTTGAACTTCTGCTGTTTTTCTTCCTCCTGCTAGTTTCCCAAACAGCAGATATCAGTCCCAGATTCAGCTTCTACTCCTGCAGTCACGATGAGGAACAAATGTGAGTTTCAAACTGAGGACTCGCCGGTTGCATATTCATGCTGATGCTCCACCAGGTTGCTTTGGCTTGTGGTGATGACCATTTCCTGTTCAGGTTCCCTTTATTTCCAGGCATTTGTTTGTTTCGAAGTTAATTACCTTTTTTTCCGGAGTATAAGTTTTTTTTTTTTTTTTTTTTTTTACTAGTTTGAGACATCTTGCAACTTAAAGTTCAGTGCGACCTGCATACCAAAAAAAATGATTCATGATCATGAATTTTACTTACAGTGGAAACAAGAAACATGGAGCTAAATTACTTTCAGTATGCTTTTAAAACATCTGGGTCTCACTTTGTTATTCGTTATATGAGCAATCGTGATTGCGTTGCTACTTTGCTTTTCCTCATGCCTTCCGCAATCACCGGACTCCAGAGATAAAATACATTTGCCGTTCATGCTCATTGCAAGAAAATATGAATAAATGTCTTTACCAAATAGCAAAGCACCCTGTCTCCTGACTCTAACTACTGAGTAAATGGACATCTGTTACTGCGTGCTGCTGTCAGAATGCAAACAATAACTGCTACACGCAACGGTGAGCTGGTTTGAACGGAAATCATCTTTTTGTTCCCTGCTGGCTGAGGACCTGAAAGAGAATTATGTTGTGGTGATTTCCATCTGTCCATCTGTCCTAAAAAAGCTTTCTAAAATAAACTCTGCTCACACTTTTAGGTGGATTTTCATGAAACTTTAGCAGTACGCATATTTTAATATCATTAAATGGACTGCATACAAGGACTGCATTTACACTCAACAAAAATATAAACGCAACACTTTTGGTTTTGCTCCCATTTTGGATGAGATGAACTCAAAGATCAACTTTTTCCACATACACAATATCACCATTTCCCTCAAATATTGTTCCCAAACCAGTCTAAATCTGTGATAGTGAGCACTTCTCCTTTGCTGAGATAATCCATCCCACCTCACAGGTGTGCCATATCAAGATGCTGATTAGACACCATGATTAGTGCACAGGTGTGCCTTAGCCTGCCCACAATAAAAGGCCACTCTGAAAGGTGCAGTTTTATCACACAGCACAATGCCACAGATGTCGCAAGATTTGAGGGAGCGTGCAATTGGCATGCTGACAGCAGGAATGTCAACCAGAGCTGTTGCTCGTGTATTGAATGTTCATTTCTCTACCATAAGCCGTCTCCAAAGGCGTTTCAGAGAATTTGGCAGTACATCCAACCAGCCTCACAACCGCAGACCACGTGTAACCACACCAGCCCAGGACCAGAACATCCAGCATGTTCACCTCCAAGATCGTCTGAGACCAGCCACTCGGGACAGCTGTTGAAACAATCGGTTTGCATAACCAAAGAATTTCTGCACAAACTGTCAGAAACCGTCTCAGGGAAGCTCATCTGCATGCTCATCGTCCTCATCAGGGTCTCGACCTGACTCCAGTTCGTCGTCATAACCGACTTAAGTGGGCAAATGCTCACATTCGCTGGCGTTTGGCACGTTGGAGAGGTGTTCTCTTCACGGATGAATCCCGGTTCACACTGTCCAGGCAGATGGCAGACAGCGTGTGTGGCGTCGTGTGGGTGAGCGGTTTTCTGATGTCAGTGTTGTGGATCGAGTGGCCCATGGTGGCGGTGGGGTTATGGTATGGGCAGGCGTCTGTTATGGACGAAGAACACAGGTGCATTTTATTGATGGCATTTTGAATGCACAGAGATACCATGAGGAGATCCTGAGGCCCATTGTTGTGCCATACATCCAAGAACATCACCTCATGTTGCAGCAGGATAATGCACGGCCCCATGTTGCAAGGATCTGTACACAATTCTTGAAAGCTGAAAATGTCCCAGTTCTTGCATGGCCGGCATACTCACCGGACATGTCACCCATTGAGCATGTTTGGGATGCTCTGGACTGGCGTATACGACAGCGTGTACCATTTCCTGCCAATATCCAGCAACTTCGCACAGCCATTGAAGAGGAGTGGACCAACATTCCACAGGCCACAATTGACAACCTGATCAACTCTATGCGAAGGAGATGTGTTGCACTGCATGAGGCAAATAGTGGTCACACCAGGTACTGACTGGTATTCCCCCACCCCACCCCCCCACCCCCAAATAAAACAAAACTGCACCTTTCAGAGTGGCCTTTTATTGTGGACAGTCTAAGGCACACCTGTGCACTAATCATGTGTCTAATCAGCATCTTGGTATGGTATGGTGAGGTGGGATGGATTATCTCAGCAAAGGAGAAGTGCTCACTATCACAGATTTAGACTGGTTTGGGAACAATATTTGAGGGAAATGGTGATATTGTGTATGTGGAAAAAGTTTTAGATCTTTGAGTTCATCTCATACAAAATGGGAGCAAAACCAAAGTGTTGCGTTTATATTTTTGTTGAGTGTATATAGTGCTTTTCCATCTGCATCAGACACTCAAAGCACTTTACAATGATGAATCACTTTCAGCCATTCACATAAACACGCTCACACACCATGCAAGTGCTGCCATGCAAGGTGCTCACTACACACCGGGAGCAACTCTGGGATTAAGAACCTTGCCCAAGGGCCCTTAGTGATTTTCTAGTCTGGCTGGGGTTTGAACCGAGGATCCTCTGGTCTCAAGCCCAACGCTTAACTTACTGGACCATCACCACCCACCTATCATTCTAGTTTTACCAGAGTTATGGCCCTTGATTAACAAAGCTAGACTCCCTCAGTTTCATGCTTGGGTGCCTGCATTCTGAAATTAACTTCTCTAACATTTTTAAGAGGAATTTTAGGAAACTTGGTACAGTTCCTTGAAATTATGTCAGAATGTAGAAGGCACTTGTACCAAAGCAGCATTTGCCAACGGGGGATATTCTGCTCTCAAAGCACTGTTGTTATAGTTGGACCACCATCAGCTACTTCAGGAAATGTTCCACAGACAAAAGAATCCACAAACACAAGTCTGTGTTAATGGGCTCAAAACATTTGTGTGATAATTCATTGTTAATTATTAAATGACAAAGCGGACAATTACCAAACAGCTGGCTTCACGCTCTCTATGAAGACTCAAATAAAATCTCATCTGTCGTCTGATTACAAAAAGATGCTGTTCAAAAAACTTAGGCTAATATATTAGTTGAGCTACTTTCTTTTTTATCTTCTTCTTAAGATAGAGTAGGAGGAAGAAGAATAAAGAAAAAAAAATGCTCTTTGTTCATAAGAAATAATGTGTTTTTAACTGGAATACCACACTTTTGAACAAGTTTTTTTTTTTTTTGAAAAAGAAGAAGAAACTGAAATTAGACTTATTTGAAACTACAAAGGCAGTTCTTTTAAGAACAAGAAAATTAAAAGTGACTTTATATTTGTATATTTTATAACCATGGCAAGCTAATGAGAAAATAATTATTCATTCATTCATCTATTTTTGGTATCTGCTTCCTCCAATCAAGTGTTGTGGGAGAGCTGAAGCCTATCCCAGCAGTTATAGGGCAAGTGGTGAGGTCCGCCCTGGACAGGATGCCAGTCTATTGCAGGGCCACATATAGAAAAACACAAGTATTCACACTTGCACACACAACTATGACCAATTTAAAATGACCAATCCACTTAACCTGCATGTCTTTGAAAGTGGGAGGAAGCCGTAGTACCCGGAAGAAACCCACACAGACACCGGGAAAACAGGCAAGCTCTACACAGAAAAGACCAGGTGGGAAGAAATCCCTTCTTACTGTGAGGCAGCACTGTTAACCATTAAGAGTGGTGCCAATAATAATCATATCTCAAGGAAAAAGCTCAGTCAGTTTAAAGGATGTCCTCAGGGATCATTATTGGATCCCCTTATATTCTTAATAACACATAAATTTTTCTCAGTTGTCTGCTGTTAGCTGTCATCTGACTGTCTGTCTGTGTGCTGGTACAGCAGCTGGGACTCGGGAGCGGCCTTGGTCAGCCATCTTGTATCCTGAGGACAGTTCTTCTTGGTGATACCGTCATCGAGGAGACACACTAGTATCATGACTTTCCCTTCAAACAACCTCTCCAAGAGTCTGTCGATAAGTAACATTGCTGGGTGAGCAACATCAACAATATTTACACTAACCTCAAATAAACTGATAAATACTTTAAATCATTCTGAATCCTGGTGTTGAAAGTTCTGTGAAGTACTTAGTCTGATGTACTCTCCATTCAGTCCCGTGTTTGACGACATGAACATTAAAGGCCTGCGGTACCTTTCCCAGTCCACAGACTCCCTTAACAGAACCAACCACATCACAGAGTCCATGGAATCCCTCACTGATGAAGGTGAAAACACACACATCCCCACCCACACACCCAACATTCAGATGTTTTATTGTTGTGGCACAACATGTTCCTGTGGACAAATACCAAGATCTAAGTACTACCCGTGATGAGTAGGAAGAATGAATTCCGGAGTGCATATCTCTACAAATTAAAGATCACGTAAGATGTCACTCTAAACACTTTATTTTATTCACAGCTTCTGCAAAAACAAACAGTGTCATTGCACATATTCCTCGACAAAGACATTCTCTTTAAACACAGTCCTTTTCACAGCAGCAGGAATAAAAGGCCAAGAAATAAAAATTAAATAAAAATAAAATTGAAAATTTAAAGGACATAAAATCCATTAAATGTAAGTGCAGCATGAAGGTGCAAAGGTCCAGCTGAAGCAGAGCTTTCACAGCCCTGGAGAAGAAGCTGTTTTTAACTCTTTGTCCATGCCTTCATGACTCTTGTCTGTCAGAGGGGAGGGTGCCAAAAAGACATTGTCTGGTGTGTAAGACCTGATCTTTTTGGCTCTGTTTCACAACCGGGCAGAGTGGATATGTTCCACGGCTGGAAGAGGTGCACCGAGAATCTTTTGTGCAGTCTTTGTGATCCGCTGAAGATCTTTCCTCCCCTCTGAGGTGCAGCTGGAGAAACACACCATGCATCCATAGCTCAGTACACTTTCTATGGTACACTGGTAGAAGTTGGCGAGATGTTTCTGTGGGAGCCCAGATTTCCTGACAGTCTGCAGGAAGACGTGTCTCTCCTGGGCCTTTACCAGCTCCTTGGTGTCGATTTGCGGTGCATCTGAAAAGTATTCACGCACTTCACTTTTTCCACATTTTATGTTACAGCCTTATTCCAAAATGGCTGAAATTAATTTTTTCCCCTCAAAATTCTACACACAATACCACATAATGACAATGTGAGAAAAAGTTTTTTTTTCCAAATTTATTAAAAATAAAAAGTAAAAAATCACGTGTACATAAGTTTTCACAGCCTTTGCCATGAAGCTCAAAATTGAGCTCAGGTGCATCCTGTTTCCACTGATCGACCTTGAGATGTTTGTACAACTTAATTGGAGTCCACTTGTGGTAAATTCACTTGATTGGGCATGATATGGAAAGGCACACACCTGTCTACATATAAGGCCCCACAGTTAGTGCATGTCTGGGCACAACCCAAGCACAAAGTCAAAGAAATTGTCTATAGACCCCAGAGACAGGATTGCCTCGAGGCACAAATCTGGGGAAGGGCACAGAAATATTTCTGCTGCTTTGTCCCAATGAGCACAGTCACCTCCATCATCCATAAATGGAAGCTGTTCAGCTCCACCAGCTGGATGCCCATCACGAGACAGATTGGAATCTTTGGCCTGAAGGCCAGGTGTCATGCTAGGAGGAAACCGGGTTACTAGCCCTACAGTGAGCCATGGTGGTGGCAGCGTCATGCTGTGGGGATGTTTTTCAGCATCAGGAACTGGGAGACTAGTCAGGATTGAGGAAAAGATGAATGCAGCAATGTACAGAGACATCCTGGATGAAAACCTGCTCAGAATCAAAATCGAAATTGCCAAGTTCTTACATACAAGGAATTTGATCTGGTGTTGTTGGTGCATAAACAACAATAAAAAAGAAAAGGAAAAAAACACTTCTGTAAAAAGTAAGAGTCCAATAGGCAAAACTATGTTCACTGCAAAATAAATAAATAAAACGTAGTGGCATATGATTGGTGTACAGAAGTGCAGTACCTTTCAGTGCAGGGATGACCAATCTGTACATTGTGTAATTTGGGGGTGGGGGGCAGGGTAAATGGGGGTCTCTGGCATTATTTATTAATATAGCTGAGGATGGAAAGAAGCTGTTTTTATGTCTTGAGGTTTTTGTCCTGATGGACATCAGCCACAATCTTCCTTGCTCACCTCAGGGCCCTGGAGGTGTACAGGTGCTGTAAGGATGGTAGAGTATAGTTGATCACCTTCTCTGCTGCGTGGATGATACGCTGCAGTGTGCTCCTGTCCTTAGCAGTGGCGGCAGCGTACCAGATGGTGATGGAAGAGGAGATGATGGATTCAATGATAGCAGTGTAGAAGTTCACCATCATTGTTATTGGCAGATTGAACTTCCTCAACTTCCGCAGAAAGTACATCCTCTGTTGTGCTCTCTTGATGAGAGAGCTGACGTTCAGCTCCCACTTGAGGTCCTGGGTGGTGGTGATCGCCAGGTAACAGAAAGACTCCACAATGATGACTGGGGAGTCACACAGGGTGATGGGGTTAAGATAAGATAAGAAAGCCTTTATTCATCCCTCAATGGGGAAATTTCAGTGTCACATCGCAGCATAGAACAGTAGGAGTAAACAGAAGGGCATACAATAAAACAAACAAGCATCTCTTAAAAACAAGAACTAAAAAAGCACTGAGTAAAGCGGGTAAAGCTAAGGCTACCATTGTTCAGTTCAATGCTGCACTGCCGGGATGATATACACTGTCAGGATGTGAGAGTGATCAGATAAAATGACTTCACCGTGAAATGTACAATAAGTTACTCTGATATTTACAATATGGACAGGTTAAAATATAAGTAATATATATATGTAATATGTAATGTAATATATGTAAAGTGACTTGAGTGCACCATAAGTTAAATTATTGCACCTAATAAATACAGCAGGTAATGACATGATTAATGACCTGGTTGCTATGGTTACCACAGTACTAGCATTGTTCATTGTACAGTCTGACAGCAGCCAGGAGAAACGAGCTGCAGAACCTCTCCCTCACACAGCGAGGGTGGATGAGTCTGTCACTGAAACTGCTCTCCAGAGCAGACAGAACATCCAGCAGGGGGTGACACTCGTGGTCCAGCATAGATGTAAGTTTAGCCAGGACCCTCCTGTCCCCCACCTCCTGCACAGAGTCCAGGGGACAGCCCAGGACAGACAGGATTTCCTGATGATCTTATCCAGCCTTTTCCTGTCCCTCTCTGTGATGCTGCTACTCCGCAGACCACACCGTACAGGATGGCTGAAGCCACCACAGAGTCATAGAAGGTCCTCAGGAGTGGCCCCCTCACTCCAAAAGACCTCAGCCTCCTCAGGAGGTAGAGGTGGCTCTGACCCTTCCTGTAAAGTGCGTCCGTGTTGTGAGTCCAGTCCAGTTTGTTGTTCAGATGAACACCCAGGTACTTATAAGAGTCCACTCTCTCAATGTCCCTTCCCTGGATGTTCACTGGGGGGAGTGTAGTGGGGCGGCGTCTGAAGTCCACCACCATCTCCTTGGTCTTCCCCACGTTGATGAGGAGGTGGTTCCTCTGACACCAGTCCACAAGGTCCTGCGTTAGTCCTCTGTACTCCGCATCATCGTCATCCATAATGAGTCCAATGAGGGCGGCGTCATCGGAGAACTTCTGCAGGACACAGCTGTCCGTGTTTTGTCTGAAGTCTGCAGTGTAAAGAGTGAAGAGGAAGGGCGCGAGGACTGTCCCCTGGGGGACCCCCACACTGCAGGTCAGGAGGTCAGACACGCAGTTCTTGGTCCTCACAAATTGGGGCCGGTTTGTGAGGTAGTCCAGGACCCACTCAGCCAGATCCTTGTCCGCTCCTGCAATCACCAGCTTGTCCCTCAGGAGCCTCGGCTGGATGGTGTTGAAAGCGCTGGAGAAGTCAAAGAAAAGAATCCTCACAGCGCTGCCGGCCTCTCCAGGTGGGACATTGAGCGGTGCAGCAGGGAGATGATGGTGTCCTCCACTCCGATGCCAGGCCGGTAAGCAAACTGCTGTAGGTCCATAGCAGAGCTCACTGTGGAGCGGAGGGTGACACAGGACGAGGCGCTCTAGAGTTGGCCAGGACTGGGTTCTTTGTGAACTCAACAACCATTCCACTGTCTTGAGGGCGTTGAGATTGTCCTGTTTGCACCAGGACACCAGGTGGTCGATCTCCCATATGTAGGCAAACTCACCCCCTCCAGAGCGCTCTTGACCTCAGACTGGGATGATGGTTCATCTTTCAGCAGGACAATGACCCTAATCACACTGCCAAGATCTCAAAGGAGTGGCTGACAACTCTGTGAATGTCCTTAAAGTGTAGGTGACACCAAAAAATGTGCACAAATAATCACAAAAATTATGAAATGTTGATATTTTAACAAATCCTGAACACTAAAAGTCTTACCTGGAGGTTCCTGGTTTTAATCTGATTACACATCTCTGAAGAGATCTAAAAAAAATGGCTGTGCACTGACACTGTCTATCGAACCTGATGGAGTTTGAGAGATACTGCAAAGAGTAATGGTCAAAACTACCCAAAAACAGGTGCCTTGAGGCTGTAACTGCTGCCAAAGGTGCATCAACAGAGTATTGAGGAAAGGGTGTGAATGTTTTTTTTGTTTTTTTGTTTGTTTTTTATTTTAAATAAATTTGCAAAAATTAAAAAAAAAAAAAACTTTTTTCATGTTGTCATTATGGTGTTTTGTGATTAGAATTTTGAGGGGAAAAATAATTTACACCATTTTGGAATAAGGCTGTAACATAACAAAATGTGGAAAAAGTGAAGCGCTGTGAATACTTTCTGGATGCACCATGCATTTTTTTGGCCCTCATAATTGCTCTTCTCAGATCCTGTCTGGATCTCCTGTAGGTCTCCCTGTCACCTGATCGCAGAGCTGTGTTTCTGGCCTTCAACAGAGTGTTGAACCAGGGCTTTTGGTTTTGAGGCACCCTGATGTGTTTGGTTTTGGTGTTCTCAACACAAAACCTGTTGTAGTGCAGTACTGTGGAGGTGTATTGCTCTGTGTCTACTTTATCAAAGCGCTCCCACCTTGTGTCCTCAAAACAGTAATGCTGGACTGCCTCAGTCTTCTCAGACCAAACATGAACTATCCTGACCTGGCTCTTTGTTCTGCTGACAAAGGGTTGGTAAGTAGGTGTTTAAAAACAGAGCTAAATGTGCATTATCAGTTTTTGATATTTTGGTTACAAATGTCAGTTGTCAGTTTAAAGTTTCTTACAAAGTCATTCTGGGGATAATGTTATTATAATTATGATCAGAAAGAAATTATTATGAATGAGAGGTTATTTAAAAACAAGCACCTGCCTGAGAGCTGTTACATGTACGAAAGTATTTGGAAGTGCTCTGGAATGCTGATGATGTAGAAAAAGCGCAATGAAATATTCTGCAGTGTTGTGACATACATGTAAAGCGTTTGTGAGTTTGACAGCTGAGGGTTTGGCACAGGCACAGAGATGATGGACGGACAGCTGATGGGGGAGTTTGAAGTCGAGGCCAAAGATCTGGAGGTGGATTCGTGGAGCTTGAGCGTGGACCAGCAGCAACTGCAGCAGCTGGACAAAGAGCTGGTGAAGAGACAGGATGTTATCTACGGTACAACACACTTAATATGATGTTCAGAATGATTGGAACGCCTGACTTTGAAGTGCACAGATTAAATGCGTACAGAAATAAATAGAAATTAAATGCATTCAGTGTCTCTTTGACATTTCGTTTAGTCATTAAGAAGCACGAACAGTATGGTACTGTACAGTAAATCTGTTTGGAGGAGAAAACTGAGTGACTGCCCAAGAAGGAGGCGAGAGCAGGAAGTCACCAAGCTAGAGAGACAACCCTGAAGTAACTCCAGGCAATTATAGTTATTGGCTTCATGTTTGAGTGAAACAGAGAAGATTTTCGTACATACACACACAAAACGGGGGATAGATTTGATTTGCTTTCATGTCTTAAAATCCCGAGATGTCACCCATCGGTCTATGTGCTTTACTCTACATAACTCCCAGTTAATCCATAAATGATTAAAGGGGTGGAGCTTAGGCAAGACTGGTGTGATCTTAGCATGACACATGACATGCCCACCTGTCTGTTACTGAGTTAATTAAGGCTAACAGGCTAGGTAACCTGGGTTTGGGTGTTGAACATGTGTTTTTGCAAACTGCATGAGTTGTTGTAATCCAGAATCCATTTATTCTCATAATGTCCAGGCTGAGACCTTTTAAAGCCATTCCCCGATTCCACAGGGCACCATTCTATTACAATCCCCCACGATCCAGGAAAAGTGCAAAAACTGGATGAAACATCTTACCTCGGCATGCCTCTTATCAGGCTGGCTTATAAAATGCAGACTTAGGCAACTGGCTGGCATATAAAGCGCATACCTGTCAACCACTTGAAAACTAAAGTAAAGCTGTGTCTGGCAGCGTTCTCAGCCAGAACCACAACAAATGCTGCTTTTGGTTAAATTTTTACTCGATGGAGCACAAGCCAATCCATAATGATCTTGACATTTTCTTTGACTTCAATTTCTGTAACTGCAGATGGTATGAAGCCATCACATTTCATGTTTGTGTGGTCAGCTTTATTTTATTTGTAATATACGCCTATTCCTACGTTGAAGACCTGCAACATATTCCAAGGAAAAAAGTAATAAAAGGTCAGGACTAGGGATGTGTATCGAAAACTGGTTCCTGTTAACAATCAATAAGAAATGATTAGATCCACCAACATCAGTAATCTTTTTGCTTAATGATTCCCTTATTGGTTCTTAAGTTCACATTATGCCGGAGCTAACTGGTAGTTGGAGATCCGAACACACGCCATGAAAACACGTTTGTGTTTGTCTTGTGCACGCGCCGCTGAGGAAACGAGATTAGCTGCACAACCATTAGGTCCGAGTCCAATGATTTACCCAGACTGACAACAAATATCAGTAAATTTAAAGCAGAGTACTTTTGTGCATTTTTTGTGGTTTCTTGAGGCATTTTGTGAATGCAAAAATGCACTCCGACCTCAAAACACGCTACTGTGATATAAATCAAAGGTGGTAGAAGGTGCATTACTGCCACCTTCTGCCTCAGTCCATTATAGCAGTACTGAATCCTCTCGAGTTCAGTGTCTTTCAAGTATTTAAAAAGCCAACACTTCCCCTTCCTGCTTTAATCTTTATTTAACCATGTTAGTCTCATTGAGATCAAGATTTCTTTAATAAGGGAGACCTGGACAATTATAAAGTTTCCAATTCACCTAACCTGCTGATCCTATGTCTAAAATGCTTCCAACAGAAACTTCTTTCGGGCCTATTCTTCCAAATTCTGAGAGAAGCTCTTGCCTTTCTCTGGAATATTTATTACAATACATGAGGACATCCCTAATCACCAAGACAATGTCCTCAATAAGGTCTTGCCGACTCCTGGATTAACCTGTCCCAGAGATTTAGGATCCAGTGACCATGTACAAATTTTATTTATTTTATTTATATCCAGAGATCAAGGATTCCAGTGACCAATTCATAATTATTTACTTTGAGACTCAATAAAATGTTGACATAGAAAACCTGTAAAGCTACTTTTTGTACACAGGAGGTATTGATAAGGGAATCAATAAAGAATCTGAATGATAAACGGAATTAATAATGGCATCAATATCAATAAAATCTTGTCACCCATCCCTAAGTAGGACTATCCCATTTAAATATGTTGAACATGATTGAAGCGGTTAAGACTACGAACACCTAGAAGTGACCACATAATGATGCCACTTTGGGGAATCGGGGTGAAATTTTTTGAAGAGCTCGGAAATTTCACCTCGATTTCACAACTGGTGCGGATAATTGCCGTAACTACTGCATATACCAAGTTTGTTCAAGATTGATAAAAGATGATCAAGAAGTTACTATGGTGCTTCAAACACACCCCGATTTGCTATTTGGGATGAAGTGGGAAGGAACGGTGCGCTGTGAAATAGGGGGATAAAGGCTTTTGTAGAACTATTTTCTCAGTGTGACTTCTCATGACTAATGGCACCAATGACTGAGTCTCACTTCATGTCCTGCAGAGCTCATGCAGACGGAGATGCATCATGTCCGTACTCTGCGCATCATGTCAGAAGTCTACAGCAAAGGCCTGCAGAAGGAGGTGCAGCTGGAACAGCAGACGGTGGACAAGCTGTTCCCTGCTTGGATGAGCTCCTGGAGCTCCACACGCAGCATCTCCTCCGCCCTCCTTGAGAGGAAGAGGGAAGTCAGCATGAGGGGGGAAGCTTTGATGGAGGCTTTCTCCATCAACAGGATCGGAGACATTCTAGCCAACCAGGTCAGAAATGAAGACAGCCACAGTTCCTAATGCAGGACAAACTTTTGTGATTCTTTTCAGGGATCCTTCACAAAGGACGTCTGCACACTGCAGATGTTAATAATCTTAAAAATGTCAGGTTGTCTCTACATTTTCAATTCTTTCTATTGCTGTAGACATTCAACTCTAAAACTCTACAACTCACAATATTCAACTCTTTTTTTTAATTCACTTTAAATTATTTATTCAATTTTATGTTGACTTGTTTTATGTAAGGCGCCTTGAGACGGCTTTTGCTGTGATTTGGCGCATTATAAGCTAATTAAATTAAATTAAAATAATAATAATTATAATAATAATAATAATTATAAAAAAAATCTTTACACAATACTTAACACAAACGCTGTCCGGCTCACTGTTGATGTTTTTAAGCTGAGTGACTCCTAACGCGGCTCCATAAGTTCCATTGTTGAAGTTTCTGGTGTCATGACTGTCCAATCCTGCTCTAGTTTGCAGGATCAAATGCTGAAAGCATGAAGAGGGGTCTCTGGAAAGTTCTGCAGCCGCCATAATGAAGCCGTCAACTTCTACAAGGAGCTCCTCACCAAAGACAAACGCTTCAAGGCTTTCATTAAAGTAAGACCTTCTGCAAAGGTACCTGCTTCATTTCAAGTTATTTATGCAGCACCAAAGCACGCATTAAATATGAGTAAGGCTTAGAACAGATCCAGCCCATGAGCAAGCACACTGGTGACGGCGGTAAGGAAAAACTCCCTCAAGCAGACCTGACTCAGTGGGGTGACCATCTGCGTTCACTAAACTGATTCATTCCTAAATTATTCGTATGAGGAATTTACTTCCACATTCACCAGTTTTATTGTATTTAGAGTTTTCGTAGGTACTAACAAAATCTGTGAGTGGTTCAGATTGCGAGTAAGAATCATTAATGGTTAGTTTTCAGTAACTGAATATATACAACCCCTGGCAAAAATTATGGAATCACCGGCCTCGGAGGATGTTCATTCAGTTGTTTAATTTTGTAGAAAAAAGCAGATCACAGACATGACGCAAAACTAAAGTCATTTCAAATGGCAACTTTCTGGCTTTAAGAAACACTATAAGAAATTCAAGAAAAAAAAGATGTGTGGCAGTCAGTAACGTTTACTTTCTTAGACCAAGCAGAGGAAAAAAATATGGAATCACTTTATTCTGAGTAAAAAATTATGGAATCACCCTGTAAATTTCATCCCCAAAACTAACACCTGCATCATATCAGATCTGCTCGTTAGTCTGCATCTAAAAAGGAGTGAACACACCTTGGAGAGCTGTTGCACCAACTGGACTGACATGAATCATGGCTCCAACACGAGAGATGTCAATTGAAACAAAGGAGAGGATTATCAAACTCTTAAAAGAGAGTAAATCATCACGCAATGTTGCAAAAGATGTTGGTTGTTCACAGTCAGCTGTGTCTAAACTCTGGACCAAATACAAACAACATGGGAAGGTTGTAAAGGCAAACATACTGGTAGACCAAGGAAGACAAAGCGTCAAGACAGAAAACTTAAGCAATATGTCTCAAAAATCGAAAAATGTACAACAAAACAAATGAGGAACGAATGGGAGGAAACTGGAGTCAACGTCTGTGACCGAACTGTAAGAAACCGCCTAAAGGACATGGGATTTACATACAGAAAAGCTAAACGAAAGGCATCATTAACACCTAAACAGAAAAAAACAAGGTTACAATGGGCTAAGGAAAAGCATTGAGGACTGTGGATGACTGGATGAAAGTCATATTCAGTGATGAATCTCGAATCTGCATTGGGCAAGGTGATGATGCTGGAACTTTTGTTTGGTGCCTTTCCAATGAGATTTATAAAGATGACTGCCTGAAGAGAACATGTAAATTTCCACAAGTCATTGATGATATGGGGCTGCATGTCGGGTAAAGGCACTGGGAGAGGGCTGTCATTACCTCCTCAGTAAATGCACAAGTTTATGTTGATATTTTGGACAATTGAAAGGATGTTTGGGGATGATGAAATCATTTTTCAAGATGATAATGCATCTTGCCATAGAGCAAAAACTGCAAAAACATTCCTTGCAAAAAGACACATAGGGTCAATGTCATGGCATAGGGGTCAGTGTCAATGAGCAGATCTGATTGATGCAGGTGTTAATTTGGGGGATGAAAATTTACAGGGTGATTCCATATTTTTTTTTTAGTGCGATCCTCTTCAGCAGCAATTGACAGTGTGTGTGTAAAGGCAGCGTGTACATGCAAATCTTTACTTTTTTAATTGAAAAGGCACTTATTGCTGCATTTTTATGTAAAGATAAAACTACATGGGTTTTCTTCGGTGGGGAAGCTCATGATGAGGTATAGATTTTACCAGTTGCATTGAACGCAACACACAGGTGAACCTGTTCCTGAATTAAGCTGCTGCTGCCTGCAATGTATTATGGGAGTTTGGAGTTTGTTTTTTTTACATTATTGTTATTGTAGTGCATGTTGGATTAGCAGTGTTGTTAGTGTTATAGATTTGTTGTGTTATTTTGTGACCATGAGTGAAAAGTGCCTTGCGTTATATATCTTCTGCCACCGTCTGTGTTGTTGTATGTGAAAAGTAATTGACACTTATCTTTGGCTGCCGGCTTTACCCCTTCTGCTGGGGGAGAGCTGAACTCCTCACAGCAGCCTGACTATTGCGACACACAACAGACAGGAACTAACATATATGATTTTAGGTTTTACAAACATTTTTGACCGTAAAGCTTTGCTCATTATGCCAGCAAAAAAATTTTCACAGACTGAAAGTTAGCAGAACTAAATTTAGCAGGGTCTAATTGGTCTGTTGATGGTTTTCAAAGCTAGCTGAAAAGCTAATCCGCTAACGAAAAGTTTGCTTTGCCAGTAGTGGTTAGCGGATGAGTGGAACTGTGCCCGAAACTGTTTAAAAAAAAAAAGATTGATATTAGAGCATTGAAGACTCCACTGAATTTTGGAGGTGATCCAGATTCTGGACAAGATATTTAATGTTTCAAACTGATAAACTTTATTTTTTTGTGCAAATATTTGCTCATTTTGAAATGGATGCCTGCAGCACGTTTCAAAAAAGCTGGGACAGTGGTATGTTTACCACTGGTTACATCACCTTTCCTTCTAACAGCATTCAATAAGCGTTTGGGAACTGAGGACACTAATTGTGAGTGTCATGATTGGGTATAAAAAGAGCATCCCCAAAAGGCTCAGCCACTCACAAGGAAAGATGGGGCGAGGATCACCACTTTGTGAACAACTGCGTGAAAAAAAAGTCCAACAGTTTAAGAACAATGTTCTCAACATTCAGTTGCAAAGAATTTAGGGATTCCATCATCTGCAGTCCGTAATAATCAGAAGATTCAGAGAATCTGGAGAACTTTCTACACCTAAGCAGCAAGGCCAAAACCACCATTGAATGCCCATAATCTTTGATCCCTCAGGCGGCACTGCATTTAAAACTGACATCATTGTGTAAAGGATCTTACTGCGGGCTCAGGAACACTTAAGAAACCATTATCAGTTAACACAGTTTGTCACTACATCTACAAGTGCAAGTTAAAACTCTACCATGCAGAGTGAAAGCCATACATCAACAACATCCAGAAACGCCGCCGCCGCCTTCTCTGGGCCCGGGCTCATTTGAAATGGACAGACGCAAAGTGGAAAAGTGTGCTGTGGTCTGATGACTCCACGTTTCAAATTGTTTTTGGAAATCATGGATGTCGTTTCCTCCGGACAAAGAGAGGAAAAAGACCATCCAGATTGTTACCAGCACAAAGTTCAAAAGCCAGCATCTGTGGATGGTATGGGCTGTGAATGCCCATGGCATGGGCAGCTTACACATCTGTGATGACACCATCAATGCTGAAAGGTACATCCAGGTTTTGGAGCAACACATGCTGCCATCCTAGCAACATCTTTTTCAGGGATGTTCCTGCTTGTTTCAGCAAGAAATGTTCAGTGTCAAGCCACATTCTGCATGTGTTGCAACAGCGTGGCTTCGTAGTGAAAGAGTGCGGATACTAGACTGGCCTGCCTACAGTCCAGACCTGTTGCCGTTGAAAAATGTGTGGCATATTATGAAGCCAAAATAAAAAACAGAGACCCCAGACAGAACAACTGAAGTCATACATCAAGCAAGAATGGGAAAGAATTCCACCTACAAAGCTTCAGCAGTTACTGTCCTCAATTCCCAAATGCTTATTGAGTGTTGATAGAAGGAAAGGTGATGTAACACAGTGGTAAACATACCACTGTCCTAGCTTTTTTGAAACCTGTTGCAGGCATCCATTTCAAAATGAGCAAATATTTGCACAAAAACAATAAAGTTTATCAGTTTGAACAAAAATATCTTGTCTTTGTGGTGATTCAGTTGAATATGGTTGAAAAGGATTTGCAAATCATTGTATTCTGTTTTTATTTACATTTTACACAACGTCCCAATTTCACTGGAATTGGGGTTTTGTGTGAGTGTCATATACAACCCCTGGCAAAAATTATGGAATCACCAGCCTCGGAGATGTTCATTCAGTTGTTTAATTTTTGTAGAAAAAAGCAGATCACAGACATGACACAAAACTAAAGTAATTTCAAATGGCAACTTTCTGGCTTTAAGAAACACTATAAGAAATCAGGAAAAAAAAAAGTGGCAGTCAGTAACGGTTACTTTTTTAGACCAAGCAGAGGGGAAAAAAATATGGAATCACTCAATTCTGAGGAAAAAAATTATGGAATCATGAAAAACAAAATAACGTTCCAACACATCACTAATATTTTGTTGCACCACCTCTGGCTTTATAACGCTTGCAGTCTCTGAGGCATGGACTTAATGAGTGACAAACAGTACTTTTCATCAGTCTGGCTCCAACTTTCTCTGATTGCTGTTGCCAGATCAGCTTTGCAGGTTGGAGCCTTGTCATGGACCTTTCTTCAACTTCCACCAAAGATTTTCAACTGGATTAAGATCCGGACTATTTGCAGGCCATGACATTGACCTAGGTGTCTTTTTGCAAGGATGTTTTCACAGTTTTTTCTCTATGGCAAGATGCATTATCATCTTGAAAAATGATTTCATCATCCCCAAAATCCTTTCAATTGATGGGATAAGAAAAGTGTCCAAAACATCAACGTAAACTTGTGCATATATTGATGATGTAATGACAGCCATCTCCCCAGTGCCTTTACCTGACATGCAGCCCCATATCATCAATGACTGTGGAAATTTACATGTTCTCTTCAGGCAGTCATCTTTATAAATCTCATTGGAACGGCACCAAACAAAGTTCCAGCATCATCACCTTGCCCAATGTAGATTCGAGATTCATCACTGAATATGACTTTCATCCAGTCATCCACAGTCCACATTTGCTTTTCCTTAGCCCATTGTAACCTTGTTTTTTTCTGTTTAGATGTTAATGATGGCTTTCGTTTAGCTTTTCTGTATGTAAATCCCATTTCCTTTAGGCGGTTTCTTACAGTTTGGTCACAGACGTTGACTCCAGTTTCCTCCCATTTGTTCCTCATTTGTTTTGTTATGCATTTTCAATTTTTGAGACATATTGCTTTAAGTTTTCTGTTTGACGCTTTGATGTCTTCCTTGGTCTACCAGTATGTTTGCCTTTAACGACCTTCCCATGTTGTTTGTATTTGGTCCAGAGTTTAGACACAGCTGACTGTGAACAACCAACATTTTGCAACATTGCGTGATGATTTACCTCTTTTAAGAGTTTGATAATCCTCTCCTTGGTTTGAACTGACATCTCTCGTGTTGGAGCCATGATTCATGTCAGTCCACTTGGTGCAACAGCTCTCCAAGGTGTGATCACTCCTTTTAGATGCAGACGAGCAGATCTGATTTGATGCAGGTGTTAGTTTTGGGGATGAAAATTTACAGGGTGATTCCATAATTTATTCCTCAGAATTGAGTGATTCCATATGTTTTTCCTCTGCTGGTCTAAAAAATTAACCGTACTGACTGCCACAATTTTTTTTCTTGATTTCTTATAGTGTTTCTTAAAGCCAGAAAGTTGCCATTTGAAATGACTTTAGTTTTGTGTCATGCCTGTGATCTGCTTTTTTCTACAAAATTAAACAACTGAATGAACATCCTCTGAGGCCGGTGATTCCATAATTTTTGCCAGGGGTTGTATATATATATATTATATATATATATATATATATATATAATCCGCACAACAACAAATGCCAAAGAATAAAGCACAGACAGTTTATATTAATCAGTGAGCTGAAATTTTATCACAACTAGACAGACAATAGGCACAACACATGATCCAAAAGCAATAATAGAAAATTGGTAATCTTAATTATTCATACTATAAAAAGAAATTATAAAGTCTTTTAAAGCCTACTAAAGTACCAAATAATTTAATGCTGTCAGGACAGTTATTCCAAATATTACACCTTTTATGGAAACACAGTAGTTTGTCTTTAATTTACCAAATAATAAGTTCCTCTCAAATTATAACTGGAGTCCATCATTTTAAACATATTTTGGACATGCTGAGGTAAAAGTTTTTGTTTTGCTTTGTGCATAATTTGTATTGTAATCGACTAAGTCCTGATTTTCAAAATATGTAACAGATAAATAGTGGGTTAGTTGGCTCACGATAAGATTTATTCCTAATAATTCTTATGGCTTTCTTTGTAATAAAATTGAATTGGTATTTGTTTTATGTGTTTCCCCAAACCTCAATACAATGTCATATATGGAACAAGTAATGAATAATGTAAAGCAATTAGTGAATACTGGGAGAGGAAATCTTGTACTTTATACAGAATTGCAATGGCTTTAGACATTTTAGATTTAACATAATTGTGTTTTCCATCTTAATTGATCATCAATAAAACTCCCAAGAAATTTTGTTTCCGTTACACTTTCAGCATTATGTAATATTAAATTTCTACTTAAATTCCTGGGCTTATTTCCAAATATAATGCACTTTGTTTTTCCAAGATGAAGCGATAATTTATTTGAATCAAACTATTGTTTAAATTTCTTTAGTTCCTTCTCCATCATGTCCAACAGCTGTCCCAAATGATCACCACTACAAAACACAGTTGTATAATCAGCAAATAAGATACAACTTGTGGACTTGGAAACAAAACATATATCATTAATATATGAAAGAAGCAACAATGGACCAAGGACTGAACCTGTGGCACCCCACATTTAATCTTCAAAAATTCAGAATTTATCCCACCAATATGGACACACTGATACCTATTGTGTAAATAGCTAGCTATCCAGTCATGTGCCAATTCCCTGATACTATAGTAAGGTATGATGTATGGTATCAAATGCTTTCTGTAAAAAAAAAAAAAAACCTACAGTGTATTGCTTATTGCATTTGTAATTTGTTTAGTCAATTAAAGCCAATGAAGTAATGTGATTTTTTTCTAAAGCCATATTGCTGTTCACTGAATATATGATGTTTAGCTATGAAATCATTTAACTTCTTTCCAAATACCTTTTCCAAAATTTTTGAAAATTGTGGTAACGGTGAGATTGGCCTATAGTTCAAAAAGACATGTTTGTCACCATATTTGAACAGCATTATCACTTTAGCTATTTTCATTTTAGAAGGAAATTTCCCAGTCATTATTGACAAATTACAAATATAAGTTAAAGGTTTAACAATACAATCAATGATATTCTTTATCAAAAACATATCAAAATTATAACTGTTGTTTTTTTTTTTCTTCCCCCTTTTAATTTATGAAAACTCACTTCCGGTGCATTTGTGAATTTATATAGGCTTCATAAGATTACGTCAAAACTGCTTAATGGATTTTCACAAACCTTTCACCACACATTGGTGTTAGGCCTTGGAAGACTCAGTTAAATTTTGGAGGTGCTCTGGATCCAGATTCTGGATCAGGATTTCTCTTTATAGACATTTAAGGATTATATCAAAACTACTTAATGGATATGACAGGAAGACACTATTTTGTTTCAGCTTGTGAATTAAATATCAGATTGCAACATCTTGATGAGTCAGACCATTCTGGATCAGTATGCAATTATTTAGTGGTGAGCACAGTTTGATAACTTTTAGACCACTAACTTATTTTTGTGGGCATAGTGAATAAAGCTTAACAGTTAAACACATTTGTAAAGCCTGAAATCCTACATTTTAGTGCCTGCCTGTTACATGTTTGTAGCAGACAGACAGCTATGAGAGGTAGAGCTCAATCCTCTGACAGCAAAGGAGAGCTGGCTACCAGAGAGCAAGGAATAGGGGTAGGGAAAAAAAGGAGTCGTGCATAGCAAGACAGTTTTGAGTTATCGTTAAAATTTTAAGCAAACTAATTCTGGACAAGTTATTAAAATTAACGCCACATCTGTCATTTTACAAAATGAAAATATCAGCTATATGTTTTAGTTTTAAAGTAATGCACTAATTTTGAAGGTTTTAGCATTTTACAGACACACATGCTGAAAAGCATTATGGGAAAATTTGTTTCCTGTCATCATTGGTTAGTTGATATATGTTAAGAAAAAAAAAAACAGAGTTACTGTAACATGTGTGTGGTTTTTACAAATAAATCTGTATTTGCAAATATGCCATTTTTTTAATTTGTAAAAAAAAAGAAGTTAATTTTAACTGAAAATTATGTTTAAGTGATTCAGCACTTTTAGCGAATGTGTGGCAATGAACACTGACATCCAGTAGATGGCAGTGTTCATTGTAATTTCAGTATCTTGCCCAGAATTAGTTTGTTTAAAATTTTAACCATAAGTCAAAACTGTCTGCCTGTGCATGACTCCTGTGAAAATAAATGTTTTTTTTTTTTTTTGTTTTTTTTGCTTCCCTTCCTTTCTCTCTGATCACCAGGGCGCTCTTGCTGAGAGAAGGCTGATCTGAGACAGAAGCACTGGCTCGTTGTGTCAGTAGCTGCCAGTGTACTATAGTCAATACTAAAAATTATCGGTTTAGCTTTTGTGTGTAACTTCCGCTAAATCTTTTAGGGGTTATCGGTTTAGTGTTATAAAAGTTAACTTTTCAGTTAGTGGATTAATGGTTATTGAAGCATATTTTTGGTTAGCTGTGCCCACCACTGCAGTTATTGCATTGTGTTGTGGAATCCGGATTCAGGTAAAGTCTGGGTCATGATGTGAATCACATATCTTTTATTTTGAGTCCTCGTCAACCCTTGGCGGATGTCAGGAATGTCAGATTGCTCAGACCTCAAAGCTGCTCAGGAGTCCAGCTGAGGGGGAAGCACCTTGTGCACCTCATGCACATGCTGACATCTTCTTGGACATTCTACGTAGCTGCAGCAAAAGAAATTTTCTCAGCATTTTTATTTTGTTTATAGAAAATCAAAACTGCCAATAAAAGTAAGAAGCTGCAGGGTGATAACAGGTCAAACACGAGAAAGTCCGAGACAAGAGTACTCACCACGAGTTGAACAGTGTTGCACATTTTATTCATTCCAGGATTCTAAGCTGCTTATTTTCTGTCAGTTGCAGGGTGTCATTCTTGATTTGTTGTTATTTTTATGACACTGTTTTTTTGTGTCTCTTTAAATGATTCATTTATGCTTCTGTCCTTGGATTAATTGAAAGTTGTCTTCTCCTTAAGGACATTTGACAATAAATTGCTTCTGTCAGGTTTTTGTGAAGCTATTCTTTGTAACTGTGTGACTTTAAAATGCCGGCTGTGTGGCCTCATTTTACTAAATGGCTCTCTTGTTTATTGTTCCAGAAAAGATGAGCAGCAGCGTTGTGCGGAGGCTTGGCATCCCAGAATGCATCTTGCTTGTGACTCAGAGGATAACGAAGTATCCGGTGCTGTTTCAGAGAATGCTGCATTACACTAAAGGTTGGCTCGTTTCTCAGTTACACACAGTCAGAGCTGGTCGTTTGCAGTGATTACATGAGGTTTCATCCTTTCAGATGGAAATTAATGAAAACATGAGCGATCTGATCTTTTCACTTTCTAAAGTCCCCCGTAAGACCCAATGTGAATGTCCCCTCATGTTTGTTTGTGCAATTCTCTGTTTTTTAAACCTGCTCAGTGTCCATAACTTTAAGCTGCTTCTAAAGGGCCTTTCACACAAAGCACACAAACGCGGTGCACATCCGCTCGACATCAAACTAACCGCTGTCAAAGTTCAGCTTAGTCCAACTTTCAAGACTGTGCGCTGTGACGTACTTTCGAGTGTCCAAAAGAAACGAGCCGTAACCCCAAAACATGGAAGACAACAGAGTGCAGAAATGTTTGTCAGAGGTGCATCACAACTGTTCATTTATACACAGGAGTTTTCTAAAGAAAATCCTTACAATTTTTTTTAACCTCAAGATTAAATTCTGATTACTGTATATTTTGAAGTTAAAAAACATTTCTTACATTAGAAAACTTGTATTTCATATAGTTTGAAGGGAAAAAATTCTTTAGAAATCTTGATGTTCATCTGAAAAATAAAAACATTTCTTGATTAACGTGATAATGAACCTTGGACATTTATTTTTAGACAGAATAGTATGAAAATAATGTGTACATTTTTAACTCTGGTATATCTCTTTCAGCTAGGAAAAAAGAGACCATAAATTCCTTGTATTTGTTATGAACACAAGAGATGCTGCAACGATGACTGCAGTGCGTCTGCTAGTAATGTATATTTTCTGCAGTCACATCTCATTTACTCTTGATGGTTATTTGTCAGCACATGTAATCATCTGACATAAACCTCACAATTAAATCATTTTTATCCCCCCGCCATGAAATGGGGCTATACAGTGATCTGCATGTCCATCCATCTGTCCGTTTTCACTTGTTAGCGAGATATCTCAAGAACCAATTGATCAGTTTCATTCATATTTAGCATAGGGGTGTACATGAATGATCCTCCAACACCAATCCATAACAGTGTCCTTGGGGTCAATTTCAAGGTCACAGTGAGATATTCAAGATATTGTTATTGCCACTGTTGGTAGTGCGGTAGCTCAAGAACGAGTTGACCAGTTTTATTTATATTTAACATGAGTGTATTTGGTTGATCTTCAACACCAGTGGATTCTGGATTTGTGGGGGCAGGTGGATATGTCCTCTCCTGATTACTTTAGTCATTTCAACATTTAATTATGTCTTCATTGACTATGTGATTGCTTTTAATGTCATAATCATGACAGTAATTACTAAAATCTGAATCTGGCTATTGTAGTGATTGTGAATGCTTTGAAATTCTGCACAATAGGGGCGGGGCTTCTTCTATCTGTGCAAGTGGGTATATTGACTGAACTTTGATTTCATGGACATGTTTAATGTTAAAATCTAAAAGGAAACATCTTTTTCAAATAATAAAATAGTTGTTCTTTAAAAAGCCTGTCTTTTATTTAGAAGAGTAGCAGCAGTTGTGAGTTTTCAGAGATGACAGGTGAGCTGGACCCTCAGGACATTTAACCAAATGAAGGTCTCCTCTGCATCTTTGACCTCTTGGTGGAGTTTTTGGAGACATTTTCCTCACATTTTGAAGATGAAGAGATGTTCTTTTCTTCCTTCTGGACTTCAGGTTTTAGTTTTCAGCTCCATCATTGGAAGTTTTTAAGTACAGGGTTTGTATTTGCAGGATTCTTGGCACAGCAAATGTTGAAATGTTACTGATGTGGAACAAGTGAAGAACATGTTTCTTAAAATATGAAGAAACACAAAACAATACTTTACCTTTTTTAAGGTCTGTGTACTAGATAGTTAAAAAAAGTAAAGTTAAAGTTGACACTGTTCTTGTAGCCAGAGCAGTAACAATAAAAAAAAAAACGTTGTGTAGATTAGGGCTGCAGCTATCGACTATTTTAGTAATCAAGTATTCTATCGATTATTCTTGTGATTAATCGAGTAATTGGATAAAAAGTACTTTTGCATTTTTAAACAACATCAACAGTCCAGGGATCTTCAATGGCACAATGTCGTTGCGCCATCCCACAGATTGTCAAATTTAGTGTATCCATTTCTGTTTTCCTGGGTAATTACAGTAGTGTTCAGAATAATAGTAGTGCTATGTGATTAAAAAGATTAATCCAGGTTTTGAGTATATTTCTTATTGTTACATGGGAAACAAGGTACCAGTAGATTCAGTAGATTCTCACAAATCCAACAAGACCAAGTATTCATGATATGCACACTCTTAAGGCTATGAAATTGGGCTATTAGTAAAATAACTAGAAAAGGGGGTGTTCACAATAATAGTAACATCTGCTGTTGATGCTACAAACTCAAAACTATTATGTTCAAACCACTTTTTTAGCAATCCTGTGAATCACTAAACTAGTATTTAGTTGTATAACCACAGTTTTTCATGATTTCTTCACATCTGCGAGACATTAATTTTGTTGGTTTGGAACCAAGATTTTGCTTGTTGTGTGTTTGGGGTCACTGTGAACTGTGGCTTGAATTCAGAGTTTGGGGGTCATCTTACAAACTGTCTGCGGCCCTTGGACCCAAAAAGAACAATTTTACTCTCATCAGTCCACAAAATATTCCTCCATTTCTCTTTAGGCCAGTTGATGTGTTCTTTGGCAAATTGTAACCTCTTCTGCACGTCTTTTATTTAACAGAGGGACTTTGCGGGGGATTCTTGCAAATAAATTAGCTTCACACAGGCGTCTTCTGTCACAGCACTTACAGGTAACTCCAGACTGTCTTTGATCATCCTGGAGCTGATCAATGGTGAGCCTTTGCCATTCTGTTATTCTTCTATCCATTTTGATGGTTTTCCATTTTCTTCCACGCGTCTCTGGTTTTTTTTGTCCATTTTAAAGCATTGGAGATCATTGTAATGAACAGCCTATAATTTTTTGCACCTGCGTATAAGTTTTCCCTCTCCAGTCAACTTTTTAATCAAACTACGCTGTTCTTCTGAACAATGTCTTGAACGTCCCATTTTCCTCAGGCTTTCAAAGAAAAGCATGTTCAACAGGTGCTGGCTTCATCCTTATATAAGGGACCCTGATTCACACTGTAAAAAAAGACACCATAAATAAATATAATATTTACTATAAACACAAGAGGAGATGAAGCAATAATGACTGCAGTGTTTGTTAATTGAGATTTCTCAATGTGACATAAAACCTCATGATTACATTTTTTTTTAATTCAGTCATTCAACATTTAATTACAATCCTCATTGACTAAAATATGAATTGACTATTCTAGTGATTGTGAAATTCTTTTAAATTATGCACAGTAGGGGCGGGGCTTCTTCTATGTGCGCAAATGTCTTTTTGACTAAACTTCAACTTCAGGAACATGTTTAATGATTCATTAATTTAATCTTAAAATATAAAAGGAAACAGCTTTTTCAAATAATAAAATAGTTGCTCTTTAAAGAGCCTTTGTTTTATTAGAAGTGTAGCTGCAGGTGTGGTTTTCAGAGATGACAGGTGAGCTGGTCCCTCAGGACATTTAACCAGATGACAAGGGAGCGATCAGAGCACCACAGCAGCATGTCTGAGTCTGACTATCTGACTGACTATCTGAGTCCGAGTCTCTACACCCAAAACGATCAAAGGGAATAATGTGATTATTAACCATCAGCTGACAAAGTGAAACCTCTTAAATCATTCTAAAGTCACCTTTAAGCAGAAATGAGGCGATAACCAGTGAATCGCTGATGGCGCTCCGAGGTGACGTATGTGCATAAGCACATCAGACTGAGATATGCTGCTGCTATCACACTCTGATTCCCCCCCATCTATTATTTTAAAGTAATGCTGAATTTAGGCGGCGGGGCCATTCGGGCTGCGACACCAGTTCCAGATGAGCTGTTGAAGATGATGAGATGAGACTACTGTGTGGGGTTGATGTGTAGATGTTCCACCTCTGTCACATTCCTTCTCTATCTGTTCTTGTCGTGGTCCTTCTTACTCATCTGTTATTTTTTTTTTCTTTTGTTGTTTTTTTGGTGACATTACTTTCCGTTTGCAAATATAATAAAAATAAAAAAAAAATAGCCCCTGTGAAGCCTGCTTTGAAAGCATGCCAGCTGACAGTAAAACCAAAGAAAAAGTTCAAGAACTAAACAATGGCACACAACAAAAAAGTTTCCAGAAATTAGAAGCTGCTGGAGTCAAATGTGGAAAAATAGACATCTGGAAATTCCTGTTACAGAGATTGATGCCGTTGAATATATCATCTTTGTTTCCAGTGACTAAGCTATGTTCTGCTAACATAACATGAATGAATGATTTAAAACACATTTTCACTTCCTGTCTTTTTATCAAGTAAACATAAACAATATAAGCAAACCTGTTCTGACATGTTTGTTTGTTCTCGACGCGATTAAAGTTCACACTTGTAGAAATGTCTGTGAGAATAATGTGCATAATGAAAACAGATCAATTATGATTTTCTTAACGTTTGTATTTAAAAACTTATCCATCTGTTTTTTAGTTTTATAGTTTGAGCTATCGTTAGAGTTGCATATGGATGTGCGCGGAGCCTTCTGTCTGCACTCTGTATTTTTTGTCCGTCTTTGTGCAGTGCCACAGAAAAGCTTGTTATGGCGTCTCAGATCAGTGACAAAACCCCACTTGTGTAAAAAATGCATTCACGCGTAGATATTAACTGCACGTGCAAATAATCACTCCACGCGCACAAATTATCCCAGCGCTCCCCCTGCACGCTCGAATAATATAATTTACTAAGCAAACATTACATCCACAAATGTTTTTTTTTTCCAAGACAAAACCAAACATTACTCACAGGGGAAATGAGTTTAAACTTAATAATAAATCTCTATTATTGATTGAATCCAATAATATTTTAAAAGTAGTTTCTTTTATTGACAACTTTGATTTGTAAATGTTTGTTGTCCTATATTTTCTTTTTTATTATTTGTAAATAATATTCATTAAGTCCCTTATGTTCTAGTATTTGTATTTTCATGTTTACAGCTATTTCAGTATTTTGTACAGGACCTGTTTTGTTTGGATTTGATTCATAAATAAATATATATATATTTTTTTTAAGGAGGTGCCGTTGTCTCCTTCAGGGAGGTGGTGGCATCATGGTTTCCATGTGATTTAAGAGGTTTTAATTTGTCATCTGATGATTAATACTCACATTATTCCCTTTGATTGGTTTGGGTGTACAGAGTTAGTCTGCAGACGCACCGGTGTCAGGAGGTGATTTTTTATGACTTTCTGTATTTTGTTATGAAATAAAGCTGAATTTATGTGGAAATGATTGTTGTACAGAAGCTTCAGACATCTGTCGCTGAGATAAATGGTGACTAGAGTGAAGTTTTAAGAAAAACGAGGTGATAATTGCTTAACGCCGTTGTCTCCATCTGACTTCCGCGTCAGAGTAGAGGGCTGTCAATTAAACCTCGCTCTCCAGAGACAGCCAATCACAGTAGAGCCACTGCCGGCCTGGTTCCCTCCCCCATAGTGCCATAAGTTTCAAGCGAGCAAGCAGGAATTCTCTGCGCGTGAGCAGAAATCAACTTTGCGCGAGCAGAAATGAAGTGTTGAGAGGGTGGGGGGAGCACTGGTCCTCGCCCGCAGCACCTTTGCGCGCGCGCACAGAGATAATTTGCATGGGCGCAGTTAATATCTACGCGTGAATGCATTTTTTACGCGAGTGGGGTTTTGTCAGTGATCTGACGCCATACTTGGAGGGGGGTAGCAGTTTGAGTGAGACGTGCCCCTTGGCAAAAAGATGCGCTGAAGACATTATTGTAAAGAATTGTCAGCCCACTTGCCATGAAGTCTTTACCATCCCCAAAGACCTCGTCTGTCCACTCTGCTGTCTGCAGTAGAAATGTTATTAAGGCCTCTTCAGGAGCCTTTAATGTTGCGCAGTGCCCTCTAGTAGACACAGGAGTTAACATCTGTGCTGGTGTTGTAAAGGACGTATGGAAGTCTGCGGACAGTGATGTTGCACTGTTTGAAAGGCGTATAAATGAGCCTTTCGTAAATGGCTTTATTTTTCTGTTTCTGTTGTTTTGACGTTTAAAATTTTGTCATGTTTGTCAAACACTTTATGCCGTTGTCAGACTCTGTTATGACGTTGGTAAACAAGTCTCATTCTATTCCACTGAAGTGATGGTGAAGAGGATGTACTTTATTGCACAAGCTCTGCTGCAACTCCAGAAAAGGCCTAAAAAGGAGGAAAGCAGTGAGCCAGTTTCAGCGGCCGTAGTCCGCCTCAGCTTCAGTCTGACAACACGGCTCTTGTTGTGCTGACTGGGTCTGGTTTGGATTGTCGGACCTTCAGACAGTTTTGACTAGCAGATGTTTGGCTGGTGTCCATTCAGAGGGCAAAAACAGAGGTCTTTTGTCTGCCATCAGCTGCACTCAGAAACAAACAGTTACAGACTGACATCCTGAGGAGATCCTGCTTTCTGAGACCTTTAGTCTTTAATTCATTAGTAATTTAATCCCAATACCTGTATTTTCAGCTTGCAGGTGTTTTTGTTTTATCTCTCAAAACCCCAGTGGATCCTGTTTCTAAATCTGCTGGGTCCTGTTGCTGAATCTGATGGTTCCTGCTGGATCCTGTTGCTGAATCTGATGGTTCCTGCTGGATCCGGTTTCTGAATCTGGTGGTTCCTCCTGCCTTTATTTTCGATTCACCACTTTTTTTTCTCCTTGTGTGGATATGATTGGTTCGTGCTGCAAATTCAGTTTTTGGTCAAACATTAAGATTTAGAAGGTAAAAAGAAGAATTTATGTGCTGAAGGTCATAAGGTCAGATTTGGGAGCAGGTTTTTATTTTAGGATTCTGAATGATGGCTGTTGTTCCAAAACGCTGCATTGGGAATGTTTACATAAGTGGAATTTTCCCATGCTGCAGTGCACATGGGTGCGTACCTCTCTGTTCCTCCTCCTCCTCCTTCTTCCTAGTCCAGCAGTGTTACCTCTGGATTGCATCACGTGCTCTGCAGCAGTCTGGCTTTCATTAGCGTGCTGGTGGAGTTTCCTGGCTACGAATCCAGGATTTGTAGCCGCCACCTTTGCACACACCCTCAGCGCCCTGCCACTCCTCACTGAGCGCCGTCTCGCTTTGTTTTCCAGACTGTAATGCTTCCGTCACAAAGGCTGCAGGGAAACGCTGCCTGTGTGTGCCAAGGTGAAGATGAAGGTAAAATTTGCCTCTCAGAGTTGCTCAGTTGTGGATTGTGTTTTCCCTTAAACTTACCATGTTGAACTTCTGCTGTTTTTTCTTCCTCCTGCTAGTTTCCCAAACAGCAGATATCAGTCCCAGATTCAGCTTCTACTCCTGCAGTCACGATGAGGAACAAATGTGAGTTTCAAACTGAGGACATCGCCGGTTGCATATTCATGCTGATGCTCCACCAGGTTGCTTTGGCTTGTGGTGATGACCATTTCCTGTTCAGGTTCCCTTTATTTCCAGGCATTTGTTTGTTTCGAAGTTAATTACCTTTTTTTCCGGAGTATAGTTTTTTTTTTTTTTTTTTTTTTTTACTAGTTTGAGACATCTTGCAACTTAAAGTTCAGTGCGACCTGCATACCAAAAAAAATGATTCATGATCATGAATTTTACTTACAGTGGAAACAAGAAACATGGAGCTAAATTACTTTCAGTATGCTTTTAAACATCTGGGTCTCACTTTGTTATTCGTTATATGAGCAATCGTGATTGCGTTGCTACTTTGCTTTTCCTCATGCCTTCCGCAATCACCGGACTCCAGAGATAAAATACATTTGCCGTTCATGCTCATTGCAAGAAAATATGAATAAATGTCTTTACCAAATAGCAAAGCACCCTGTCTCCTGACTCTAACTACTGAGTAAATGGACATCTGTTACTGCGTGCTGCTGTCAGAATGCAAACAATAACTGCTACACGCAACGGTGAGCTGGTTTGAACGGAAATCATCTTTTTGTTCCCTGCTGGCTGAGGACCTGAAAGAGAATTATGTTGTGGTGATTTCCATCTGTCCATCTGTCCTAAAAAAGCTTTCTAAAATAAACTCTGCTCACACTTTTAGGTGGATTTTCATGAAACTTTAGCAGTACGCATATTTTAATATCATTAAATGGACTGCATACAAGGACTGCATTTACACTCAACAAAAATATAAACGCAACACTTTTGGTTTTGCTCCCATTTTGGATGAGATGAACTCAAAGATCAACTTTTTCCACATACACAATATCACCATTTCCCTCAAATATTGTTCCCAAACCAGTCTAAATCTGTGATAGTGAGCACTTCTCCTTTGCTGAGATAATCCATCCCACCTCACAGGTGTGCCATATCAAGATGCTGATTAGACACCATGATTAGTGCACAGGTGTGCCTTAGCCTGCCCACAATAAAAGGCCACTCTGAAAGGTGCAGTTTTATCACACAGCACAATGCCACAGATGTCGCAAGATTTGAGGGAGCGTGCAATTGGCATGCTGACAGCAGGAATGTCAACCAGAGCTGTTGCTCGTGTATTGAATGTTCATTTCTCTACCATAAGCCGTCTCCAAAGGCGTTTCAGAGAATTTGGCAGTACATCCAACCAGCCTCACAACCGCAGACCACGTGTAACCACACCAGCCCAGGACCTCCACATCCAGCATGTTCACCTCCAAGATCGTCTGAGACCAGCCACTCGGGACAGCTGTTGAAACAATCGGTTTGCATAACCAAAGAATTTCTGCACAAACTGTCAGAAACCGTCTCAGGGAAGCTCATCTGCATGCTCATCGTCCTCATCAGGGTCTCGACCTGACTCCAGTTCGTCGTCATAACCGACTTAAGTGGGCAAATGCTCACATTCGCTGGCGTTTGGCACGTTGGAGAGGTGTTCTCTTCACGGATGAATCCCGGTTCACACTGTCCAGGCAGATGGCAGACAGCGTGTGTGGCGTCGTGTGGGTGAGCGGTTTTCTGATGTCAGTGTTGTGGATCGAGTGGCCCATGGTGGCGGTGGGGTTATGGTATGGGCAGGCGTCTGTTATGGACGAAGAACACAGGTGCATTTTATTGATGGCATTTTGAATGCACAGGATACCATGAGGAGATCCTGAGGCCCATTGTTGTGCCATTACATCCAAGAACATCACCTCATGTTGCAGCAGGGATAATGCACCGGCCCCATGTTGCAAGGATCTGTACACAATTCTTGAAAGCTGGAAAATGTCCCAGTTCTTGCATGGCCGGCATACTCACCGGACATGTCACCCATTGAGCATGTTTGGGATGCTCTGGACTGGCGTATACGACAGCGTGTACCATTTCCTGCCAATATCCAGCAACTTCGCACAGCCATTGAAGAGGAGTGGACCAACATTCCACAGGCCACAATTGACAACCTGATCAACTCTATGCGAAGGAGATGTGTTGCACTGCATGAGGCAAATAGTGGTCACACCAGGTACTGACTGGTATTCCCCCACCCCACCCCCCCACCCCCAAATAAAACAAAACTGCACCTTTCAGAGTGGCCTTTTATTGTGGACAGTCTAAGGCAACCTGTGCACTAATCATGTGTCTAATCAGCATCTTGGTATGGTATGGTGAGGTGGGATGGATTATCTCAGCAAAGGAGAAGTGCTCACTATCACAGATTTAGACTGGTTTGGGAACAATATTTGAGGGAAATGGTGATATTGTGTATGTGGAAAAGTTTTAGATCTTTGAGTTCATCTCATACAAAATGGGAGCAAAACCAAAGTGTTGCGTTTATATTTTTGTTGAGTGTATATAGTGCTTTCCATCTGCATCAGACACTCAAAGCACTTTACAATGATGAATCACTTTCAGCCATTCACATAAACACACCTCACACACCATGCAAGTGCTGCCATGCAAGGTGCTCACTACACACCGGGAGCAAACTCTGGGATTAAGAACCTTGCCCAAGGGCCCTTAGTGATTTTCTAGTCTGGCTGGGGTTTGAACCGAGGATCCTCTGGTCTCAAGCCAACGCTTAACTTACTGGACACTCATCCACCCACCTATCATTCTAGTTTTACCAGAGTTATGGCCCTTGATTAACAAAGCTAGACTCCCTCAGTTTCATGCTTGGGTGCCTGCATTCTGAAATTAACTTCTCTAACATTTTTAAGAGGAATTTTAGGAAACTTGGTACAGTTCCTTGAAATTATGTCAGAATGTAGAAGGCACTTGTACCAAAGCAGCATTTGCCAACGGGGGATATTCTGCTCTCAAAGCACTGTTGTTATAGTTGGACCACCATCAGCTACTTCAGGAAATGTTCCACAGACAAAAGAATCCACAAACACAAGTCTGTGTTAATGGGCTCAAACATTTGTGTGATAATTCATTGTTAATTATTAAATGACAAAGCGGACAATTACCAAACAGCTGGCTTCACGCTCTCTATGAAGACTCAAATAAAATCTCATCTGTCGTCTGATTACAAAAAGATGCTGTTCAAAAAACTTAGGCTAATATATTAGTTGAGCTACTTTCTTTTTTATCTTCTTCTTAAGATAGAGTAGGAGGAAGAAGAATAAAGAAAAAAAAATGCTCTTTGTTCATAAGAAATAATGTGTTTTTAACTGGAATACCACACTTTTGAACAAGTTTTTTTTTTTTTTGAAAAAGAAGAAGAAACTGAAATTAGACTTATTTGAAACTACAAAGGCAGTTCTTTTAAGAACAAGAAAATTAAAAGTGACTTTATATTTGTATATTTTATAACCATGGCAAGCTAATGAGAAAATAATTATTCATTCATTCATCTATTTTGGTATCTGCTTCCTCCAATCAAGTGTTGTGGGAGAGCTGAAGCCTATCCCAGCAGTTATAGGGCAAGTGGTGAGGTCCGCCCTGGACAGGATGCCAGTCTATTGCAGGGCCACATATAGAAAAACACAAGTATTCACACTTGCACACACAACTATGACCAATTTAAAATGACCAATCCACTTAACCTGCATGTCTTTGAAAGTGGGAGGAAGCCGTAGTACCCGGAAGAAACCCACACAGACACCGGGAAAACAGGCAAGCTCTACACAGAAAAGACCAGGTGGGAAGAAATCCCTTCTTACTGTGAGGCAGCACTGTTAACCATTAAGAGTGGTGCCAATAATAATCATATCTCAAGGAAAAAGCTCAGTCAGTTTAAAGGATGTCCTCAGGGATCATTATTGGATCCCCTTATATTCTTAATAACACATAAATTTTTCTCAGTTGTCTGCTGTTAGCTGTCATCTGACTGTCTGTCTGTGTGCTGGTACAGCAGCTGGGACTCGGGAGCGGCCTTGGTCAGCCATCTTGTATCCTGAGGACAGTTCTTCTTTGGTGATACGTCATCGAGGAGACACACTAGTATCATGACTTTCCCTTCAAACAACCTCTCCAAGAGTCTGTCGATAAGTAACATTGCTGGGTGAGCAACATCAACAATATTTACACACTAACCTCAAATAAACTGATAAATACTTTAAATCATTCTGAATCCTGGTGTTGAAAGTTCTGTGAAGTACTTAGTCTGATGTACTCTCCATTCAGTCCCGTGTTGACGACATGAACATTAAAGGCCTGCGGTACCTTTCCCAGTCCACAGACTCCCTTAACAGAACCAACCACATCACAGAGTCCATGGAATCCCTCACTGATGAAGGTGAAAACACACACATCCCCACCCACACACCCAACATTCAGATGTTTTATTGTTGTGGCACAACATGTTCCTGTGGACAAATACCAAGATCTAAGTACTACCCGTGATGAGTAGGAAGAATGAATTCCGGAGTGCATATCTCTACAAATTAAAGATCACGTAAGATGTCACTCTAAACACTTTATTTTATTCACAGCTTCTGCAAAAAACAAACAGTGTCATTGCACATATTCCTCGACAAAGACATTCTCTTTAAACACAGTCCTTTTCACAGCAGCAGGAATAAAAGGCCAAGAAATAAAAATTAAATAAAAATAAAATTGAAAATTTAAAGGACATAAAATCCATTAAATGTAAGTGCAGCATGAAGGTGCAAAGGTCCAGCTGAAGCAGAGCTTTCACAGCCCTGGAGAAGAAGCTGTTTTTAACTCTTTGTCCATGCCTTCATGACTCTTGTCTGTCAGAGGGGAGGGTGCCAAAAAGACATTGTCTGGTGTGTAAGACCTGATCTTTTTGGCTCTGTTTCACAACCGGGCAGAGTGGATATGTTCCACGGCTGGAAGAGGTGCACCGAGAATCTTTTGTGCAGTCTTTGTGATCCGCTGAAGATCTTTCCTCCCCTCTGAGGTGCAGCTGGAGAAACACAACCATGCATCCATAGCTCAGTACACTTTCTATGGTACACTGGTAGAAGTTGGCGAGATGTTTCTGTGGGAGCCCAGATTTCCTGACAGTCTGCAGGAAGACGTGTCTCTCCTGGGCCTTTACCAGCTCCTTGGTGTCGATTTGCGGTGCATCTGAAAAGTATTCACGCACTTCACTTTTTCCACATTTTATGTTACAGCCTTATTCCAAAATGGCTGAAATTAATTTTTTTCCCCTCAAAATTCTACACACAATACCACATAATGACAATGTGAGAAAAAGTTTTTTTTTCCAATTTATTAAAATAAAAAGTAAAAAATCACGTGTACATAAGTTTTCACAGCCTTTGCCATGAAGCTCAAAATTGAGCTCAGGTGCATCCTGTTTCCACTGATCGACCTTGAGATGTTTGTACAACTTAATTGGAGTCCACTTGTGGTAAATTCACTTGATTGGGCATGATATGGAAAGGCACACACCTGTCTACATATAAGGCCCCACAGTTAGTGCATGTCTGGGCACAACCCAAGCACAAAGTCAAAGAAATTGTCTATAGACCCCAGAGACAGGATTGCCTCGAGGCACAAATCTGGGGAAGGGCACAGAAATATTTCTGCTGCTTGTCCCAATGAGCACAGTCACCTCCATCATCCATAAATGGAAGCTGTTCAGCTCCACCAGCTGGATGCCCATCACGAGACAGATTGGAATCTTTGGCCTGAAGGCCAGGTGTCATGCTAGGAGGAAACCGGGTTACTAGCCCTACAGTGAGCCATGGTGGTGGCAGCGTCATGCTGTGGGGATGTTTTTCAGCATCAGGAACTGGGAGACTAGTCAGGATTGAGGAAAAGATGAATGCAGCAATGTACAGAGACATCCTGGATGAAAACCTGCTCAGAATCAAAATCGAAATTGCCAAGTTCTTACATACAAGGAATTGATCTGGTGTTGTTGGTGCATAAACAACAATAAAAAAGAAAAGGAAAAAACACTTCTGTAAAAAGTAAGAGTCCAATAGGCAAAAACTATGTTCACTGCAAAATAAATAAATAAAACGTAGTGGCATATGATTGGTGTACAGAAGTGCAGTACCTTTCAGTGCAGGGATGACCAATCTGTACATTGTGTAATTTGGGGGTGGGGGGCAGGGTAAATGGGGGTCTCTGGCATTATTTATTAATATAGCTGAGGATGGAAAGAAGCTGTTTTTATGTCTTGAGGTTTTTGTCCTGATGGACATCAGCCACAATCTTCCTTGCTCACCTCAGGGCCCTGGAGGTGTACAGGTGCTGTAAGGATGGTAGAGTATAGTTGATCACCTTCTCTGCTGCGTGGATGATACGCTGCAGTGTGCTCCTGTCCTTAGCAGTGGCGGCAGCGTACCAGATGGTGATGGAAGAGGAGATGATGGATTCAATGATAGCAGTGTAGAAGTTCACCATCATTGTTATTGGCAGATTGAACTTCCTCAACTTCCACAGAAAGTACATCCTCTGTTGTGCTCTCTTGATGAGAGAGCTGACGTTCAGCTCCCACTTGAGGTCCTGGGTGGTGGTGATCGCCAGGTAACAGAAAGACTCCACAATGATGACTGGGGAGTCACACAGGGTGATGGGGTTAAGATAAGATAAGAAAGCCTTTATTCATCCCTCAATGGGGAAATTTCAGTGTCCACATCGCAGCATAGAACAGTAGGAGTAAACAGAAGGGCATACAATAAAACAAACAAGCATCTCTTAAAAACAAGAACTAAAAAAGCACTGAGTAAAGCGGGTAAAGCTAAGGCTACCATTGTTCAGTTCAATGCTGCACTGCCGGGATGATATACACTGTCAGGATGTGAGAGTGATCAGATAAAATGACTTCACCGTGAAATGTACAATAAGTTACTCTGATATTTACAATATGGACAGGTTAAAATATAAGTAATATATATATGTAATATGTAATGTAATATGTAAAGTGACTTGAGTGCACCATAAGTTAAATTATTGCACCTAATAAATACAGCAGGTAATGACATGATTAATGACCTGGTTGCTATGGTTACCACAGTACTAGCATTGTTCATTGTACAGTCTGACAGCAGCCAGGAGAAACGAGCTGCAGAACCTCTCCCTCACACAGCGAGGGTGGATGAGTCTGTCACTGAAACTGCTCTCCAGAGCAGACAGAACATCCAGCAGGGGGTGACACTCGTGGTCCAGCATAGATGTAAGTTTAGCCAGGACCCTCCTGTCCCCCACCTCCTGCACAGAGTCCAGGGGACAGCCCAGGACAGACAGGATTTCCTGATGATCTTATCCAGCCTTTTCCTGTCCCTCTCTGTGATGCTGCTACTCCAGCAGACCACACCGTACAGGATGGCTGAAGCCACCACAGAGTCATAGAAGGTCCTCAGGAGTGGCCCCCTCACTCCAAAAGACCTCAGCCTCCTCAGGAGGTAGAGGTGGCTCTGACCCTTCCTGTAAAGTGCGTCCGTGTTGTGAGTCCAGTCCAGTTTGTTGTTCAGATGAACACCCAGGTACTTATAAGAGTCCACTCTCTCAATGTCCCTTCCCTGGATGTTCACTGGGGGGAGTGTAGTGGGGCGGCGTCTGAAGTCCACCACCATCTCCTTGGTCTTCCCCACGTTGATGAGGAGGTGGTTCCTCTGACACCAGTCCACAAGGTCCTGCGTTAGTCCTCTGTACTCCGCATCATCGTCATCCATAATGAGTCCAATGAGGGCGGCGTCATCGGAGAACTTCTGCAGGACACAGCTGTCCGTGTTTTGTCTGAAGTCTGCAGTGTAAAGAGTGAAGAGGAAGGGCGCGAGGACTGTCCCCTGGGGGACCCCCACACTGCAGGTCAGGAGGTCAGACACGCAGTTCTTGGTCCTCACAAATTGGGGCCGGTTTGTGAGGTAGTCCAGGACCCACTCAGCCAGATCCTTGTCCGCTCCTGCAATCACCAGCTTGTCCCTCAGGAGCCTCGGCTGGATGGTGTTGAAAGCGCTGGAGAAGTCAAAGAAAAGAATCCTCACAGCGCTGCCGGCCTCTCCAGGTGGGACATTGAGCGGTGCAGCAGGGAGATGATGGTGTCCTCCACTCCGATGCCAGGCCGGTAAGCAAACTGCTGTAGGTCCATAGCAGAGCTCACTGTGGAGCGGAGGTGACACAGGACGAGGCGCTCTAGAGTTGGCCAGGACTGGGTTCTTTGTGAACTCAACAACCATTCCACTGTCTTGAGGGCGTTGAGATTGTCCTGTTTGCACCAGGACACCAGGTGGTCGATCTCCCATATGTAGGCAAACTCACCCCCTCCAGAGCGCTCTTGACCTCAGACTGGGATGATGGTTCATCTTTCAGCAGGACAATGACCCTAATCACACTGCCAAGATCTCAAAGGAGTGGCTGACAACTCTGTGAATGTCCTTAAAGTGTAGGTGACACCAAAAAAATGTGCACAAATAATCACAAAAATTATGAAATGTTGATATTTTAACAAATCCTGAACACTAAAAGTCTTACCTGGAGGTTCCTGGTTTTAATCTGATTACACATCTCTGAAGAGATCTAAAAAAAAATGGCTGTGCACTGACACTGTCTATCGAACCTGATGGAGTTTGAGAGATACTGCAAAGAGTAATGGTCAAAACTACCCAAAAACAGGTGCCTTGAGGCTGTAACTGCTGCCAAAGGTGCATCAACAGAGTATTGAGGAAAGGGTGTGAATGTTTTTTTTTTTTTTTGTTTGTTTTTTATTTTAAATAAATTTGCAAAAATTAAAAAAAAAAAAAAACTTTTTTCATGTTGTCATTATGGTGTTTTGTGATTAGAATTTTGAGGGGAAAAATAATTTACACCATTTTGGAATAAGGCTGTAACATAACAAAATGTGGAAAAAGTGAAGCGCTGTGAATACTTTCTGGATGCACCATGCATTTTTTTGGCCCTCATAATTGCTCTTCTCAGATCCTGTCTGGATCTCCTGTAGGTCTCCCTGTCACCTGATCGCAGAGCTGTGTTTCTGGCCTTCAACAGAGTGTTGAACCAGGGCTTTTGGTTTTGAGGCACCCTGATGTGTTTGGTTTTGGTGTTCTCAACACAAAACCTGTTGTAGTGCAGTACTGTGGAGGTGTATTGCTCTGTGTCTACTTTATCAAAGCGCTCCCACCTTGTGTCCTCAAAACAGTAATGCTGGACTGCCTCAGTCTTCTCAGACCAAACATGAACTATCCTGACCTGGCTCTTTGTTCTGCTGACAAAGGGTTGGTAAGTAGGTGTTTAAAAACAGAGCTAAATGTGCATTATCAGTTTTTGATATTTTGGTTACAAATGTCAGTTGTCAGTTTAAAGTTTCTTACAAAGTCATTCTGGGGATAATGTTATTATAATTATGATCAGAAAGAAATTATTATGAATGAGAGGTTATTAAAAACAAGCACCTGCCTGAGAGCTGTTACATGTACGAAAGTATTTGGAAGTGCTCTGGAATGCTGATGATGTAGAAAAAGCGCAATGAAATATTCTGCAGTGTTGTGACATACATGTAAAGCGTTTGTGAGTTTGACAGCTGAGGGTTTGGCACAGGCACAGAGATGATGGACGGACAGCTGATGGGGGAGTTTGAAGTCGAGGCCAAAGATCTGGAGGTGGATTCGTGGAGCTTGAGCGTGGACCAGCAGCAACTGCAGCAGCTGGACAAAGAGCTGGTGAAGAGACAGGATGTTATCTACGGTACAACACACTTAATATGATGTTCAGAATGATTGGAACGCCTGACTTTGAAGTGCACAGATTAAATGCGTACAGAAATAAATAGAAATTAAATGCATTCAGTGTCTCTTTGACATTTCGTTTAGTCATTAAGAAGCACGAACAGTATGGTACTGTACAGTAAATCTGTTTGGAGGAGAAAAACTGAGTGACTGCCCAAGAAGGAGGCGAGAGCAGGAAGTCACCAAGCTAGAGAGACAACCCTGAAGTAACTCCAGGCAATTATAGTTATTGGCTTCATGTTTGAGTGAAACAGAGAAGGATTTTCGTACATACACACACAAAACGGGGGATAGATTTGATTTGCTTTCATGTCTTAAAATCCCGAGATGTCACCCATCGGTCTATGTGCTTTACTCTACATAACTCCCAGTTAATCCATAAATGATTAAAGGGGTGGAGCTTAGGCAAGACTGGTGTGATCTTAGCATGACACATGACATGCCCACCTGTCTGTTACTGAGTTAATTAAGGCTAACAGGCTAGGTAACCTGGGTTTGGGTGTTGAACATGTGTTTTTGCAAACTGCATGAGTTGTTGTAATCCAGAATCCATTTATTCTCATAATGTCCAGGCTGAGACCTTTTAAAGCCATTCCCCGATTCCACAGGGCACCATTCTATTACAATCCCCCACGATCCAGGAAAAGTGCAAAAACTGGATGAAACATCTTACCTCGGCATGCCTCTTATCAGGCTGGCTTATAAAATGCAGACTTAGGCAACTGGCTGGCATATAAAGCGCATACCTGTCAACCACTTGAAAACTAAAGTAAAGCTGTGTCTGGCAGCGTTCTCAGCCAGAACCACAACAAATGCTGCTTTTGGTTAAATTTTTTACTCGATGGAGCACAAGCCAATCCATAATGATCTTGACATTTTCTTTGACTTCAATTTCTGTAACTGCAGATGGTATGAAGCCATCACATTTCATGTTTTGTGTGGTCAGCTTTATTTTATTTGTTAATATACGCCTATTCCTACGTTGAAGACCTGCAACATATTCCAAGGAAAAAAGTAATAAAAGGTCAGGACTAGGGATGTGTATCGAAAACTGGTTCCTGTTAACAATCAATAAGAAATGATTAGATCCACCAACATCAGTAATCTTTTTGCTTAATGATTCCCTTATTGGTTCTTAAGTTCACATTATGCCGGAGCTAACTGGTAGTTGGAGATCCGAACACACGCCATGAAAACACGTTTGTGTTTGTCTTGTGCACGCGCCGCTGAGGAAACGAGATTAGCTGCACAACCATTAGGTCCGAGTCCAATGATTTACCCAGACTGACAACAAATATCAGTAAATTTAAAGCAGAGTACTTTTGTGCATTTTTTTGTGGTTTCTTGAGGCATTTTGTGAATGCAAAAATGCACTCCGACCTCAAAACACGCTACTGTGATATAAATCAAAGGTGGTAGAAGGTGCATTACTGCCACCTTCTGCCTCAGTCCATTATAGCAGTACTGAATCCTCTCGAGTTCAGTGTCTTTCAAGTATTTAAAAAGCCAACACTTCCCCTTCCTGCTTTAATCTTTATTTAACCATGTTAGTCTCATTGAGATCAAGATTTCTTTAATAAGGGAGACCTGGACAATTATAAAGTTTCCAATTCACCTAACCTGCTGATCCTATGTCTAAAATGCTTCCAACAGAAACTTCTTTCGGGCCTATTCTTCCAAATTCTGAGAGAAGCTCTTGCCTTTCTCTGGAATATTTATTACAATACATGAGGACATCCCTAATCACCAAGACAATGTCCTCAATAAGGTCTTGCCGACTCCTGGATTAACCTGTCCCAGAGATTTAGGATCCAGTGACCATGTACAAATTTTATTTATTTTTATTTATATCCAGAGATCAAGGATCCAGTGACCAATTTCATAATTATTTACTTTGAGACTCAATAAAATGTTGACATAGAAAACCTGTAAAGCCTACTTTTTGTACACAGGAGGTATTGATAAGGGAATCAATAAAGAATCTGAATGATAAACGGAATTAATAATGGCATCAATATCAATAAAATCTTGTCACCCATCCCTAAGTAGGACTATCCCATTTAAATATGTTTGAACATGATTGAAGCGGTTAAGACTACGAACACCTAGAAGTGACCACATAATGATGCCACTTTGGGGAATCGGGGTGAAATTTTTGAAGAGCTCGGAAATTTCACCTCGATTTCACAACTGGTGCGGATAATTGCCGTAACTACTGCATATACCAAGTTTGTTCAAGATTGATAAAAGATGGATCAAGAAGTTACTATGGTGCTTCAAAACACACCCCGATTTGCTATTTGGGATGAAGTGGGAAGGAACGGTGCGCTGTGAAATAGGGGGATAAAGGCTTTTGTAGAACTATTTTCTCAGTGTGACTTCTCATGACTAATGGCACCAATGACTGAGTCTCACTTCATGTCCTGCAGAGCTCATGCAGACGGAGATGCATCATGTCCGTACTCTGCGCATCATGTCAGAAGTCTACAGCAAAGGCCTGCAGAAGGAGGTGCAGCTGGAACAGCAGACGGTGGACAAGCTGTTCCCTGCTCTGGATGAGCTCCTGGAGCTCCACACGCAGCATCTCCTCCGCCTCCTTGAGAGGAAGAGGGAAAGTCAGCATGAGGGGGGAAGCTTTGATGGAGGCTTTCTCATCAACAGGATCGGAGACATTCTAGCCAACCAGGTCAGAAATGAAGACAGCCACAGTTCCTAATGCAGGACAAACTTTTGTGATTCTTTTCAGGGATCCTTCACAAAGGACGTCTGCACACTGCAGATGTTAATTAATTTAAAAATGTCAGGTTGTCTCTACATTTTCAATTCTTTCTATTGCTGTAGACATTCAACTCTAAAACTCTACAACTCCACAATATTCAACTCTTTTTTTTTAATTCACTTTAAATTATTTATTCAATTTTATGTTGACTTGTTTTATGTAAGGCGCCTTGAGACGGCTTTTGCTGTGATTTGGCGCATTATAAGCTAATTAAATTAAATTAAAATAATAATAATAATAATAATAATAATAATTATAAAAAAAATCTTTACACAATACTTAACACAAACGCTGTCCGGCTCACTGTTGATGTTTTTAAGCTGAGTGACTCCTAACGCGGCTCCATAAGTTCCATTGTTGAAGTCTTCTGGTGTCATGACTGTCCAATCCTGCTCTAGTTTGCAGGATCAAATGCTGAAAGCATGAAGAGGGTCTATGGAAAGTTCTGCAGCCGCCATAATGAAGCCGTCAACTTCTACAAGGAGCTCCTCACCAAAGACAAACGCTTCAAGGCTTTCATTAAAGTAAGACCTTCTGCAAAGGTACCTGCTTCATTTCAAGTTATTTATGCAGCACCAAAGCACGCATTAAATATGAGTAAGGCTTAGAACAGATCCAGCCCATGAGCAAGCACACTGGTGACGGCGGTAAGGAAAAACTCCCTCAAGCAGACCTGACTCAGTGGGGTGACCATCTGCGTTCACTAAACTGATTCATTCCTAAATTATTCGTATGAGGAATTTACTTCCACATTCACCAGTTTTATTGTATTTAGAGTTTTCGTAGGTACTAACAAAATCTGTGAGTGGTTCAGATTGCGAGTAAGAATCATTAATGGTTAGTTTTCAGTAACTGAATGTATACAACCCCTGGCAAAAATTATGGAATCACCGGCCTCGGAGGATGTTCATTCAGTTGTTTAATTTTGTAGAAAAAAGCAGATCACAGACATGACGCAAAACTAAAGTCATTTCAAATGGCAACTTTCTGGCTTTAAGAAACACTATAAGAAATCAAGAAAAAAAAGATTGTGGCAGTCAGTAACGTTTACTTTCTTAGACCAAGCAGAGGAAAAAAATATGGAATCACTTTATTCTGAGTAAAAAATTATGGAATCACCCTGTAAATTTTCATCCCCAAAACTAACACCTGCATCATATCAGATCTGCTCGTTAGTCTGCATCTAAAAAGGAGTGAACACACCTTGGAGAGCTGTTGCACCAACTGGACTGACATGAATCATGGCTCCAACACGAGAGATGTCAATTGAAACAAAGGAGAGGATTATCAAACTCTTAAAAGAGAGTAAATCATCACGCAATGTTGCAAAAGATGTTGGTTGTTCACAGTCAGCTGTGTCTAAACTCTGGACCAAATACAAACAACATGGGAAGGTTGTTAAAGGCAAACATACTGGTAGACCAAGGAAGACAAAGCGTCAAGACAGAAAACTTAAAGCAATATGTCTCAAAAATCGAAAAATGTACAACAAAACAAATGAGGAACGAATGGGAGGAAACTGGAGTCAACGTCTGTGACCGAACTGTAAGAAACCGCCTAAAGGAAATGGGATTTACATACAGAAAAGCTAAACGAAAGGCATCATTAACACCTAAACAGAAAAAAACAAGGTTACAATGGGCTAAGGAAAAGCAATTGAGGACTGTGGATGACTGGATGAAAGTCATATTCAGTGATGAATCTCGAATCTGCATTGGGCAAGGTGATGATGCTGGAACTTTTGTTTGGTGCCTTTCCAATGAGATTTATAAAGATGACTGCCTGAAGAGAACATGTAAATTTCCACAGTCATTGATGATATGGGGCTGCATGTCGGGTAAAGGCACTGGGGAGATGGCTGTCATTACATCATCAGTAAATGCACAAGTTTATGTTGATATTTTGGACAATTGAAAGGATGTTTGGGGATGATGAAATCATTTTTCAAGATGATAATGCATCTTGCCATAGAGCAAAAACTGCAAAAACATTCCTTGCAAAAAGACACATAGGGTCAATGTCATGGCATAGGGTCAGTGTCAATGAGCAGATCTGATTTGATGCAGGTGTTAATTTGGGGGATGAAAATTTACAGGGTGATTCCATAATTTTTTTTTTAGGTGCTGATCCTCTTCAGCAGCAATTGACAGTGTGTGTGTAAAGGCAGCGTGTACATGCAAATCTTTACTTTTTTAATTGAAAAGGCACTTATTGCTGCATTTTTATGTAAAGATAAAACCTACATGGGTTTTCTTCGGTGGGGAAGCTCATGATGAGGTATAGATTTTACCAGTTGCATTGAACGCAACACACAGGTGAACTGTTCCTGAATTAAGCTGCTGCTGCTGCAATGTATTATGGGAGTTTGGAGTTTGTTTTTTTTACATTATTGTTATTGTAGTGCATGTTGGATTAGCAGTGTTGTTAGTGTTATAGATTTGTTGTGTTATTTTGTGACCATGAGTGAAAAGTGCCTTGCGTTATATATCTTCTGCCACCGTCTGTGTTGTTGTATGTGAAAAGTAATTGACACTTATCTTTGGCTGCCGGCTTACCCCTTCTGCTGGGGGAGAGCTGAACTCCTCACAGCAGCCTGACTATTGCAGACACACAACAGACAGGAACTAACATATATGATTTTAGGTTTTACAAACATTTTTGACCGTAAAGCTTTGCTCATTATGCCAGCAAAAAAATTTTCACAGACTGAAAGTTAGCAGAACTAAATTTAGCAGGGTCTAATTGGTCTGTTGATGGTTTTCAAAGCTAGCTGAAAAGCTAATCCGCTAACGAAAAAGTTTGCTTTGCCAGTTAGTGGTTAGCGGATGAGTGGAACTGTGCCCGAAACTGTTTAAAAAAAAAAAGATTGATATTAGAGCATTGAAGACTCCACTGAATTTTGGAGGTGATCCAGATTCTGGACAAGATATTTAATGTTCAAACTGATAAACTTTATTGTTTTTGTGCAAATATTTGCTCATTTTGAAATGGATGCCTGCAGCACGTTTCAAAAAAGCTGGGACAGTGGTATGTTTACCACTGTGTTACATCACCTTTCCTTCTAACAGCATTCAATAAGCGTTTGGGAACTGAGGACACTAATTGTGAGTGTCATGATTGGGTATAAAAAGAGCATCCCCAAAAGGCTCAGCCACTCACAAGGAAAGATGGGGCGAGGATCACCACTTTGTGAACAACTGCGTGAAAAAAAGTCCAACAGTTTAAGAACAATGTTTCTCAACATTCAGTTGCAAAGAATTTAGGGATTCCATCATCTGCAGTCCGTAATATAATCAGAAGATTCAGAGAATCTGGAGAACTTTCTACACCTAAGCAGCAAGGCCAAAAACCACCATTGAATGCCCATAATCTTTGATCCCTCAGGCGGCACTGCATTTAAAACTGACATCATTGTGTAAAGGATCTTACTGCGTGGGCTCAGGAACACTTAAGAAAACCATTATCAGTTAACACAGTTTGTCACTACATCTACAAGTGCAAGTTAAAACTCTACCATGCAGAGTGAAAGCCATACATCAACAACATCCAGAAACGCCGCCGCCGCCTTCTCTGGGCCCGGGCTCATTTGAAATGGACAGACGCAAAGTGGAAAAGTGTGCTGTGGTCTGATGACTCCACGTTTCAAATTGTTTTTGGAAATCATGGATGTCGTTTTCCTCCGGACAAAAGAGGAAAAAGACCATCCAGATTGTTACCAGCACAAAGTTCAAAAGCCAGCATCTGTGATGGTATGGGGCTGTGTTAATGCCCATGGCATGGGCAGCTTACACATCTGTGATGACACCATCAATGCTGAAAGGTACATCCAGGTTTTGGAGCAACACATGCTGCCATCCTAGCAACATCTTTTTCAGGGATGTTCCTGCTTGTTTCAGCAAGAAATGTTCAGTGTCAAGCCACATTCTGCATGTGTTGCAACAGCGTGGCTTCGTAGTGAAAGAGTGCGGATACTAGACTGGCCTGCCTACAGTCCAGACCTGTTGCCCGTTGAAAATGTGTGGCATATTATGAAGCACAAAATAAAAAACAGAGACCCCAGACAGAACAACTGAAGTCATACATCAAGCAAGAATGGGAAAGAATTCCACCTACAAAGCTTCAGCAGTTACTGTCCTCAATTCCCAAATGCTTATTGAGTGTTGATAGAAGGAAAGGTGATGTAACACAGTGGTAAACATACCACTGTCCTAGCTTTTTTGAAACCTGTTGCAGGCATCCATTTCAAAATGAGCAAATATTTGCACAAAAACAATAAAGTTTATCAGTTTGAACAATAAATATCTTGTCTTTGTGGTGTATTCAGTTGAATATTGGTTGAAAAGGATTTGCAAATCATTGTATTCTGTTTTTATTTACATTTTACACAACGTCCCAATTTCACTGGAATTGGGGTTTTGTGTGAGTGTCATATACAACCCCTGGCAAAAATTATGGAATCACCAGCCTCGGAGGATGTTCATTCAGTTGTTTAATTTTGTAGAAAAAAAGCAGATCACAGACATGACACAAAACTAAAGTAATTTCAAATGGCAACTTTCTGGCTTTAAGAAACACTATAAGAAATCAGGAAAAAAAATTGTGGCAGTCAGTAACGGTTACTTTTTTAGACCAAGCAGAGGGGAAAAAAAATATGGAATCACTCAATTCTGAGGAAAAAATTATGGAATCATGAAAAACAAAATAACGTTCCAACACATCACTAATATTTTGTTGCACCACCTCTGGCTTTTATAACAGCTTGCAGTCTCTGAGGCATGGACTTAATGAGTGACAAACAGTACTTTTCATCAGTCTGGCTCCAACTTTCTCTGATTGCTGTTGCCAGATCAGCTTTGCAGGTTGGAGCCTTGTCATGGACCATTTTCTTCAACTTCCACCAAAGATTTTCAACTGGATTAAGATCCGGACTATTTGCAGGCCATGACATTGACCCTATGTGTCTTTTTGCAAGGAATGTTTTCACAGTTTTTTCTCTATGGCAAGATGCATTATCATCTTGAAAAATGATTTCATCATCCCCAAACATCCTTTCAATTGATGGGATAAGAAAAGTGTCCAAAACATCAACGTAAACTTGTGCATATATTGATGATGTAATGACAGCCATCTCCCCAGTGCCTTTACCTGACATGCAGCCCCATATCATCAATGACTGTGGAAATTTACATGTTCTCTTCAGGCAGTCATCTTTATAAATCTCATTGGAACGGCACCAAACAAAAGTTCCAGCATCATCACCTTGCCCAATGTAGATTCGAGATTCATCACTGAATATGACTTTCATCCAGTCATCCACAGTCCACATTTGCTTTTCCTTAGCCCATTGTAACCTTGTTTTTTTCTGTTTAGATGTTAATGATGGCTTTCGTTTAGCTTTTCTGTATGTAAATCCCATTTCCTTTAGGCGGTTTCTTACAGTTTGGTCACAGACGTTGACTCCAGTTTCCTCCCATTTGTTCCTCATTTGTTTTGTTATGCATTTTCAATTTTTGAGACATATTGCTTTAAGTTTTCTGTCTTGACGCTTTGATGTCTTCCTTGGTCTACCAGTATGTTTGCCTTTAACGACCTTCCCATGTTGTTTGTATTTGGTCCAGAGTTTAGACACAGCTGACTGTGAACAACCAACATCTTTTGCAACATTGCGTGATGATTTACCCTCTTTTAAGAGTTTGATAATCCTCTCCTTGGTTTGAACTGACATCTCTCGTGTTGGAGCCATGATTCATGTCAGTCCACTTGGTGCAACAGCTCTCCAAGGTGTGATCACTCCTTTTTAGATGCAGACGAGCAGATCTGATTTGATGCAGGTGTTAGTTTTGGGGATGAAAATTTACAGGGTGATTCCATAATTTATTCCTCAGAATTGAGTGATTCCATATGTTTTTCCTCTGCTTGGTCTAAAAAATTAACCGTTACTGACTGCCACAATTTTTTTTCTTGATTTCTTATAGTGTTTCTTAAAGCCAGAAAGTTGCCATTTGAAATGACTTTAGTTTTGTGTCATGCCTGTGATCTGCTTTTTTTCTACAAAATTAAACAACTGAATGAACATCCTCTGAGGCCGGTGATTCCATAATTTTTGCCAGGGGTTGTATATATATATATATATATATATATATATATATATATATATATAATCCGCACAACAACAAATGCCAAAGAATAAAGCACAGACAGTTTATATTAATCAGTGAGCTGAAATTTCTTATCACAACTAGACAGACAATAGTGCACAACACATGATCCAAAAAGCAATAATAGAAAATTGGTAATCTTAATTATTCATACTATAAAAAGAAATTATAAAGTCTTTTAAAGCCTACTAAAGTACCAAATAATTTAATGCTGTCAGGACAGTTATTCCAAATATTTACACCTTTTATGGAAACACAGTAGTTTGTCTTTAATTTACCAAATAATAATGTTCCTCTCAAATTATAACTGGAGTCCATCATTTTAAACATATTTTGGACATGCTGAGGTAAAAGTTTTTGTTTTGCTTTGTGCATAATTTGTATTGTAATCGACTAAGTCCCTGATTTTCAAAATATGTAAACAGATAAATAGTGGGTTAGTTGGCTCACGATAAGATTTATTCCTAATAATTCTTATGGCTTTCTTTTGTAATAAAAATTGAATTGGTATTTGTTTTATGTGTTTCCCCAAACCTCAATACAATGTCATATATGGAACAAGTAATGAATAATGTAAAGCAATTAGTGAATACTGGGAGAGGAAATCTTGTACTTTATACAGAATTGCAATGGCTTTAGACATTTTAGATTTAACATAATTGTGTTTTCCATCTTAATTGATCATCAATAAAAACTCCCAAGAAATTTTGTTTCCGTTACACTTTCAGCATTATGTAATATTAAATTTCTACTTAAATTCCTGGGCTTATTTCCAAATATAATGCACTTTGTTTTTCCAAGATGAAGCGATAATTTATTTGAATCAAACTATTGTTTAAATTTCTTTAGTTCCTTCTCCATCATGTCCAACAGCTGTCCCAAATGATCACCACTACAAAACACAGTTGTATAATCAGCAAATAAGATACAACTTGTGGACTTGGAAACAAAACATATATCATTAATATATGAAAGAAGCAACAATGGACCAAGGACTGAACCTGTGGCACCCCACATTTAATCTTCAAAAATTCAGAATTTATCCCACCAATATGGACACACTGATACCTATTGTGTAAATAGCTAGCTATCCAGTCATGTGCCAATTCCCTGATACTATAGTAAGGTATGATGTATGGTATCAAATGCTTTCTGTAAAAAAAAAAAAAAACCTACAGTGTATTGCTTATTGCATTTGTAATTTGTTTAGTCAATTAAAGCCAATGAAGTAATGTGATTTTTTTTCTAAAGCCATATTGCTGTTCACTGAATATATGATGTTTAGCTATGAAATCATTTAACTTCTTTCCAAATACCTTTTCCAAAATTTTTGAAAATTGTGGTAACGGTGAGATTGGCCTATAGTTCAAAAAGACATGTTTGTCACCATATTTGAACAGCATTATCACTTTAGCTATTTTCATTTTAGAAGGAAATTTCCCAGTCATTATTGACAAATTACAAATATAAGTTAAAGGTTTAACAATACAATCAATGATATTCTTTATCAAAAACATATCAAAATTATAACTGTTGATTTTTTTTTTTTCTTCCCCCTTTTAATTTATGAAAACTCACTTCCGGTGCATTTGTGAATTTATATAGGCTTCATAAGATTACGTCAAAACTGCTTAATGGATTTTCACAAACCTTTCACCACACATTGGTGTTAGGCCTTGGAAGACTCAGTTAAATTTTGGAGGTGCTCTGGATCCAGATTCTGGATCAGGATTTCTCTTTATAGACATTTAAGGATTATATCAAAACTACTTAATGGATATGACAGGAAGACACTATTTTGTTTCAGCTTGTGAATTAAATATCAGATTGCAACATCTTGATGAGTCAGACCATTCTGGATCAGTATGCAATTATTTAGTGGTGAGCACAGTTTGATAACTTTTAGACCACTAACTTATTTTTGTGGGCATAGTGAATAAAGCTTAACAGTTAAACACATTTGTAAAGCCTGAAATCCTACATTTTAGTGCCTGCCTGTTACATGTTTGTAGCAGACAGACAGCTATGAGAGGTAGAGCTCAATCCTCTGACAGCAAAGGAGAGCTGGCTACCAGAGAGCAAGGAATAGGGGTAGGGAAAAAAAGGAGTCGTGCATAGCAAGACAGTTTTGAGTTATCGTTAAAATTTTAAGCAAACTAATTCTGGACAAGTTATTAAAATTAACGCCACATCTGTCATTTTACAAAATGAAAATATCAGCTATATGTTTTAGTTTTAAAGTAATGCACTAATTTTGAAGGTTTTAGCATTTTACAGACACACATGCTGAAAAGCATTATGGGAAAATTTGTTTCCTGTCATCATTGGTTAGTTGATATATGTTAAGAAAAAAAAAAAACAGAAGTTACTGTAACATGTGTGTTGGTTTTTACAAATAAATCTGTATTTGCAAATATGCCATTTTTTTAATTTGTAAAAAAAAAGAAGTTAATTTTTAACTGAAAATTATGTTTAAGTGATTCAGCACTTTTAGCGAATGTGTGGCAATGAACACTGACATCCAGTAGATGGCAGTGTTCATTGTAATTTCAGTATCTTGCCCAGAATTAGTTTGTTTAAAATTTTAACCATAAGTCAAAACTGTCTGCCTGTGCATGACTCCTGTGAAAATAAATGTTTTTTTTTTTGTTTTGTTTTTTTTGCTTCCCTTCCTTTCTCTCTGATCACCAGGGCGCTCTTGCTGAGAGAAGGCTGATCTGAGACAGAAGCACTGGCTCGTTGTGTCAGTAGCTGCCAGTGTACTATAGTCAATACTAAAAATTATCGGTTTAGCTTTTGTGTGTAACTTCCGCTAAATCTTTTAGGGGTTATCGGTTTAGTGTTATAAAAGTTAACTTTTCAGTTAGTGGATTAATGGTTATTGAAGCATATTTTTGGTTAGCTGTGCCCACCACTGCAGTTATTGCATTGTGTTGTGGAATCCGGATTCAGGTAAAGTCTGGGTCATGATGTGAATCACATATCTTTTATTTTGAGTCCTCGTCAACCCTTGGCGGATGTCAGGAATGTCAGATTGCTCAGACCTCAAAGCTGCTCAGGAGTCCAGCTGAGGGGGAAGCACCTTGTGCACCTCATGCACATGCTGACATCTTCTTGGACATTCTACGTAGCTGCAGCAAAAGAAATTTTCTCAGCATTTTTATTTTGTTTATAGAAAATCAAAACTGCCAATAAAGTAAGAAGCTGCAGGGTGATAACAGGTCAAACACGAGAAAGTCCGAGACAAGAGTACTCACCACGAGTTGAACAGTGTTGCACATTTTATTCATTCCAGGATTCTAAGCTGCTTATTTTCTGTCAGTTGCAGGGTGTCATTCTTGATTTGTTGTTATTTATTTATGACACTGTTTTTTTGTGTCTCTTTAAATGATTCATTTATGCTTCTGTCCTTGGATTAATTGAAAGTTGTCTTCTCCTTAAGGACATTTGACAATAAATTGCTTCTGTCAGGTTTTTGTGAAGCTATTTCTTTGTAACTGTGTGACTTTAAAATGCCGGCTGTGTGGCCTCATTTTACTAAATGGCTCTCTTGTTTATTGTTCCAGAAAAAGATGAGCAGCAGCGTTGTGCGGAGGCTTGGCATCCCAGAATGCATCTTGCTTGTGACTCAGAGGATAACGAAGTATCCGGTGCTGTTTCAGAGAATGCTGCATTACACTAAAGGTTGGCTCGTTTCTCAGTTACACACAGTCAGAGCTGGTCGTTTGCAGTGATTACATGAGGTTTCATCCTTTCAGATGGAAATTAATGAAAACATGAGCGATCTGATCTTTTCACTTTCTAAAGTCCCCCGTAAGACCCAATGTGAATGTCCCCTCATCATGTTTGTTTGTGCAATTCTCTGTTTTTTAAACCTGCTCAGTGTCCATAACTTTAAGCTGCTTCTAAAGGGCCTTTCACACAAAGCACACAAACGCGGTGCACATCCGCTCGACATCAAACTAACCGCTGTCAAAGTTCAGCTTAGTCCAACTTTCAAGACTGTGCGCTGTGACGTACTTTCGAGTGTCCAAAAGAAACGAGCCGTAACCCCAAAACATGGAAGACAACAGAGTGCAGAAATGTTTGTCAGAGGTGCATCACAACTGTTCATTTATACACAGGAGTTTTCTAAAGAAAATCCTTACAATTTTTTTTAACCTCAAGATTAAATTCTGATTACTGTATATTTTGAAGTTAAAAAACATTTCTTACATTAGAAAACTTGTATTTCATATAGTTTGAAGGGAAAAAATTCTTTAGAAATCTTTGATGTTCATCTGAAAAATAAAAACATTTCTTGATTAACGTGATAATGAACCTTGGACATTTATTTTTAGACAGAATAGTATGAAAAATAATGTGTACATTTTTAACTCTGGTATATCTGCATTTCAGCTAGGAAAAAAGAGACCATAAATTCCTTGTATTTGTTATGAACACAAGAGATGCTGCAACGATGACTGCAGTGCGTCTGCTAGTAATGTATATTTTCTGCAGTCACATCTCATTTACTCTTGATGGTTATTTGTCAGCACATGTAATCATCTGACATAAACCTCACAATTAAATCATTTTTATCCCCCCGCCATGAAATATGGGGCTATACAGTGATCTGCATGTCCATCCATCTGTCCGTTTTCACTTGTTAGCGAGATATCTCAAGAACCAATTGATCAGTTTCATTCATATTTAGCATAGGGGTGTACATGAATGATCCTCCAACACCAATCCATAACAGTGTCCTTGGGGTCAATTTCAAGGTCACAGTGAGATATTCAAGATATTGTTATTGCCACTGTTGGTAGTGCGGTAGCTCAAGAACGAGTTGACCAGTTTTATTTATATTTAACATGAGTGTATTTGGTTGATCTTCAACACCAGTGGATTCTGGATTTGTGGGGGCAGGTGGATATGTCCTCTCCTGATTACTTTAGTCATTTCAACATTTAATTATGTCTTCATTGACTATGTGATTGCTTTTAATGTCATAATCATGACAGTAATTACTAAAATCTGAATCTGGCTATTGTAGTGATTGTGAATGCTTTGAAATTCTGCACAATAGGGGCGGGGCTTCTTCTATCTGTGCAAGTGGGTATATTGACTGAACTTTGATTTCATGGACATGTTTAATGTTAAAATCTAAAAGGAAACATCTTTTTCAAATAATAAAATAGTTGTTCTTTAAAAAGCCTGTCTTTTATTTAGAAGAGTAGCAGCAGTTGTGAGTTTTCAGAGATGACAGGTGAGCTGGACCCTCAGGACATTTAACCAAATGAAGGTCTCCTCTGCATCTTTGACCTCTTGGTGGAGTTTTTGGAGACATTTTCCTCACATTTTGAAGATGAAGAGATGTTCTTTTCTTCCTTCTGGACTTCAGGTTTTAGTTTTCAGCTCCATCATTGGAAGTTTTTAAGTACAGGGTTTGTATTTGCAGGATTCTTGGCACAGCAAATGTTGAAATGTTACTGATGTGGAACAAGTGAAGAAACATGTTTCTTAAAATATGAAGAAACACAAAACAATACTTTACCTTTTTTAAGGTCTGTGTACTAGATAGTTAAAAAAAGTAAAGTTAAAGTTGACACTGTTCTTGTAGCCAGAGCAGTAACAATAAAAAAAAAAAACGTTGTGTAGATTAGGGCTGCAGCTATCGACTATTTTAGTAATCAAGTATTCTATCGATTATTCTTGTGATTAATCGAGTAATTGGATAAAAAGTACTTTTGCATTTTTAAACAACATCAACAGTCCAGGGATCTTCAATGGCACAATGTCGTTGCGCCATCCCACAGATTGTCAAATTTAGTGTATCCATTTCTGTTTTCCTGGGTAATTACAGTAGTGTTCAGAATAATAGTAGTGCTATGTGATTAAAAAGATTAATCCAGGTTTTGAGTATATTTCTTATTGTTACATGGGAAACAAGGTACCAGTAGATTCAGTAGATTCTCACAAATCCAACAAGACCAAGTATTCATGATATGCACACTCTTAAGGCTATGAAATTGGGCTATTAGTAAAATAAACTAGAAAAGGGGGTGTTCACAATAATAGTAACATCTGCTGTTGATGCTACAAACTCAAAACTATTATGTTCAAACCACTTTTTTAGCAATCCTGTGAATCACTAAACTAGTATTTAGTTGTATAACCACAGTTTTTCATGATTTCTTCACATCTGCGAGACATTAATTTTGTTGGTTTGGAACCAAGATTTTGCTTGTTGTGTGTTTGGGGTCACTGTGAACTGTGGCTTGAATTCAGAGTTTGGGGGTCATCTTACAAACTGTCTGCGGCCCTTGGACCCAAAAAGAACAATTTTACTCTCATCAGTCCACAAAATATTCCTCCATTTCTCTTTAGGCCAGTTGATGTGTTCTTTGGCAAATTGTAACCTCTTCTGCACGTCTTTTATTTAACAGAGGGACTTTGCGGGGGATTCTTGCAAATAAATTAGCTTCACACAGGCGTCTTCTGTCACAGCACTTACAGGTAACTCCAGACTGTCTTTGATCATCCTGGAGCTGATCAATGCGTGAGCCTTTGCCATTCTTGTTATTCTTCTATCCATTTTGATGGTTTTCCATTTTCTTCCACGCGTCTCTGGTTTTTTTTGTCCATTTTAAAGCATTGGAGATCATTGTAAATGAACAGTCTATAATTTTTTGCACCTGCGTATAAGTTTTCCACTCTCCAGTCAACTTTTTAATCAAACTACGCTGTTCTTCTGAACAATGTCTTGAACGTCCCATTTTCCTCAGGCTTTCAAACAGAAAAGCATGTTCAACAGGTGCTGGCTTCATCCTTATATAAGGGACACCTGATTCACACCTGTTTGTTCCACAAAATTGACGAACTCACTAACTGAATGCCACACTGCTATTATTGTGAACACCCCTTTTCTACTTTTTTTTACTAATAGCCCAATTTCATAGCCTTATCCTGCATGATTTATACAGCGGGAACAATGGAACACAGCAGGAATCATAAATTGGCTTCGAGTCACGTCGGGTAACGCCTCTTTGCCCCGACTTGTGCTGGAACCACTTCCTTTCTGTGTCGAGCACAGGGCGCCAAAAAAATTAAACAGGTTTAATTTTTCGGCGCCTGACTTGCTTCCTCCTTTGCACCCTCTCGCTGTTGTGGTGCCGAGCTGCATTGTCTCAGCCTTGAGTTGCTTCCACGCAGCGTCGTCATAATGACGCACAGCGCAACTGAGAGCAACTGGGAGCACCCCTGGTGTGAAAGGGGCTTTATGCCGTGTACTTAATGCAGTAAAAACTACACGCTGAAGAAAAACAATGTAGACTGATTGCCAGAAATATCCAGTAAAATGTCCCAACATCTCCAGTCCACTCACGGAAGTTCGTTCACGCGCGCACATGTGAACAATTAAAAAGAAAAAAAAGTCTGGCTGCAGGCATTAGTTCCTTGTTCTCTGCTCAAACTCTCACATCACAGTTAAAAAAAAAAAAGGACAAAAAAGGACCTAAGTCCTGAGACAGGACATGTCAACATCAAGTAGAATTCCAGACATCTCCACATTTGCTTGACGGTTCGTTCACGCGCGTGCGCACGCATCTCGCGGTAAAAGGGGGAAAGAAAAAAAAAAATTGTCTGCAGGCAGTTAGTTCCTTTCTCTGCTCAGACTCTCTCATCACAGTTAAAAAAGGACATAAGTCCAGGACATGTCAACATCAAGTGGAACTCTACACATCTCCACATTTGCTTAAGGATGGTCCATGCGCGCGGGCATCTCACGGTCAAGGGAGGAAAGATAAACTATAACAGAACTCAGAGCGCAGCCCTGTAGCTCAGCACAACAAGTAGAAGAGAAGTCAGAGTGCACAGTCTGTCAGCAGCCAAACTGTGCACTCTGACTTCTCTGTGCAGAGAACCTGCAGGCTGCGTTCTCACCTCCTTTCTGCCCCCTGCTGCGCGCACCTGACGCAGAAATTCCTGCATCGTCATGACGCCACAGGGAGCAACTGGGAGCAGCCCCGGTGTGAAAGGGGCTTTAAGAGTGTGCATATCATGAATGCTTGGTCTTGTTGGATTTGTGAGAATCTACTGGTACCTTGTCTCCCATGTAACAATAAGAAATATACTCAAAACCTGGATTAATCTTTTTAGTCACATAGCACTACTATTATTCTGAACACTACTGTATGTATTTTTTCACATCTTTACAAGTTTTGGATGTTTCCCAGTGTCACCAATTCAGCCAAAGTTGGGCCAAAGTCCTCACCTTGCCTTGTAAAATGTAACCATTTTTAAGGTTTTTCTTTTTTTTTTTTTTTTTAAGGTTGGTGGACTGGGTCTTTTTTTCTTTACTCAGTGTTTTACCAGGTAAGTCAGTTAACAGTTTCTCATTTACAGTGACGACCTGGTCAAGAGGCAGCACAACGACAGAAGAGAAAAACAGAGATTCACAGTCCCCACATACAACAGTGAAAAACATACAGTAAAACAACTGCAAAAACAACAACAATGAAACAGAAAATGTTAAGAATTAAGATATACATTATTAAAAATATATGCAATGGTCCTGTAAAATATTATAAATTGAGTTTTTAAAAATAGATAGGGGTAAAAACAAACTAAGCTTTAGAGACTGTGAAACTGGAAAGAGGAGCGACCAAAGACTGTGCAAACTTTTGGGACCACCAGACTGATGTAAGTGCTGGAGCGGAGGGCGCGACTGGAAGTGTGGATTTTTAGTAAGGAGCTCAAATAGGACAGAGCCAAACCGATCAAACATTTATAAATACACAATAGCCAATGGATTTGGCTACGCGTGTGGAGAGAGGGCCACTTCACCATTGAATACAAATCACAGTGGTGCGTGGTGAAAGGTGCACCTGTGACAAAGCGTATGGGAGCATGATATACAACATCAAGTTTGTGGAGCAGAGTCTTTGGTGCCATTCTGTAAACTAAGTCTCCATAATCAAGGATGGGGAGAACTGTAGTTTTTACCAAAAGCTCTCTTGCTGGGTGGGGTCCCTGCATGAATTTTTTTAAATCCCTCTGCAAATAGCCACTCCCCATGTAGAGCGGAGAGCAGCCAGTGGACGAAACAGTGTTTTTTAAAAACAGGCAAACACACTGCTTTGCTTTAAATGCGCAGTAAGCTATTTCAGATGATCAGTGTGGGTCGGCTTTCTCCTAAAAGGCTTTATTTTGTTGTTTGTTGTGTTGGAAAGCTGTTGCTTTTGTGCTAAATTGATTATCACTTACACGGCTTAAGTGCATGCTATAGTCGTCTTCTGTTTTTTTTCTGGGGATGTTACAATGCCACACACAGGCCTGGCATATGTACTACAACGTTAAATGGAGCTTTGAGGCACAGAATTTGCCTCAAACATTTTTTGTAATCGAATTATTTGAGTTACTCGACTAATCATTTCAGCCCCAGTGTAGATTTATTTCAGAAAAATAAGAATAGATCAAACAATTTACAAACATTAAATGCTACATTAGCCAATAAAATTAGTGCTCAGGGGGTGCACTAACGTCACATTTTATGTTCCATTGCTCAACCTCTGTGCGTGTATGAGGTCTGTTAGAAAAGTATCGGAGCTTTTTATTTTTTTCAAAAACTATATGGATTTGAATCACGTGCGATTACATCAGACAAGCTTGAACCCTCGTGGGCATGCGAGAGTTTTTTCATGCCTGTCGGTTACGTCATTCGCCTGTGGGCAGGCTTTGAGTGGTCCACCCCTCCCGTCGGAATCTCTTTGTCTGAGAACTTCCTGAGAGACTGACGCTTTGCTTGATCAAAATTTTTTCAAAAACTGAGGCACATTGAAGTGGACACCATTCGAGAAATTCAGCTGGTTTTCTTTTAACGGCTGATGAGAGATTATGGACTGTTGCTGTTGCTTTAAGGACTGCCCACAGAGCGGGATGTCGCGACGCGCCCTGAGCCGCTGCTGTCTGCCTGTTTCGAGCTGAAAGCTTCCAAATTTAAGCCTCTGTTGACCCAGGATGTCATGAGAGAACAGAGAACTCTCAGAAGAGGTCGGGATCAGCAGTTTATCTGGACATTCCACTGTTAAAGGAGATTTTGTAATGAAAGAAATTGCGGACGGGTCCGAGCATCGGCAGGCAGCCGGCGCTGCGCACCGCCACAGGAAAAACACCTCCGTTGGAAGCCTTAAGGACAAGTTGGAACATGTTCAGCTGTTAAACAATTTCTCAGATACTCACTCAACTGAAAGCCGCCTGGTTTTTATAAATGGTTATCAACACGGAGGTGTTTTTCCTGTTTCCTGTGTTTTTCCTTCCACCGCGCCAGCTGCGTCCCGACGCGCGGACCCGTCCGAACATCTTTCATTAATAAAATCTCCTTTAACAGTGGAATGTCCGGATAAACTGCTGATCCCGACCTCTTCTGAAAGTTCTCTGTTCTGTCACGACGTCCTGGGTCAACAGAGGCTTAAATTTGGAAGCTTTCAGCTCGAAACAGGCAGACAGCAGCGGCTCATGGCGCGTCGCGACGTCCCGCTCCGTGGGCAGTCCTTAAAGCGACAACAGTCCATAATCTCTCATCAGCTGTTAAAATTTTCACAGAAAACCAGCTGAATTTCTCGAATGGTGTCCACTTCGATCTGCCTCACAGGTTCTGAAAAAATTTTGATGAAGCAAAGCGCCAGTCTCTCAGGAAGAAGTCAGACAAAGGAATTCCGACAGGAGGGGTGGACCACTCCTCACTCAAAGCCAGCCCACAGGTGAATGACTTACCGACAGGCGTGAAAAAACTCACGCATGCGCACGAGGGTTCAAGGTTGTCTGATGTAATCGCACGTGATTCAAATCCATATAGTTTTTGAAAAAAATAAAAAGGTACGTTAGATTTATCACAGACCTCGTATATGTCCAAAAGTGAAGAATTTCAGACTGAATGAGATCATGTTGGCTCCTTCATCTCTGCCGAGCCACACTGACTAACAGTCACTGATAAAAAGCTCCTCCCAGCGGGGTGATGTCTGTCACTTGTTCTTTTGCTTTTTGCTGCTAATCTTTTGGTTATGACTCACAGACTGAGTGCTTCGCTTATTATTTAATTCTTTCTTTTTCGGGAACACACGTCTTCACAAACATGGTGATGGTGAGACTTCTTAAGCCCCCAGAACACAAATAGAATGACATAGAACACTCCGCCCCTGTGTGAGCTCTGACAGAGTGACCATCGGGTTCTTGGTCACCATGGCCCTTCTGCCATGATCACTTAGCTTAGGCGGGCAGCCAGCTTTAGGAAGAGTCGTGGTGGAACCGATCATTTTCCATTTCTGGATGATGAAGGCCACTGTGCTCATTGGGACCTTCAAAGCAGCAGAAATGTTGCTGTGCCCTTTTCCAGATTTGTGCCTCGAGACAATCCTGTCTTGGAGGTCTACAGACAGTTTCTTTGACTTCATGCTTGGTTTGTGCTCTGACATGCACTGTCAACTGTGGGACCTTATATGTAGACAGGTGTGTGCCTTTTCAAATCATGTCCAATCAACTGAATTTACCCCAGGTGGATGCCAATTAAACCGTAGAAACATCTCAAGGATTATCAGTGGAAACAGGATGCACCTTAGCTCAATTTTGAACTTCATGGTAAAGGCTGTGCATACTTATGTACGTGTGATTTCTTAGTTTTTTTTTTTATTATTTTAATAAATTTGCTAAATTATCAAAAGCTTTTTTCACATTGTCATTATGGGGTATGTTGTGTAGACGTTTGAGGGGAAAAAGTGAATTTTATCCATTTTGGAATTGACCTGTAACATAAAAATATGTGAAAAGAGTGCAGCGCTGTGAATACTTTTTGGATGCACCGTATGTTTTGATTCTGACACTTTTACACCATCCATCCATCCATCCATTTTCTTCCGCTTCAGCCGAGGTCGGGTTGCGGGGGCAGCAGCTCAAGCAAAGCCGCCCAGATCTCCCAATCCACACACACACCTCCCCCAGTTCCTCTGGGGGAACCCCAAGGTGTTCCCAAGCCAGCTGCGTGATGTAGTCCCTCCAGCGTGTCCTGGGTCTTCCCCGAGGCCTCCTCCCGATGGGATGTGCCCAGAACACCTCTCCAGCGAGGCGTCCAGGGGGCATCCGAAAAAAATGCCCGAGCCACCTCAGCTGGCTCCTTTCGACGTGGAGGAGCAGCGGCTCGACTCCGAGCTCCTCCCGTGTGACCAAGCTCCTCACCCTATCTCTAAGGGAGTGCTCAGCCACCCTGCGGAGGAAACTCATCTCGTCCGCTTGTACTCGCGATCTTGTTCTTTCGGTCATGAGCCAAATCTCATGACCATGGGAGAGGGTCGGAACGTAGCTCGATCGGTAAATCGAGAGCTTTGCCCCCCTGCTCAGCTCTCTCTTCACCACTGCGGTCCGATACAGCGACCGCATCACTGCAGATGCTGTACCGATCCGTCTGTCGATCTCACGCTCCATTTGTCCCTCTCTCATGAACAAGACCCCGAGATACTTAAACTCCTCCACGTGAGGAAAGGACGCTCCACCGACCTGAAGAGGGCAAAGTGCTTTTTTCCGGTCGAGAACCATGGCCTCGGATTTGGAGGTGCTGATTTTCATCTGATACTTTTATACTTCAAACAAATTTTCACTGCAGGACATTTACTTGTATTTCCACAGTATGGTAGTACTCTTTATAAATATCTGAATACTTCTTCCACCGCTGCAAACCATAGTTGTTAATGTGTCATGAAAAAAAAGTCTTAGACTAGTCCAACTTTCTGACCCCATCTTTGTCCTGTGATGGACCGCAGAGGGTGAAGAAGACTACGAGGACCTGAAGGAAGCGGTGCAGCTCGTGAGGGATGTTATCGCAGCCGTAGACTGTAAGGTGAACGAGCACGAGAAAAAACGTCGCTTGAAGGAATTTCACAGCCGCTTGGACAGCAAGTCCATCATGATGATGAACAACGGTCAGATGTTTGCCAGGGAGGATCTGCTGAGGAGACGTCTGATCCATGAGGGGGCACTGCAGCTGAAAAACAGCCAGGGACGACTGAAGGGTGAGTGTAGCGTGCTCTACCTGTGTGCGCGTGCGTGTATGTGTGAGGGTGTGTGTTTGAATCAACACCTTGGTTTTTGCTGTTGTTCTTGTTAAAGATGTCCACGCTCTGCTCCTATTGGATGTCTTCGTCTTCCTTCAGGAGAAAGACCAGAAATATATTTTTGCTTTGCTGGTAAGATCCCACTGATCTCTTTGAGTCTGTCTCTGCTTTTCACATTCTGTCCTCCTCCCATTCCTTCATATGTCTGCTGATTCATTCTTCAAAGGAATTTATGAATTCTGAGGTGTTCTTATATTTTCTTTAATGTTGGTAACATCTATTCTTGGCACATTTTTGCCTTAAATTTACATACTTCAGTTTTTGCAGTTGGTTACCCTTTAGTTGCTGGGATAGGCTCCACCCCTATAACCGTGAACTGGAATAAACCGTTTTATAAACTGCTTAGATGGATTTACACTTTAATGTGTCAAAAAGAGTTAAAAGCAAAAAATTGTGTTGTGATGGAGTACACTTTATTAGTGGTGTAAATAAACCAACAGTGATTTATTTATTTACTTAGTTTCATTTTCAGGACTTTGTTGGTTTTCTTCTATCCTACTATCATATTTTCTGCTATTTTTATCCTTTCTTTCCTCTACATCTTTTATCCTCCTCCTTGCTCCTCCTCTGACTGTCCCTTCCTCTTGATTTTTGCTCCTCCCACGCTATCCTCCCTTCTGTCATCTCTCCTCCTGCTGTCTTCTGCTTAAACACATCTTTCCTCCTGCCCTTCTTTTCTTTCTACCTTTCTCACTGCTTGTCTTCCCTCCTGCTTTGCACTCAGTTGACCGTCTTTTTATTTAGTTATTTTTTTTATTTGGGAGTCTTACTTTCACCTCCCTCCTCTGCAGGACCAGCGCTCCACAGTCATCTCTCTGCAGAAGCTGATCGTTAGGGAGGTTGCTAACGAGGAGCGTGGCGTCTTCCTCATCACGGCAGGTATTGAGAAGCCGGAGATGATGGAGGTTCTGGCCAGCTCGAAGGAAGAACGCAACATGTGGATGCAACTCATCCAGGAAGCCATGCAGTCCATGTAAGCCCTGGAATTCTTCTTTCTACTTGTTTTTGCTGCAGAACGGAAGGTTGGAAAGTTCCTACAACTCAGTAGGCGTGTCACATTGTTACATTTAAAAAAAGAAGTTTTATCACGTGACCTCTCAGAATCTACTGATGGACTTACTCTCTTCTTTGGAGGATATTTATATGTTCAAGTCAAAATCTGTTCGTCTACGAGGTCTCTTAGATAATAAACCGACCCTTTTATTTTTTTGTTTAACTATATGGATTTGAATGACATGCGATTACACCAATCATGCTTGAACCCTCGTGCGCATGCGTGAGTTTTTTCACGCGTGTCGGTGACGTCATTTCCCTGTGGGCAGGCCTTGAGTGAGATGTGGTCCCGCCCTCTCGGCTGAATTCCTTTGTTTCACACGCTGCTCGAGACGGCGCGCGTTGCTTTATCAAAATTTTTTCTGGACCTGTGAGGAATATCCGAGTGGACACTATTCGAGAAATTAAGCTGGTTTTCTGTGAAAAGTTTAACGGCTGATGAGAGATTATGGGGTGTTTCTGTCGGTGTAAGGACTTCCCACGGAGCGGGACGTCCTGCAGCGCTTCCAGGCGCTGTCGTCGGCCTGTTTCGAGCTGAAAACATCCTAATTTAAGGCTTAATTCACCCAGGACATCGTGAGAGAACAGAGAAGATTCAGAAGAGGCCGGCATGAGGAATTTATGCGGACATTCCACTGTTTAAGGACATTTTTTTAATGAAAGACGTACGCGCAAATTCGCCGAGTCGTTTCCGTGACGACTCGGCAAATCTGTGTGCGCCGCGACAGGAAAAACACCTCCGTGTTGAAAACCATTTGTAGAATTCAGGCAGCTTTTAATGGCTTTCAACAAGTGAGTAACTGAGAAATTGTTTAACAGCTTGGGCACGTTCCAACTTGCCCGTTAAGATTTCCAACGGAGGTGTTTTTCCTGCCGCGACCCCCCGCGGTCGGGTCCAGCCCGACATGCGACTCTGCCCGCACGTTCTTTCATTACAAAATGACCGTTAACAATGGAATGTCCGAATAAACTCCTCATGCCGACTTCTTCTGAAAGTTCTCTGTTCTCTGACGACTTACTGCGTCAACAGAGCCTGAAATGTGGAAGTTTTCAACTTGAAACGGCGAGACGCTGCTGCCTCGAAGCGCAGATCGCCGTCAGGCGCCGTGGACCGTCCTTAAAGCGACACTACCAGACCAAAATCTCTCATCAGCCGTTAAAATTTTTACCGAAAACCAGCTGAATTTATTGAATGGTGTCCACTCAGTTGTGCCTTACAGTTTTGAAAAAATTTTTATCAAACAAAGCAACAGTCTCTGAGCCATTCCTAAACAATGAAAAAAATCGACGAGCGGGTGGACGACTCCTCACTCAAAGACTGCCCACAGGCGAATGACGTAACCGACAGGCGTGAAAAAACTCTCGCATGCCCACGAGGGTTCAAGCATGTCTGATGTAATCACACGTGATTCAAATCCATATGGTTTTTGAAAAAAATAATAAGGTCGGATACTTTTCTAATAGACCTCGTACATGTCGTTTGGGCCCGATCTAAACCCAGAACCTTGACATCCTTGTGTGTGCTAACCCAGGAGTTAGACCCGGCCCGGGGTGGTACTGTCTGTGAAGGAAGATTAGTCCTGCTGTCCCTGCAGCCAGCAGGATGAACACAGTTTCATTATTCCCTGAATCTCTCTGTGATGTCACAAGATGGAAACAAAGCTGCTGGCTCGGTTGGAGAAAGACAGAAAAAGCATTTTTAATTTCCAGTGAGACTTAAATTTACAGACCTTTGTGTGCAGCAGAGTCAGAACTTGACTGAGGAACTCAGCGCTCACACCTCCACCAAAGCTGAATGCTGCTGTATGTTTAGAGTTGTAGTTGTTCTGATATACTGTTTATGGGGAGGTGATGGTCTGGAGTTTAGAGCGCTGTGACCAGAGCATCTTTGGTTCAGTTCTCCATCAGACATTGAAATAGGAGTCAGGTACAGTGTGATTCATTGAATCAAAATCATGATAGTTCACCCATAAGTCATTTAAAGGTTTGTCACACCAGATATTTGTCTTTTTCATCTTTACTAACATTTTTAAATGTTTTGATATTCTGAACTTTTAGCTGGATCTTTATTTCTGTTATACCTAAGACTTTTGCTCAGAAGTTTATTTGATTTTTTATTTATTTATTTATTTTTTGGCACAGGGAGAAGGATGAGGATGAAGGGATTCCCAGTGAGACTGAAGAGGACAAGAGACAACTAGAGAGTAAAACCAAGGAGCTGAGAGGTTTGCATGAGTTTGAGAAGTTTGTTCTCAGAGTTTGTCGCCATCCTTTCTCCGTATGGATTTCCTCCTCTGTGTTTCTCGTCGGCTCAGATCTGTTGAGGCAGAAGGATGCAGAGATTATGTCTCTGTTGGAGGAGAAGGTCCGGCTCTTCAGGGGGCTGTGCGAGGGCCTGACCCCGGGCGAGGAGGCCTGCCGAGAGGTGGAGCCATTCTTCAGGTCGGTCTGCAGTCTCGATCCACCCAGAGGAGCATCAATCATGAATGAGGCCCTGGTGGAAGGTGAGCGTTTAAAGAATGAAATGCTGTAAAGCTTTCTGACATGCAGCAATCTGGTGGTTTTTCTACATGCAGCAGTTCCACTAACCAGCTGATGGGAAATCCACTGATGCTTTTTGAACATTAAATTAACCCCTTACATGCAAATTCAAAATTGCCAACGCATATTCTAGAATTTGGATCTGTGTCTTGGTCTGTGGACATGGACCAATTATGAATGAATGAATGAATGAATGAATGAATGAATGAATGAATGAATGAATGAATGAAAACTGTTTATTTCGAACATTTGATACAACAACAATTACAAGATAGATCAGTAAAGACAACAACAAAAAAGTTCCTACTGTGTACCCAACATGTCCGAAAAGGGGTAGGGTGAAGCATCAGCTTATTTATCCCTACCCCTTCTTCCCCACAACCAGTAATACCCTTTGCCACATATACACATAAATTCCTACACACCTAAACCGATATCAATATATACATATATACATATATATACACACACATACATATACACATCAACATACACATATATACACATATACATATATACACGTATATATACACAAACATAAATATACACCTACACATACCTACTTACATACAAAATACTATATATTTACAAGCCGAAGCAAACAACAAAAACACCCTAACCCTCATTACCCTTCCTCCTCCCTATACCCAGAAAAAACCAATTATGACATTGTTTATGTATGTATGTATACAGACAAACATCAGACTCAGAACCCTGCAGTCAGGACCTGCAGGTGGATGCTGGGAGAGGTTCTCTTGGTCTTTCTGTGTTTTTTGTTGTAATTATTGCTCACTTATGTGGTCAGATCAGAGAGTCTGTCACTATCAGCAATGACTGTGAACAGGAAGCATTGAACTTGTAGAGGTCACGTGACATGGATGCATTGGATATGTGGATAAAATGATCCCTTTCCTTTTCTTGTTCTTCCATTCTAAATTGTCTGCTTATTTTCTGCCACAGTATACATCCAGTTTGTTCTGAATCTTTTCAAAGATTCTTCATGAGTCCACAGAAAATTAACACACCACCTGCTGAGTACTGCCACCTGCTGGATGGTTCAGGAATGTGAATCCATATCAAATTATGATTTTCTTATTTAAAGGCTGCAGTAACTGCATGGTCTGTGCATGCACAAACATGCACACTGCTTGGAATTTATACACTATAAATGTTAATGTAGGATGAATGCATCAGTGAATATGCTGAGGTACACAAACTACCACAATGTATTCCAGTATGTATTTTTTACTTATGTTTGAAGTTCAGCAGCAGATTTGTTTCTGATTGCTTTTTTTCCTGATTTCCAGTAGAAAGGTCACTTTGTTGTATTTTCTAGTACCGTATGAATATGTGCAGTGATGATGATGCAGAGTTTTTCATTTAAAGTTGAAGTGAAAGACCTCAGAGATCAAAATGTGTGGTTACTTAGCAACATGAGTCGGACCTGCTGCTCGCAGATGTGCCTGTTAGGACTTGTGATGCAGGACTGAATGGTAACATGGTTAGCAGAAGTAATTCACTTACTGACCCGTGTGTGTGTGTGTGTGTGTGTGTGTGTGTGTGACAGTGGAGACCTTACAGGAGCTTGTGAACAGCAGCCTGGGTGGAGCCATGGCAAGCGTTCATGAGGGTGGAGCTGCAGGACCCGTATGTTTGCCCCGTCGGGCTGAGACTTTTGGAGGTTTTGACAGCCACCAGATGCACATCAGTAAGAGTAAGTCAATCAGCAATTTTTTAGTGATCACATGATAAAAACAGGCACCACAGTTTTCAGTTAGTGCCATCAAACAGTAGATGCTCACTGGAACAGCGAAGCTGATCTTTCCTGAAGGAAGCTCTTGGCGGTGAGGGCATGTGACTCTGTGGATGGTGTGACAGCGTGCCTGAGACATCGTTAGCTAGACCTGAACACGTCCAAACACCTGAAGAAATAATTAACATTCGTGATGTAATGGAACATAGCTGATCCATAATCTCTACGGAGCCCCCCCCCCCCCCCACGTTTAAGCACGCACGTGAACCAGGGAATAATTGCATAATTACATACAGTTTATTTTAGAGTTTTTTAGAGGGGTCCATTCGGTCGGCAACACCGGATCTGGTTTCTGGATCAAGATTTTACTTTATGCTTTGAAGGATTACGTCAAAATTACTTCACGGATTCTCACCAATTTTGCACCACAAATAGATATTAGGGCATGAAAGATGCCACTGAACTTTGGAGGTGGTCCAGATCCAGTGTTGCAGACCCAACGGTCTGCCCCTAAAAATTGGTCTGCCCTGCCTCCAGTGTGCATGCGTCATTTCAGAGCTCAGCAGCTCGTCTAAGACAGAGTCTCTTCACCCAAAGCAATCAAGGTAAAACCTCTTAAATCATTCAGTTTAAAGCAGAAAACAAGGCAAAACTCTGTGATGCTTTCAAATGACCGATGTGCAGTGAACGCATCAGCTAGCAGCTCGTGTGGCTGCGGCGCTCTGATGCTTCCTCCGTCTTTTATGATGAAATAATACTGAATTTATGTGGAAATGATTGTTGTACAAAAGCTTCAGCTATCTGTCGCTGAGATAGATGATGACTGGAGTGCAGTTTTAAGCAGCAATGAGTCATAATCTGTGATTCACGGCTGTGATGGCAGGGCAGCCCGATTTTTAGGGGGGGCCGTTCGGTCAGTGACACCAGATCCGGATTCTGGATCACGATTTCACTTTATATAGGCTTTGAAGGATTACCTCAAAACTACTTCACGGATTCTCACCAAATTTGCACCACAGATAGATATTAGGGCATGGAAGACTCAATGAATTTGCAGATGATCCTGATCCGGATTGGTGGATGTCAGAAATCTCTGATTGCTCTTGTTTACCACTGGCTTTGGATCACTGAATATATTTTGAAAAAAAAAAATCTCTCAAAGTTAGTCCAGTCATGGCTGTCTGATTCACATAGGAAAAAAATAAAGACATCATTCATCAGTTGTACATGTATTTTCTATGAATATATAATGTAAACAAAATATAAACAAAAAATCAGAAGAAACACTAGTGGCAGCTGTGGCAGCTGTTTGTAGTAACTACCACGGCATAGTAGGTTGTGTGTATGTGCTTCTGAACAAGCTGCCAGGTATTGTTCTTGTCAGGGACTGCAGCATGCAGCCACTTTATGCAGAAACTGGACTACCTCGTGTGCACCTAGTTGCCACCCAGTCAGTATAAGTTACTGCATTTTGCACTGCCTTTTTGTGACATGGAACATGTCTGTTGTACTTTGTTATACTTAATGCTCTTTTTTCTTATGACTGTTTTTCTGTATTTATATTTTACCTTAGTGCTAGTATTAATGTTAAATGTTACCTGTTAAAGTTAAATGCGATTTCGATTCTCTGTATGTAGCAAATGTGGAAAAATTGACAATAAAGTAACTGACTTGGTACAACACCAATGACAAAATTCATAAATACACATTTAAAACAGCAGCAGAAACTAACAACTAGCGTTTTTAAGGTCTCCCTGACTTCATCATTAAATTAGTGTTGCCAATGTATAGAAAGTATAATATTTCTGTTATGTTTCGGACGCGGGCGGAGAACCGACCCAGCGTTTGAAGGACCCAGCATAAAATAAGCAGAGCACGGTTCAAAAGGTAACAGAATTTAATAAACATAACAGTGAGTAGTGCTAAACAACTAAAACGTCCGCGGTCTGGTGAGGTGGAAACACGGCGCGCTCTTAACAGCGCAAACGGTCCGGAGCCACAGCAGTTCAGAACCAGGGACCCCGCCGACACCCCCCAGGTGGCCGCGACAAACCGAGTCTGTGAAGAAAGAAAACATGAGGTGAGTCCAACTCCACACAGAGAGACACAACTCAAAGGTGCACGCAATCAGCAAACACTTCCTGGCTTAAAGCTATACATCAGCTTCTCACCCTGCAGGCACAGAACAACTCAGTTCAAATCTCCACTGCAGCAGAAGCTGATTAGACAATTAGCATAACGTGACAGCTCAATACAACAAGGTGTGAGGGACACCAAATCCACTGTCATTACTTCATAAAAGTCACCAAAACCAAATTACCTCAGGAAGTGTGCTGAAGAGCGTGAGACCTCACCCAATCCTCCTTCACAGACTGTGGCGTCAAACCTGGAGCGGTCTCTGCGTCCGTGATGGTGAGATTGTTCTCCTGACGTCGATCTCACACATCTGCTCACAAGGTCGAGTCTCTGGCAATCACACACTGTGCATTCAAGGTTTAAATGCAGCAATCTCTGATTAAGACAAAATACACCACAGCTGTGAGTCCTGATGACCTGCACGTGATAACAAGCCTCAGGTGTTCAGGGTGAGGTCCTGATGCTCAGCCACTCAGTCCTGAATGCATACCACCTGGTGGGAGAAACAGAAAACAAAAACCAAACCAGCCAAACACCCCAGCCCACAACAATTTCTTTCAATTGTTTATTTTTAATCACCATTCAAATTCAAATATGACAGGTAATGATGATGATGAAAATGTATTTTGCCTTGAAATTTGCCATGCTCTACTACTGTATGTTTATTGTTTGGTCCTAATCACTGCTAGAATTATTATTGTAATAAAATTAATAATATATACACTTTTTCTTGTTTGGAATCACTCATTTTTAATACATACAGTTGTATGCAAAGGTTTGGGCACCCCTGATAATTTTCATGATTTTCCTTTATAAATCATTGGTTGTCTGGATCTGAAATTTCAGTTAAATATATCACACTGATGTTCGAGAAGTGAAATGACGTTTCTAGTATTTACAGAAAGTGTGCAATAATTATTAAACAAAATTAGGCAGGTGCATAAATTTGGGCGCCCTTGTCATTTTATTGATTTGAATACATTTAGCACTAATTATTGGAACACAAAATTGGTTTGGTAAGCTCATTGACCCTTGACCTCCTTACACAGGTGAATCCAATCATGAGAAAGGGTATTTAAGGTGGCCATTTGCAAATGTTTCCCCTCTTTGCATCTCTTCTGAGTGGCAACATGGGAGCCTCTAAACAACTCTCAAATGACCTGAAAACAAAGATTGTTCAGCATCATGGTTTAGGGGAAGGATACAAAAATCTATCTCAGAGATTTCAGCTGTCAGTTTCCACTGTGAGGAAATGGAAGACCACAGACACAGTACTAGTTAAGGCCTGAAGTGGCAGGCCAAGAAATATCTCAGATAAGCTGAAGCAAAGGATGGTGAGAACAGTCATAGTCAACCCACAGACCTGCTCCAAAGACGTACAACATGATCTTGCTACAGATAGTGTCTCTGTGCGTTGTTCAACTATACACTGCACTTTGCACAAAGAGATGCTGTATGATGCTGTAATGCAGAGGAAGCCTTTTCTGCATACACAACACAAACAGAGTGGCTTGAGGTATGCTAAAGCACATTTGGATAAGCCAGCTTCATTTTGGAATAAGGTGCTGTGGACTGATGAAACTAAAATTGAGTTATTTGGACATAACAAGGGGCGGTATGCATGGCTGAAAAAGAACACAGCATTCCATGAAAAACACTTGCTACCTACAGTAAAAGGGAATCTTGTTAAAGTTGAGGGTCACATAGATTCCAGTCAATATCAGCAGAATCGTGAGAACAGTGTTCATGAATCATTGACAAAGCTGAAGTTGCGCCGGGGCTGGATCTTTCAATAAGACAATGACCCTAATCACTGCTCAAAATCTACTACGGCATTCATGTAGAGGAACAAGTACAATGTTCTGGAATGGCCATCTCAGTCCCCAGACATCTGTGGTGTGATTTTAAGCAGGATGTCCATGCTCGGAAACCAACAAACCTGAGATGTTTTGGAAAGAAGAATGGTCCAAAATACCTTCAACCAGAATCCAGCCTCTCATTGGAAGCTGTAGGAAGCATTTAGAGGCTGTTATTTCTGCAAAAGGAGGATCTACTAAATATTGATGTATTTTTTTCTGTTGGGGTGCCCAAATTTATGCACCTGCCTAATTTTGTTTAAATAATTATTGCACACTTTCTGTAAATACTAGAAACTTCATTTAACTTCTCAAATATCAGTATGTTCATCTGCTATAAGATATATTTAACTGAAATTTCTGATCCAGACAACCAATGATTTATAAAGGAAAATCATGACAATTATCAGGGGTGCCCAAACCTTTACATACAACTGTACGAGGTCTGTTAGAAAAGTAACGGACCTTTTTATTTTATGCAAAAAATATATGGATTTGATTCATATGTTTTTATGTCAGCCAAGCTTGAACCTTCATGCGCATGCGTGAGTTTTTTCACGCCTGTCGGTTGAGTCATTCGCCTGTGGGCAGGCTTTGAGTGAGCACTGGTCCACCCCTCTCATCGTTTTTTCATTGAGAGGAAATGGCGGAATGATTTGGGCTTTGTTCCATCAGAATTTTTTCAGAAACTGTTAGAGACAGGCAGCTGGAAACCATTCGGAAAATTCAGATGGCTTTCTGTGAAAATTTTATGGGCTTCACAGAGATTAAGGAGTGTTACTACCGCTTTAAGGACGGCCCACAATGGCGCACGGCGTGCTGCGCTCCGAGCCGCGATCGACAGGCAGAAACCACCAGATCATTTCTAAAAGGATGGCTGTGTGGATCGGGGACCGTCGTCTGCAATTTCTCTGGTTATCACAAGAGCTGGACATCAGCCATTTTCCGGCAGATTTCACTTTTAACAAGAGATTTTGTCATGAAAAGACCCGCGGAGGCTTCGCGCGTCATGATGGAGCCGCTGATAGAGCGAGACAAAAAACGCCTCCGTTTTGGAGTGTCAGAGGACAAGTTGGGACATGCCTATCTCGGCTTTCAGTGGCTTACCAGTCGAGTGAGTATAAGAGAAATTGTGAAGAGCTGGGCATTTTTGCATAAAATAAAAAGGTCCGTTACTTTTCTAACAGACCTTGTATATGTCAAATTGATGTAAAAATGCCAAGCCTCATAAATTGCGTAATGAAAAATAAACATAAAAATTGTGTGGATTATATATACGAGTATGTATATATATATATATATATATATATAGCCTATAGTTACCAGGAGTATTGAGCTAAATAATTAAATAATAAAATATATTAAAATAACTTATAAAAAAGGACCATTCAGGCATGTATGGGATGACATGAAAACAGGTCATTTTTATCCATGTTTCACATAAAAGAATTTAGTACCTTAAAGTACTTAAGTAAATCAAAACTTATCCAGACAGGACAAGGCCAACAGGTCACATACTGTAAAATAACAATATATTTAACACCTACACAATGTTTTTTCTTAACCATTTCCGGGATAGAGATGCCATTAGAAAAAGAGGTTCAAAGTTAACGTAAACCATTTATAAGGTACTTGTCATAAATGTCTTTCTCTTTTAAAACGTGGAAAAATGTTACAAGATAGGTCCCATTTATATTAGCATAATTATATTTCATGTTGAATTTTCTGTTGATTTTAAGCTGTTATACTCAAATCACATTCACAACCAGGTTTGCCCTTTGACATCAACAGTATTAGAAAAGGTGTATCACTGCCAGCCATCATGTCATCTTGTGAAGATGTTCAGTAGTCCTTTCCGCCATTGTAACCACAAGATATGCCTTGAGGACTGGAGAGACTTAGGTAGTCACCAAGCGAAAGGAGTAAATAGCAAGAAAATACATCAGCAACAACTAATTATTACCGCATGTGCATGGATAGACTTACAGTCATGAATACATGTTGCTAAGCAAGACGTTAAATAACGTGCAACATGTCCTTTAATCAGCCATCAGTTTCTACATAACTGATCAGTAATCGGTGACAAATTATTGCACATCTGTGAAAAAGTTCAGAAAGAAACTGATATCTAATGTTTTATTCATGGTGTAGAGAAATTTGTCCAGAATAAAACTGTGGAATATTTAAAATAGAGGCTAGAAAAGCATATCTTTTCTTATTAGTGAATGGTCTCATTAATTTAGTCTTTCTCTAATTATAGGCTGATTTTGTTTTTGTACATTTTTATCTTCCTTCTTATTTTCTTGATTCTTTGATCTTTTGTGTTCTTAATGTGTTTTAAGTGGCTTTGTAACATACAAGCTCATTTTAATCTTCATCTACCCTCAGCCACACCTGCTCCTATTTTCCATCATGCATTTGATGATGCCATTCATTGTTCCTCCTTTTTTTATCACAAATAGTGTTAATCAGTACGTTTGTCTGGATGTGTTTTGGGGATGCGATAGTTTAATTGGTGGGTTTGTGACCCAAGGATCCTCTGTTCACATCCCCATCAGACTGCAAAAGTGCCCTTGGGCAAAGTTCTAAATCACGCTGACATCAGTGTGTGAGTGAGTGTGAATGGGTGAATGTAAGGCATCACTACACAGTGCTTTATAAATGTCGTCCCTTTGCAAAACATCAGTGTAAAATCTGCTCCCCGAGAAGGAAAACAGACTTAATTCACAATATGACTCTGATTGAATTGGGCTTTTTTTCTTCCCTGATATCTGATCCAGTAATTTAGACCATTATGGAACCGATACCAATCCAGAACATCTGATGGACTTGTCTACTTGCTTTTCCAGGGTTTATGTTGCACCTTTTCCACAGTCGAAGAATTTGTTATGAAGCACTTTGCATGTCCTGTCCACAAACCAGTGGTGTTAGTTGTTGTTGTTCTTGCGTATCAGTAAATGTGTTTGTTGTTGTGGTGGATTCTCCTTCACCTTTTGTGTTTTGTGTTTGTGTTAGATGGAGACAGAGACGAGAGCGAGGACACAGTGGGAGATCTGCGCAGGACAGAGTCTGACAGCGTTTTAAAGAAGGTTGTTACCTCACAGCCAATTTATTCCAGACTCTGAAGTCATTTTGCCCCCACACCGCGGAGAAGGCTGTGTGCGTGGCTTCATTTGTCCTCTTAACATTAAAAGTAGTGTTAAGATGAATTTAGGTGACTTGGGTGATTTTGACTCTTGCTGGCAGGTCCTGTTGCTAATGATGACCATCAACATAAAAAGGATGTTACTGTAGCAATGGATGCTGCAACACTCCTTCATGCTTTCATTCTGCAGCTAACAAGCAGCGCTACTGTTGTGAAACAAACAAAAAACAATTACTCACCAGGCCATTTCCTGCAAATATTAATAAGAACAGCACTTTGTGGTTATTTTATTTTGTTTTTCCGTTCTGGGCATGAAGCCAAAGTTCAGAGCCAGATAACATTTGGATCTGCACAAACTGCCATCATTAAGGATGATGCACAGTCTGCTCACTTTGTTTTTAGAGTCGCACTAATTCACAGTCGTTTCATAAATGGAAGGAATTTAAACAGCTGTAGCTATAACATACTGTTACGTGCACCCAGTGTGTGTGTGTGTGTGTGTGTGTGTGTGTGTGTGTGTGTGGCTATAACATACTGTAACGTGCACCCTGTGTGTGTGTGTGTGTATATAGCTATAACATAACGTAACATGCACCCTGTGTGTGTGTGTGTGTGTGTGTGTGTGTGTATATATATATAGCTATAACATAACGTAACATGCACCCTGTGTGTGTGTGTGTGTGTATATATATAGCTATAACATGACGTAACATGCACTCTGTGTGTGTGTGTGTATATAGCTATAACATAACGTAACATGCACCCTGTGTGTGTGTGTACATAGCTATAACATAACGTAATGTGCACCCTGTGTGTGTGCATATAGCTATAACATAACGTAACGTGCACCCTGTGTGTGTGTGTGTGTGTGTGTGTATAGCTATAACATAACGTAACGTGCACCCTGTGTGTGTGTGTATAGCTATAACATACCGTAACGTGCACCCTGTGTGTGTGTGTGTATATAGCTATAACATAATGTAACGTGCACCCTGTGTGTGTATAGCTATAACATACCGTAACATGCACCCTGTGTGTATGTGCATATAGCTATAACATAATATGCACCCTGTGTGTGTGTGTGTGTGTGTGTATAGCTATAACATAACGTAACATGCACCGTGTGTGTGTGTGTGTGTGTGTGTGTGTGTGTGTGTGTGTGTATATATGGCTATAACATAATGTAACGTGCACCCTGTGTGTGTGTGTATATAGCTATAACGTAACATGCACCCTATATGTGTGTGTGTGTGTGTATATATAGCTATAACATAACTTAACATGCACCCTATATGTGTGTGTGTGTGTGTATATATAGCTATAACATGCACCCTGTGTGTGTGTATATAGTTATAACATAACGTAACATGCACCCTATATGTGTGTGTGTGTATATATAGCTATAACATGCACCCTGTGTGTGTGTATATAGCTATAACATAACGTAACATGCACCCTGTGTGTATATAGCTATAACATGCACCCTGTGTCTGTGTATATAGCTATAACATAACATGCACCCTGTGTGTGTGTGTGTATAGCTATAACATAACGTAACATGCACTGTGTGTGTACATAGCTATAACCTAACGTAATGTGCACCCTGTGTGTGTGCATATAGCTATAACATAAAATGCACCC